>NC_133014.1:5933099-6236090 GCF_048564905.1 Vicugna pacos | reverse complement strand
GTGCAGTGTTTCAGGATCACATCAGTCATGTTCTAGAAGAAACATCTGCATCGTGGGGAGCGTATGGCCATGAAAAGTTCTTGTGATAACAGGGAAAATCAAGATCTGAATCGGAGTTTGTGTTGTTAACCATTCTGGGCTCTGGGGGAATTCAATGGTCAGTGAAAAGAGAATTTGCAGGGCCTCAAATGCCCCACACAATTTGGCAAAGAGCTAAGCCAGGTCACCTTAGCACGGTCTCTTCCATCTAGAGCACATGCTGTCTCTTGAAAGCATCCTGTCGAATGGCAGAAATACACTCATGCCATCATGGATTGAAGAAGTGATCTTTTGCCTAAATATGTGGGTATTTGAGAGCGTTTCTCACATAATCAGAGACTGTAGTGCTGGAGACACCTGGAGAGTTCAGTTCTTTCTACTCCATGAACACACAGACCTGGAGCTGGAAATTCGTTTAGTTTGATATTCACACAGTCAAGAAACTTGCCCACATGTCCAATAAGACTGTCTCTGCTGAACTGTAGGCTGGATACTGGCAAAACGACCTCTGTTTCAGGAAAAGCTTGTTGTTGTTTGTCCTCAATTGCCCTGACACCAGTTCTCTGCCTTGAGTCACTTTGCCACAAGTCCGTGGGCCGGGCAGATGGTCAGCACACGGGGCCAGCAGTGCTGGGTCATCTTACACCCTTCCCTGGGCATTTGTCTCAGGAGTAGGGATTTCCCGGTGTTTTGGTTTCGTGTAGCTGAGAATGTGAATAAAAACAATTAGGAGACCATAAATAGTGTCTTTAAATAAACTGTTAACCTCCCTGCTTAATTGTGACCACGAGTAAGTCCTGGAAAGGAGAGGCTGGTGGCCGCAAGTCAGTGGGAGAAACACAGTTGTAAGCAGAGACCAGCTGTGACCTCCAGCCCCGGGTCCCATTAGCAGCAGGAATTTGAGCAGCTGACTTTCTGTCTCTGGGCGTCAGTTTCCCCATAGTGACTGAACAACAGGTCAATGATCTGGGGTCTCTTCAGCTCTAAAACCTCTGCCTCCACTGTAATTCAAACCATGAGATTCTTATAAAGTGATAAACGTGACTTTGTAGTAGCTAATCTAATATCTATAAAAAGCACAATTACATATATTGGTGCATTCCCTAATCATCTCTAGGAAGAAATTAAAGTTGTTAAATTCTAAAGTTTGCTCTGGAGAAGGGTTGCAGAATGCTTCAGGTACCAGGAGTTTTCTCAAGGCTAAAGTTTGGGGCAAAGAGGTTTTGAAAACCTGGCAAGGGATCGACAAAAAGGAGAAGGGGTAAAACCTGGCACAGTTCTGCCCGCATTGGAGACCCAACTGTCTGTAAGAATTTGATGGAGGCTAAAAGAGACTTTGAGGGAGGAAGAGATCATTCCATGGGGCTGGGGGTGGAGAAAGTGGTCAGACATTCTGAAAAACAAAATCTAAAAGTTTACATCCTCCCTTTGCCCTACATAGCCAACTTAAATTCCAGATAAACAGTGAAACTTTTTTAAAAAGCAGTAGAGACTAGAAAAAGGAACATTCGTAAAATTCCAAAAGTGAAGAATTCCTTAGATTAGAAGAACAAAAACAAATTCCAAAAGAAAATATTGACAGATTTGACTTAAATGCCTATACTTCATTTAAAAAAAGGTAATCAAAATGTAAAGACGGTTAACCTAGAGAGGATATTTGTAGAAAAGAATGCAATCTTCAGTATGAGGAAAACCCTAGGAACAGGTTTTAAAACTCCCGCTCTAATTCAGAAATTTTCCAGTTCTGGCCCAAAAAGCGCTTGCATCAGCACGCATTAGAAATGTAGATTTCCATTGTCTGCCAAAGTCTTCCGCCAATTCCCAGCACACTGAAGGGGTCCACTGCCCTACACAAAAAGAGGCACAAAGGAGGAGTGATAGATGGTTAACAGGAAAATGATCAGTCTCCTGAGACTCGAGGAAGTACAAATAAAAACGATGATTTTTCATCAATCAAGTTATCAAAAAAGTACTAAAAGGTGATTCCTGGGGATGTGAAAAGGGCTTTTCATAGCATCACTTATGGCAGTGAATGCAAGGAAAGCCACCTGCCAGAGGTGTGAAGAGCCCCTGATATCATCACACCTTGAGCCCCACAACTTTCCCAGGACCTCTCCTAAGGGAATCAGCCCAACTGAAGAAGAGGCCGTGCCCCGCACTGTGATGTTGTGTTAGCAAGAAGTTGGCAACCGAGCCGTCTGGGAAGCTTGGTGTGGTTAAATCACCACTGAGCGACCAGTGGGTGGAATAAAATGCAGCTATTACAAGTATTTCTGGGGATGACAGCGTCGCATGGGAAAACACGTCTCATGTTAAGTGAAAAAAGCACTGTGCAAAGTTATATCCGCAGCATGATCTCAACTACATAAAATGGACCCGTGCTGACTTAGGAAAGTAAATGAGACTTGTTAATACGGGTTATCGTGGGTCATGAGTCCATGGAAGAGCTGAAGTTTTTATTTCTCTGCTTCTCTTCTCTGGGTCCTCTGGGTTTTGAAATGAGAGTTCTTGTTTGTATGGGAGGAGGTGGAAACACCCTCAGGAATGACCTTCAGTGAGGAACAGTGAAGCAGCCCGCAGACCAGTGGAGCCTGATGGTCCAGGGGGTCTCGTGTTGTCTCGGGTGGTCCTCGTGGCTGCTGAACCAGGGAGGTGCGATGTGCTCCCACTTTGAAGACGAGAAACTGAGGTTCAGGCAGGGTAGACCTTCAGTTCCTCAGCAAAAAAGAGCTTTGGGAACCCCCAGAAATGGGTGTCCTGGCCATTTGGAGGCGAGAATTCTCCCCATGGGTCTCTCCCCGCCAGCGTGAGAACAGACCCTAATTGGACAGAGGTTTGCCTCTTCTGAGATCTTGGGGCAGCACAGGGTCACCCATCAGCTCTGCAAACCTGTCCTCTCTCTCAAGTCAGGCAGAAGGGAGCCTGTGATGGGACCAGGCGAGGAGGACGTTCATGCTCCCAAATTGCAGAGGTGGGAGGGCTGTTCCCCGCCCGGGTCTCCCCGACCGTTCACGTCTGAAGGAGGATAATGAGCAATAAAGAGTGAACCTTTGTGGTCTGCACTTTCCAGAAACCTCAGACCCGTGGGTTAGCGCTAGCTCCTCGGCAGGGGGGTTCAGTGGTGGGGAAAAAAAAAAAACACTCACGACTTGATACGAATTTAACTCATTTATTTTTCCATATCACTGAAAACACTGAGCACACTAACGAAGCAGTAAGTAGTGCGCCGAACTTCAGAGAGGAGCAAGAAAAAATTGAGCCTGGAATTGTAATCACCTGTCCTGTAAAGGCTTTCTGTTGTGCCGGGTGGAGGGAAGAGACCCCACCTGCTTCTCCGTGGACTTTGAATGGGGCTGGTTCAGATCTCCTAAGACAATGGTGTTAACCGCAGTGGGTGACCATCATCATGGGAATAGACTGACCCAGCACACGAGGGAAGGCCCTCAGTTCTCTCCGAAACTTGCTTGGGAAAGAACAAGACCCAATCTGGAGGGACAGTGGATAGTACTCGGCCTAATGTTAAATCTTCAATCCGTTGCTTCCAAAATCGCCTAGTAGGTAAACTGAAATTTACATTTATTAGAATTCTCTCAGTAAGTCGTCCTCCACGGTGGGGTCGAGGCCGGGCTGGGCCTTATTCCCACAGCCCCCCAGGGGCTGCTCACTAGGACCCCGAGTGGCTGCTTCCTGGCGATCATACTTGCCATCACGCCGGGAATATCTGTGCATGCCCCCTGCACACGCGGAGGACAGGGCTGTCATCTTTGCATTTATAACCTCGGGCCAGGAACAGTCTCCTTTTGTGCTCGGTTGATTCTGAAAGGTCAGGGCTTCAGAATAGGCCTTTCATGCAGTTCACAAGGAGGCCAGTGAGATCCTAGTGGAAAGACAAACGCATGGTACCACTCCGCTTCTCGGCCCAGGACACAGGGAGGGGGACATGAGGTCAGAGAGCAGACACGTGGAGGAGAACAGAGGGGCACAGGCTTCTGCTGCACCGTGCAGCAGCTGGGGTTTCCGGCAGCTGGTGACCGGGGAGGGAACGAGAGCAACAACGCCCTGATGACGTTTAAAAGATGAAAGTCCTGAGCCTGACTGGGGGCCCCTCTGTGGCCTGGCACGCCGCCCCAGGCAGCCCGAGGCGTGTAGTGGGAGAACGTGCGTTGTGGTTGGCCTGGATCACGACTCTGTCTGTGGCTGCAGCACAACTCAGATTAGCTTAAACTGATGCGAGCAAGTAGGGGGGGCTATGGAGCAGAGGCAGAGTCTTCGGAAGAGGGACCCGAATGTTGCCTCAGGCTGGCTTGCGTGGTCCCATCCTGAGTCAGCCTTCCCCTGTGATGGGGAGCCCCCATATCCCACCTGAGCAGCCCCAGGGGACTTTTCCCCTGGCTTCTGCAGACCAGTCCCAGACAGGGACTCTGAATGGCCTCCCTTGGTCCCACACCCTCCTCTTGGACGACTGCAGAGGTGTGAATTATGATTGGAAGGTCAGGGTCGTGGGCTCACCCTGGGAGTCAGGTGACAGGTCCTGTGAGTGGCCCTCATCAAAACCAGATGGCAGGAACCCACAGGAAGTAAGAGCAGGCCAGAATGACTGAGACCCATGAAGGGGTGCGCTCCGCAGCTGCTCCCTCGGGTGACGCTCGCTGGAGGTGCATTCGTTCATCCATCTGTCCTGCTAGACCAGTGCTGGTGGTGCACCACCACTGGCCACGGGTGGCTGCTGAGACCATGGAATATGATGAGTCCAGGCTGGGGCATGCGTTAACTGTGAACTACATCCTGGATGCCAAAGATTTCATAGGAAAAGGAGAATTTAAACTATCCTATGAATAACTTCTAAAATTTGTTACAGGTTGAAATGATAATATTTTGTATATGTTGGGTTAAACAATGCATATTCTCAAAATCACCTCTCTCATTTTACTTTTTTCTTAAATTGATGTATAGTTGTACAATAGTACGTAAGTTACAGGTGGACAATATAGTGTCTCATGACTTTCAAAGGTTATACTCCATTTATAGTTATAATAAAATATTGGCTATGTTCCTGTGTTGTACAGTATGTCCTTGTAGCTTATTTTATACATAAATAGTTTATACCTCTTACTCCCCTCCCTCTCCCCACTGGTAACCACTAGGTTGTTCTCTATATCTGTGAGTCTGCTTCTATTTTGTTTTTTATTTGCTTGGTTTGATTCTTTTTTTTTTTTTAATGGAGGTACTGGGAATTGAACCCAGGACCTCGTGCACGCTGAACACACACTCTACCACTGAGCCATACCCTCCGCTGGTCCCCACAGTCTGCTTCTTTTTTGTTATATTCACTAAGTTGTTGTATTCCTTTTACTTTTTTAATGTGGCTTCTAGACATTCTAAATCACAAAGGTGGCTCACGGTGTATTTCTCTTGACAGCATTGTTCCAGATTGTGTTCATATTTCTATCTTGGGGGGGATTCAAGCAGGAAAGTGGAGTTCATCCTCAAGTTTACCACCCACTGGGTCATGTCCTTTTGTTTTCCTTGAGATTATCTCTTGAAACTGCAGTGTGTGCTCCCTGTTTGAATGTTTGGTGATTTTAGTGAGTAAGTCATCGTTTGCCCTTCACGAGTTATGGACAGACGTCTCCCAAATTGTTTAGTCTGTCTCACCAAGGCCCAGACTGGGTCGGGGGAGCTGGAACCACGTCTGATTCGAGGGGATCACAGCGACGGACAGATGTCATAACCTCTGTGCTGAGTCTCCTTCTGGGATCCCATCAGCGAAGGATTGCGTCTCCTTGAAAACCACCAGCATTCTCAGTTGCTTTGTTTTCACTCCTACGGATTCTGTTTCCTTAACCTCCTTTGTTGAGTCATCGTGCATGCCGTCTGCAATCCAGATGTGAGAAAATGTTTCAGAGCTTGATCACGGTGGGAGCTGTCTGCCCGCTTGTAGGTCTCATTCTTGCCTCCCTCCCTCCATCCGTCCTCCCATCCTTCCTCCAACCATGTCTTCATTCACAAGTGGCTACACCCCTGGTGTGTCCCAGGTGCTGGGCGAGGTGCTGGGAATACAGCAGTGAGCTTGCCACCAGGCCATTCCCCACACTGATGGGTCTGGCTGCTGGTAGTAGAATGTACCATACCTCTTATGGAGGGTCCTGGGAAGCTCAGCTTGAATGGAGAAGGTGAAGATGGGGGCAGGGGTCCGGGCTGCTTCTCTCCGAAAGGGCTCCTCTGAAAACCCCTGTTCTAAATCGCGCTTCTCTCTCCAGGCATATTTTAGTTATTATGTCTTCCCATAATACATTTCGATTAGATGGATTAAAGCTAAGATCCCTACTTAATCAAACAAAATTAAAGAGCTTTCCTGAAATTGACATATTGAGAGAAACACATCCCCAAACAAAACAAAACCCCAAAAATGAATCTAGGGAGGTCTGGGTTCTCAAGAATGTTTTATCTAGGACAGGCAGTAGGTTTCGTGTATTTCTCCCTATGGCATGTAAACACCCAATAAAAATCAGGCAAGACTGTAAGTTAGGATTCCTTTTAAGTGACACACGTTTATTTGGCTGGCTAATGACTAATCTTTCTTTCCTGTATTAAACACATAGCTAATTTGCTTGGGTGATGAAAACTGTTTCAATAAGCTGTTGCCCAGTTTCTGAGCCAAAGCTCCCAATGCTGCGTGTTCTTCCTGCCTTTCTCACGAGCCCGGATCAGCTGGGCAGATCCGTTCCCAGGACACCCTTTCCACCTGCTGGTGGAAGGGACATCCTTTGATGAGCATTTAAAGATACCCCATTTAGACCTGAATGAAACTAAATTCGTGGTGACTTGGGGGTGATGATAAAAAAAGGAAAGAAAACATTTTCCCCTTTCTTCCCCTTTAGAACTCTCTGAAGTTGATTTTTCAAATGTGATGCTTTTAAAGAAAAAAAAATAGACAGTAATAATGCTCAGCAGAACCAAGCGCATTTAGCATGCTCTGAGTGCAACCGAGTGTATTGTGTCTGTTTAAAACTAGAAACTCGGAAGCAACGTAGAAAGAACGTGGGGAGGGGTGTTCAGAATCACAATTACTTTGAATCAGGAGGAAGCCTCTGAGCCATCAGGGGTGGACCAAGGAGAGGCAGACGGGTCCATTCTGCCTGGCAGCTGGACCACGGCACCCTGATCTTTTTGGTTTACTTATGAGTCATTTAAAAATTTCAGTGCTGCGAGTAAGAAGACACCTTGGTAAATAAGCAGGCAGGTGCTGGTGAGAGGTGGGGAGTGTTGTCGCTGGAATTAAGGCGGCATGGCACGCGGTAGAGAGAGCAGGACATCCAAGCACAAGCTGATGTCATTTTTAAGAGCACGTGATTTGCTTGGTGTTAACCAGCGTTTGCCCAATGGGCAAGCAGGGGTTAAGTCATGAGGACCAGGGGCTGGTTTATTCTCCTTTGCTGTCTGTCAAAGCTTTTGCTGTAGCTGACAGTACTTCTCACTGTCAAATCCAAGGGTCATCTGACTCGGCCTCTGCCTTCAAGGGCCCAGGGTGCTGTCACCTTTGAGCACCGAGACCTAGAGAAAGTACATGATTTTCCAGGCAACCAGGTGGTGGTAGTAGTTAAACTTGAACTTGGATCTCTTGCCCTTCTGTTTATTGAATACTGTCTTTCTCCCTTTTGTCCTCCACTGTAGACTTTTTAAAAATGCAAAGAAAAACATACTATTTCCAAAATACACTCTTGCATGTGTTAATGACTTAATTTCCCCTCTGAGCAAAGAAAGCGTTGTCACATAAGCTTTTGCTGCGGGGGTATCGATTTCCAGTTCTCTCTGGTCTGCCTTTGTTGACGGGGAAGGCTGGCCTGGCAGTGTAGGTGGGGTGGAAGGATTAGGTGCAAGGATCAAGGAGCAATTCCGGAGAAGGCGGTGGGAGCCCCCAGGACAGCACATAAAAATTAATTATAGAAAAACACATCATTAACATCAGTTCGCGCAGCGGGTCCCAGGGTGACTCTTATGTGAAATTAATTAGTCCTTACTTAACTTTTCTTCTATCACCTTCTCCATACTATGAAGAGAGTCCTAATTACTGACATCAGTTGTTTTAAGTCATTAAGGGGCATCATTTTACATGTCAGCGTCCTCATTCAGCCCTGTAAATGCAGCAGCCCCTTTACCTCCACGGGCTGGTCTTCCTGGGCAAGTACCCTGTGTGGTAAAACAAAGTAAGGTCCACACGATTGAGGTCTCAAGAAAATAAGGTATTGGAGTAAAGTAATAAAAATCCATTCATTTGTTACTGAATAGCTCCTTTTCTCCAGAGACTCCGCTACAGCCCTGGGCACTGAAGGTGAGGAAAAGAGTAGAACCCGGAACTTACCGCCTAGTTGTGGGGGGTTGAGGGGTAGGAGATGGCTTTCCAATGGGCCGTTACCTAAATCAACATAGGATATTGTTTTTGTTTTTTTCAATTGAGGTGCTGGGGATTGAACCCAGGGCCTCATGCATGCTGAGCACGTGCTCCCGCACTGAGCTATACTCTCCCCAGGGAAACAGAATATGGCTACCAAAGGGAAAAGGGTGGAGAGGGATAAATGAGGAGTTTGGGATTAATAGATACACACTACTATATATAAAACAGATAAAGGGCAAGGACCTACTGTATGGCCCAGGGAACTATATTCAGTTTCTTGTAATAACATAATGGAAAAGAATCTGAAAAGAAAATACATAGATATATGTATGTGTATGATTGAATCATTTTGTTGCACACCTGAAACTAACATTGTAAATTTTAACATTGTAAAAGAAAACATAGGATATCACGTCATGATGGAGAATTTGATCCAGTCTAAGGACAGGGATGGCCTTTCTGAGGAAATGACATTTAAACCGAGACCTGAACAGGGCAGTGACGCAGATCGGGCAGCATTTCAAAGCAGAAAGAACAGCATATATGAAGGCCTGGAGCTGAGGGAGACTGGAACTGATTTATGGGGTGGTTAGGTGCCAGGTCACCAACAGCCTTGTGTTTATTTTTTAGCATTTTGTCCTAAGTGTTATGGGGAAACGAAGGTTGATTGGTTGGTTGGTTTTTAGGGAAAAGTTTTGCGAGTACAAGTTCTTTTATTTATTTTTTAAGTATATTAAGTTATACAGTTGATTTATAATATAAAAGAATATGTGTATATATATATACGTATGGCTGAATCACTATGCTGTACACCAGAAACTAACGCAACTTTGATTTACCTTTTTATTGTGAATCATTTCAAACTCAGAGAAAAGTTGCAGGAACGCAGGTAGCTTCCTCATAGCCATCATCAAGAATTCCTGCTAAGGTTTATCTCAC
This sequence comes from Vicugna pacos, assembly GCF_048564905.1. Lineage (NCBI taxonomy): Eukaryota > Metazoa > Chordata > Mammalia > Artiodactyla > Camelidae > Vicugna > Vicugna pacos. Next base: position 6,226,717 of record NC_133014.1, on the reverse strand, counting down.
TTGCCTTCCACACTGTTTGTGTATACACGTACGGCTATTTTTTACTAAACCATTTGAAGGTGAGCTGCTGATACGATGCTGAATGATGCATTCCTATATATTCATCGCATGATCATCAAATTTAAGCAGTTCACACTGATACCGTATTTCCTTCTGATCCTCAGACCCCACTGAAATTTTGCAGACTGTCCCACCCACATCCCCGATGGTCTAGTGGCCAATCCCAAGTCTCATCTGCATTTACTTGTCTCTCCCATCTGGGCCAGTTCCTAAGTCTTGACTTGTTTTTTATGGCCCAGGCATTTGGGAAGATTACAGGTCATTGACTTTATAAAATGACCCTCAATTTGGGTTTGTCTGATGCGTCCTAATGATCTGAGGCAGATTATGTATTTTTGGCAGGAACACGCAGAGTGATGCAACCTATCAAAAGGCCGGGACGGCGATCAGTCCTGTTCCCAGTGACATTAACTTTGATCACTCAGTTAAGGCGGCGTTGCCAGGTTTCTCCACTGCATTATTTTTTTTCCTTTGAATTAATAAGTATTAAAAGGTATCTTAAGACTAGATAAATATACTTTTTCTCATCAAGCATTTACTCACTCGTTTTAGTAGCCATCAATGCCTCTCGCTTGAAACAGTCATTACCATGGTGGTTGCCAAATGGTAAGTTTCAAAAATTCCTTCATCCCTCCTGCATGTGTTAGTTGCCAGTCTGCTTGAAGGAGGAGCATTCCTCCTCCCCTGTTCATTCATTCACTCCCTTGTATCAGTATGGTTTCATGGATTCCTGCTTTGTTCAATAAATTACAATTTGGATGCTCGGATTACCCCAGGTTTGGTCAGTGAGAACCCTTTTGAGCTGTTTTTGTTTGCTTGTTTATTGAAGTACATTTGATTTACAACATTGTGTTAGTTTCTGGCGTACAGCATAGTGATTCAGTTATGCGTATGTATATATTCTTTTTCATAATAGCTATTTTTAAGTTATTGAATGTAGTTCCCTGTGCTATACAGTAGGATCTTGTTGTTTATCTATATTATATATGGTAGTGTGTATCTGCAAATCCTAAAGTAATATATCCCTCCCCCGCTTTCCCCTTGGGTAACCATAAGTTTGGTTTCTATGTCTGTGAGTCTGTTTCTGTTTTGTAAATAAGTTCATTTGTGTCATTTCCTTAGATTCCACAGATAAGTTGTATCATATGATACTGAGCTGATTTCTGACGGGTCCCCATCAACCTTTGAGTGCGTCCTACTTTCTGGCACAGTAAGATGCTTCAGGCCCACCCAGTCCTTTTCCTGCTCCGGCCCTGGAACCAGCCTGCTTCCTTTTCGTGAAGAGCCTACACTGATGGGCTCTGAGCTGGAGAGTGGCCTGATTAGATGAGCACCTTTAAAATATTACTGTGGCTGCCTCTGAGGAGCGCAGGGAAGGGACAGGCAAGAGCTGAATCGGGGAGGCCACTTGCAGACTCTCGGTTGCTGCTCAGTCTGGAGACTTGGGCGAGATGGTGACAGTGCAGGTGGAAAATGGGGACAGTTTTAAGGAATACTTGGAAGCTAGAACTGACAGGTGATGGTGGGGTGTGGGACATGATGGGGAGAATGGAGATGTCCTTTCCTGAGATAAAGATGGGGGAGGAGAGGAGCTTCCTTGAGCAGGGAAGATCACAGCTCCTGTTTGAGTCTGTGAACCTCGAGAGCTCTGGGCGGCCAGGCAGCGTGGGGAGGGACAGGTGGACATGGACGCGGGAGCCTGGAACTCAGAGGAGAGGCCGGAGCTGGAGTCACAGATCTGAGCCTCGGGGGAGGTTTGGGCCCCACCTGTGAGGGCCTCGTGGACAGGCTGTGCATCAGGCCTTCCCGCTGGAGGAGCTGGTCCCTCACACTTGCAACCTGCTTGGCGAATGCTTGGCATTTTCACAACATAGTTGGGGGCCCGTTTTCTTTTCCTTTTTCCTGTTTCCTTTTGTCACGAAGGAAGAATGTTAACAGACTTCCTCCCTGCGCGACTCGTGACTCCCCGACCCCAAGAGACCAGGGAAGACATCTACAGTAATTGTCACATTTTCGTGCGTTAAGAGTTCTGTAGGGAACTGTATGTGTGTTAAGGAAAGAAAAAAAAAGAATATGTGTGTGTATACATCCACGCACATATATGTGTATACATGTCCTACTTAAAATGATTGCTGTCCAAAAATACCTTATCTCAAAATTAAGACTGACAAGGGATGACTGAAAACAGAACGTAGATAAAGAATCTGTAATAGGGAGACTATAATCATGGCTTTCCCGCAACCCATCAGATGGTAAAAGGAAAAATTTGGGAGCAGGACACATGCCAATCAAGGAAGGCCAGTGTCAGAGCTGTTGGCACGTGGATGCTTAGTTCACAAACACGTAGTCACTTTGTCACCCAAGACTCGCTCCTCCGACAGCCCGTGAGGGGGGTCCCGGCTTTCCTGCAGGGAGGTCAGGCACCCTGGTTGATGTGGGTGTTGTTTGTGTGTTGGCTTTTTTCGCTGTCGGTTACGGGGTTATTTTTGCCTCTCAATCAGAAACAGCTGGTTTTACTGGCGTTCATGGGGCTGCTTTTAACTTTTGCTTTTGTCTGAAGAGCAAGATTGAGAACTTTCAGTGCCTCTTTTTTTGTCGGTGGTTTTTTCAGGGGGTAATTATGTTTATTTTATTTTTTAAATGAACCGAGGACCTCGTGCATGCTAAGCATGCGCTCTACCACTGAGCTCTACCTGCACCCACCTTCAGTGCCTCTTTATTTAAAATTTATTTTAAATCAAGAAGGGGCATTCACTGTAGGCTGGCAACCTGGGAGGCCAACTGGAAAGCTCATGCCATACCGGGGCTGGTGCTGTGGCCAGACGGTGGTCTGTGTAGAATTTCTGGTGGTGGAGGGGGTCTGGTGATGGAGCCCACGGCCCAACAGTCACTGTCCCAGCGCTTCCTGATGTCACCCTCTTGACTCCTCGGTAGACTAGAAGGGAGGTTTTCAGATTTTGCTTAGCTTTTTTACATTCTCCCCAGGCATACTTTTTCCAGCAAGTCAGCACAGAACACCTGAACCGTTCATAGCGTCTGGTTCCTGCATCTGGCCAGTTTGGCTGGAAGATCTACAGAGAAAGGTTCAGGCAGTGCTCAGCTTACATTTAACAAGACGCCCCCCCCCCTTTCTGGGTGTCACCGTGTACAGATCCCATTTTGTGCCCTCACCATCTGAGAAAAGGCAGCTGTCTGGGACCCACATGACTCTCTCCTCACACCACCTTTTTACAGCATGAGTAACAGCTGCTTGTCGAGTTGTTAGTGAAACGGGGTTGCTGGGTCACGAGGGAGTGAGCCCAGCCTGTTACGAGGCGGTGTCTTCTCCAGGGAGAAAGGGGATACTCACTTCTCCATCAGGGACCATGGCTCACACAGAGCAGTGTGATAACTCAACTGTCTGGTTGTTCTGATGCCTCTGAAAGCCTGCTTTGAAATAGCACACACACCCTCAAAACGCGAGGGAGAGCTGAAGGAACTCGTTTGCAGCTTGCGGACACTTAGCACAAAGAACACAGGTAGTGCGGCTTTGCTGGTCAGCCGTCCTAGTCTTATTCATGCAGGAGGGGAGCACAGCTGGTCGGTGGGTGGGTGGGTTTGATGAGAGCCCCACGTGGTTACCCACCAGTCCCTTCCTGGTTACTGACTGTCTCAGGGGGAGAGACTGGCGGGTAGAAAGAGCTTGCATCAAGGCTGACCTGGTGTGCACACCCGTACCCCGGGTTCAGCGGGTTGTTTGCTTTTTTCCAACATCCTCAAAGGGATGGGGAGCCCAGCTTCAGCTTCTCAAAGGGGAAGCACATCTAATGGCTCAGAGTGGCGTGGGAAGGACTCTACATAGCTTTTCTACCTTCCTCCTGCTTGTCTGAACACAGAAACGGGAAACTGTGGACACTAGAGGGTTGCATATTTAAATACAGCTGGACCACTTTCATTCAACGGTGAAGAAACGCTTTTGGGCAAATATTTTATATCTTTTTATATCTTTGCCATTTTGACGGTTCTTCTTTTAGTCTCTTCCGTCCGAGAGCTCTGATAGTTCCTGCTGAGTATAGAATTCACACAGAGCTGCCCGGATCCCACTTCGCAGTGTGATCATTGCCGTTCAGCTCTCTCTCATAGAGTCTACCCTCCCTGAGGGCACGCTTTGTGCCTAAAGCACATCTTAATTTGTTACACGCTTTAATCTGAGCTGAACACAACTCAGCCCTGAGGAGCTGCCTGAAATGAATGAATGAAAGCATTTCTACTACGTTAAGACTGGTCCAGTTGTGAAAACGCTGTGCTGGCGTGTTGTCAAGATGGGATGTGCATTGCACTTGAAACATCAGAAGCTAGATGCTTAGTGGGAATTTGGTTGACTTCGATTATTATGATTTTAGCATCATATTTCTTTGGAAGTTATAAATAATTCAGAGCACACTGGGATACCTTTTATCTCTTCAGGCTTGTTGATTTGTGAGTAGTTGCCATGCTTAATAAAATACGAAAAGAGGAATGATGGCTCATCTGAATGTCAGCTCAACATTTTTGTGGTTATTGTTGTAGTCATTATCAAGTTACCTTAAATCCTAGAGCCAGGAGCCCATCAAGATAAAATATTAGGGGGATATCTGAGTTGCTCATAAATTTCCTTGATATTTTCCAAAATACTGTGAGATAGTAAGATTCTCTGCTTCCTAGGAAGATATAAATAAAGCCTCTACAGCATATAGTGGTGATGAGCTGAGAATTAAGTTCCCATAGGAGCAGCCAGAAGCTCCCTGGAATAAATAATTCTACGGGAACCCTGCTTTAGAACATAGATATGAAGTGTCTCGCTTTAAAATTACAGAGCCATTTCTGAGGCAGAAGGAAAATGACATTGAAAAATGATTGCCGAGTCATTTATATTGTTCGTTCATCTATGTAACCAAAAAATGCAGCACAGTGCTAAGTTATTCTGTAAACAGACTGCTAGGTGTCTCAGGTAACTGCAGGGCTGGTGACCAGGACTGACGGTGAGGGGACAGAGCAGCCGTTCTCAGATTTATTGAACTTCAGCCTCCTTTACATTCTTAAAAATGGTTGTGGGTCTCAGTTTTTGTTTTTGTGCCTTGTATTTGTGGATAGTTACCATCTCAGAAATGAAAACCCAGAAAATTTTAAAATAATTAATCATTTTAAAGTAGCAGTAGTAATCGCATTGCATTCTAACAGAAAAATAATAATTATGTTTCCCCAAACAATATGCTTTAGTGAAAAGAGTGGCATTGTTTGCATTTTTGCAAATCTTTTATTGTCCAGCTTACTAGAAGGGAGGTATCACACATTAATATCCTCTGGGGGCCTCCACCTATTAATCTCGAACTCCTAATCTATCCGTCCCCCCCATTCCCCTGAATGATCATAGTTTGTTTTCTATGTCCATGAGTCTATTTCTAGTTTGTAAATAAAATTTGTTTTTTTTTTAGATTCCACATACAAGTGATATATGATATTTGCCTTTGTCTAACTTACTTCACTTAGTATGATAATCTATGGGTCCACCCATGTTGCTGCGAATGGCATTATTTCATTCTTTTTTATGGCTGAGTAATAGTCTATTGTGTGTGTGTGTGTGTGTGTGTGTGTGTGTGTGTGTATTTACCAGTCATCTGTCAATGAACATTTGTGTTGTTTCTATGTCTTGACTATTGTAAACTGCTGCTGTGAACACTGGTCCACCACATACTCTTGAGAAAATGAGATTGAAAAAGACAGTGTCTTGGTATTATGATGAAGATAGTTTTGACTCTGTGGACCCCCTGAAAAGGTCATGAGCATCCCAGGGGTCACTGGTCCACTCTTTGAAAACTGCTAATATAGTGTAGTTAGTTGAGCCAGGATATTCTTGGATATAAGAACCCTGAACTCACCCAAAAGTCTGTTCTCCATGCCAAGATGTTGGCAGTCCCTGTGAGGAAGTGTGCTGTTGTGCCTGTCCAAGCCGGTGTGATCCTCTGGGCATGTCCACCCTTCCCTCTGTCTGAGGACACAGCCTGGGCTCCTGTCTGCTTAGGGTGATGTGAAGGCTCTACTTACCTGCTCTGGTCCTCTGAGCAGCTCACACGATGACTTACCTGATTCCCTGACCAGTGGCCACTACCGTGGTCTACTGTGTATGACACCTCTGCTCAGCTCAGACATCTGGCCACACAGATGGCCACCACGACACTAATTCAAGTAAGAAGGTGAGCTCTTGGAGAAAATTTTTTCAAATGAAACCAACAAAGGTTTGATCTCCAGAATATATAAGCAGCTCATACGACTTAATAAGAAAAAAACAAAGAACCCAATCCAAAAATTGGCAGAAGACTTAAACAAGCAATTCTCCAAGGAAGACATACAAATGATCAATAGGCACATGAAAAAAATGCTCAACATCACTAATTATCAGAGAAATGCAAATCAAAACTATGATGAGGTATCACCTCACACCAGCCAGAATGGCCATCATTCAAAAGTCCACAAATGACAAATGCTGGAGAGGCTGTGGAGAAAAGGGAACCCTCCTTCATTGCTGGTGGGAATGCAGTTTGGTGCAGCCACTGTGGAAAACAGTATGGAGATTCCTCAAAAGACTAGGAATAGACTTACCATATGACCCAGGAATCCCGCTCCTGGGCGTATATCCAGAAGGAACCCTACTTCAAAATGACACCTGCATCCCAATGTTCATAGCAGCACTATTTACAATAGCCAAGACGTGGAAACAGCCTAAATGTCCATCAACAGATGACTGGATAAAGAAGATGTGGTATATTTATACAATGGAATACTATTCAGCCATAAAAACCAACAACATAACGCCATTTGCAGCAACATGGATGTTCCTGGAGAATGTCATTCTAAGTGAAGTAAGCCAGAAAGAGAAAGAAAAATACTATATGAAATTGCTCATATGCGAAATCTAAATAAATAAATAAATAAATACAAAACAGAAACGGACTCATAGACATAGAATACAAACTTGTGGTTGCCAGGGGGACGGGGGGTGGGAAGGGACAGACTGGGATTTCAAAATGTAGTATAGAAAGACAAGATTGTACTGTGTAGCACAGGGATCTTGTGGTGGCTCACTGCGAAAGAGAATGTGACAGTGAATGAATGTATGTACATGTATAACTGAAAAATTGTGCTCTGCATTGGAATTTGATACAACATTGTAAAATGACTATAACTCAATAAAAAAAAGAAAGAAAAAAAGATGACCTCTTGAACCAACAGAACCCTAGTCAAAAACCCAACCCTTTGACCCTGTCTCAAAGAAGACTTTAGAAAAGGGTCAGTTCCAGGAGCTTGGTGGTGTTGACTGAATCTTCAACCGGTCTGCATGAGGCCTTGCTTACACTTGACTTAGCAACCAAGGGCGCTCTGTCTAGGAAGGACAACTGGCACTTTGGCCACAAGGGTTCTCCTGGTTGGACCAAGACTATGCAAGTTTTAGAAGGACAGACCTGGAGCAGTGCTGCAGAGGGAGACCTCGAGCTGCCTCCAGCTAGAATTCCTACGTGCTTACCTAGACTGTGGCCCTGAGAACTGCTTACTCCTGCCTCTTCCCTGTCTTTGACTCCCACCAGTGCCCCAACCCCCAGCCTGACTCCCCGGTGTCCCCTCCACCCCCTCACCAGTGTTCACATTTAACTCTTCCCCTTATGAATGGACAGTTTCTCTCCTCACTGCCTGGCGTGTCTATTCCCTGCTCCCTAACCACACGCTCAGCTGGAACCTGGCTGTGCCATCCATTAGGGCTGGCAGATTGGAATTAAAGTGAGCAGTGTGACAAAGGAGTTGAGGCCAGAAAGGATAAAAGAGAACAGTTGATCCATGCAAAGGATTCCTGTCCATCTTCTGCTTCTCTCCTTGGATGCTCCTGACACAGTTTGTCAAGAGCAGGCCACTCATGAGTCACTTGTTTACAGCGCGATGTCATTCCCCTCCCTGTAAGAAAAATACTAGGGAAGTCAAGCTGAGTTCATTTCCCTTTTATCCAGCACTCTTTCTGCTTTTCCCAGCAGGCTTTACCCCTGTCAGCAAGCCCAGATATTTCCATCGAGACATCTCTTGGTCCAGCGGTCTCAGAATTAACCCGGCACATTAAAGTTAACACATACTGTTTGCTTTCTTTTTGAAATATCATGGCTGAGCCTGAATGCAGAATGATTAGGCTACTCACTTGCCAAATGGCACATACACCACAAAATGTCCAGAATTATGACAGGGCCACAAGGGAAGGCAAGAGGGCACTTAGTGTATCATTTTTGTCCATGTATGCATCCCATTATTCAAAAATATTGATTTTGCTGTAAAGTGCCAGACATTAATACATCTGTAAACAGAACAAAGATTCTTGCTTTCATTGTACTTACATTCTAGACAGTAACGAGTCATCATCTGTCCGAGATGCTGGATGAAATAAATCTTTTCTCCAGAGTCTTAGTGGTCCTTTTGGTTGTTGTAGCTTCCATGCTGTTCCTTGTTTGCTGTGGAGGAGGTGTCCAGGGAGCTGAGGCTGAGTGAGGAAAACAGTGCTTGTCCTCTTTGGTAACATAAGGCACATCATTCTAAAGAAAATCATTTATAGATTACTTACTTTATAACCAATGGTCACAACTAGTTGAATTTGAAATGCTCCAAATCCTCTGTTAGGAGCAGTGAAAATAGTGTACTCTGACCTAAAAAAAGCAACTTTCTAGATGGTCAATATTTGTTTTCTGTTTGCTTGAAAAGAGTGTTTATTCTCTTCATTTTTGGATGCAGTTTTTCATATATGTCCAATAGATCTGTGCTGTTCAATTTTATATACCCTAACTAATTGTTGTATTGCCTGATATATCATTTATGAAATATGTCAGAAATCTGTGACTGTGGTGGAGGAGTTGTCAGTTTCTCTTCATGATGCAGTACTTTTTACTTTATATATTTTGATGCTACATTGTTAGGTGCATAAAGTTTAGGGTTATTTTCTCTTCCAGGTGAATTGAAACTTTTATTATATTTTGTGAACCTCTTTTATTTCTAGTTAGGCTTATTGCCTTAAAGTCTATCTGTCTGGTATTAATAGAGGTGAACTATATTTCTTTTGTTACTGTTTATCTGGTATTTTTTTTTCCCCTTTCACTCTTTAGTTCTCTGCCTTACATTTCAGAGTGTTTCTTATAAACAACATTGCTGTTTTTTTTTAAAGTGTGACTGATGATAACTTTTTTAAACTGGAGAGATTAGTCTGTAACTTTATTATGATTACTGAGATATCTAATTTATTTTTAACCATTTTATAGTATACTTGATATTTAGCCCACTTTTTCTGCTTTTTTTTCTCTTTTTCTGCCTCCTTTTGGGTTTTTCTTTTTCTCTTCATTACATTTTTTCCTATAATTTGAATTTATAATGTCTATGCCTCTGACTTTAATGATTACCCTAGTATTTTCACATGAATACTTAACAGAGTTCAATATTAGTATTCAATATTAATAATTAATAATATTTTTCTTTTTCCCCCAAACACAAGGACCTTAGAATGATTTATTACTTACATGCTATGGTTATCCAGCATTTTAGTTCCATCTTTTTGCACCCTAAACTGGTCATTATTATAACTGTTTTGTAAAGCACAATATCTCTTTCTTCTTGCCCCTTGGAATTCCCACCTGGGATAATGTCCCTTTGTCTGAAGGATATCATTTAGAATTTAGTTTAGTGGAAGTTTGTTAGTGGAAATTCCTTTTCTTCCTGCATCTGAAATATCTCAGTTTTATCACCATTCTTGAAAGACATTTTTGTGAGGTAAACAGTTCTAGGATGATGGCTGTGTTCTCTCAGCTCATTGAAGTTAGTATTTTCCTGTCATCTGACTTCCAGTGTTGTAGTTGCAAAGTCTGGCACCAATCCAGCTGCTGTTCCTTTTTTAGGTGATCAGTGTTTCTCTGTCATGTAAGGTCATCTCTTTGTCTTTGGTAATCTCCATTTCCATGGTGATTTTCTCGGAGTAGTCACATTTTTATTCATTCCACTTAGGAATTTTGGGCTTCCTGAATCTAAAGAGTCATGTTTTTCATACATTTTGGAAATTTTTCTTTTGACTATTTCCTGTTCCCCATTCTCTCCAATATCTCTTCTATATGTCCATTAGATCTGTGCTGTTCAATTTTATATACCCTAAGTAATAGAACTCCAGTTTGACATGTATTAGATCTCTGTCCATTTGACCTCATTGTCCTCTGTCTTGTAAACTCCTTTTTATATTTTCCATCTTTTCGTCTCTCTGTTCTGCAATCTGGATAATTTCTTCAGATATGTCTTAAACTTTGCCAGTTCTTGCTCAATCTATGCCTCAGCCTAATTTTAACCAGTCTATTGTTTTTTTTTTATTTGAATAATTATATTCCTATTCTTTTTTCCTTTGTCAAAATTTCGAAGTTGTTTGGTCTCTTTTGAAAATAATTCCTTATTCATTGCTTTATTTTTTAAGCCTCATGTTTATACCTCTAAACATATTAAACAAACATTTTATAATTTAGGTGTGATTCTTCCAATATCTGGAATCATTGTGAACCTGATTTTGCTCTTTATTGTTTCTGCAGGATCTTGTTCATGGTGTCCTTTTTCCTTGCACATTCTGTGAATTTCGACTGGGATCATATTCCCTGGAACCTGATCTGTGAAAATTTTTTGAAGCTTGAGTTAAAATTACGTTCCTGTAAAGAGGATCTCTGTTTGCTCTGCTCTGCACCTGAGTACTGTCAACCTGAAACCACTTTAAATCCTCTCTTACAGATTTTCAAACCACACGGATGGAATTTGGGCGTGAAACTTATGTGAAGGCCATCTTGAGGTTATGACTGTTTGGAGGAGATTATTTTCTCCTTCGGGTTGAAAAAGTCAAATTCCTTCCTGTCCCTCCTGTGTGAGCAGGTTTGCCCCTCACTCCCACCCACACAGCACATAGCCCTCTGTTGAGATCAGACTTTACACAAGGGTCTCCTAGTGGATTCCCCAACCTGGACAGGGTTTGTCTCTTTCCTTTGGCCTCATCCTGCACAGCATCGTATCAGAACTCAAGTTCGCCAGGGTTCGCGTCCCGGGAGAACGTAGCTCCAGCCTCATTTACTCCCAGGACCCCTACCTCCACTCTATGTTTGGCCTGTACAGACTCCTGCAGTGATTTGGAGACTGTCATCCTTCATTTTTAGATGACTTCAGCAGAGGGTGGACCAAGGTATCTAGAAGTAGAACACTATACAGTTAGCCTCCAGCAGATACCACCTCCATCTAGTTTCTCAGCCCAAGGATGGCATGGGTGGGCCCCATCTTCTTCCACATCCTTTGTCGTCCAACACCCCCACACCACCACCATCAGTGCTGTAGTGTGAGGAGCTATGCAGACACCGTGATGTCGTTGTGACAAAGGCTGATACTGCAGACCCTCCAGGTGACAATTCCTGTAAGATTCTTCCTTTTTTACCTCTGGACGAGCTGTAGGACCCTTAGTGCACCTTGGACTTTGGAAGAGTCAGGTCCTGTATCATTCAGGCCCAGGGTCAGTGACCTTTGGCTCTGTCACTGCTGCTGTGGCAGCCTTATCCCAGGCGAGGCTTGTGTCCTGCCATACCACCCCGGCATCCTGTTCCATCCTCTCAGCCCCAGGCTCTAAGGCAGGCCAGCATGCAGCCTGCATCTCACCCAGAACCTGTCCCTGTAAATAAAGTTTTATTGGGACACATCCATGGCCATTTGTTTCACACCATATTGTCCCCCAACAAAATGGAAAATATTTGCCATCTGTCCCTTTATAAAAAGTGTTTGCTGGCCAGCTTTGAGGCCTTCACTGAGCTGCTCACCTCCACTTCAGCTCCTCCCAGAGCATCCTGTATCCTGGTGCCCCACCACCCACCCACCACATTACCTGCACTTACAACCTCACCAGGAGAATGTTGTTAAGATTTATCAGAAAATTTTTTGCCCGTATTTTCTTCTAGGCTTATGGTATCTTGTCTTATGTTTAAGTCTTTAGGCCATTGTGAGTTTATTTTTGTGTATGGTGTGAGGGAGTGTTCTAACTTCATTGATTTACATGCTGCTGTCCAGTTTTCCCAACACCACTTGCCAAAGATGTCCTCTTTCCCCCATTGTATATTCTTGCTTCTTTGTCAAAGAGTAACTGGCCATAGGTGTGTGGGTTTATTTCTAGGCTCTCTATTCTGCTCCATTGAGCCATATGTCTGTTTTTGTGCCAATACCACACTGTTTTGATTACGGTAGTTCTGTAGTATCTTCTGAAGTCTGGGAGGGTTATTCTTCCAGCTTCATTGTTTTTCTTCAGTATTGCTTTGGTTATTCTAGGTCTTTTGTGGTTCCATATAAATTTTAGGATTATTTGTTCTCGGTCTGTGAAAAATGTCCTGGGTAATTTGATAGGAATCACATTAAATCTATAGATTGCTTTGGGTAATATGGCCATTTTAACAATATTAATTCTTCCAATCCAAAAGCATGGGATGTCTTTCCACAAGTTCACATTTATTGAAACTGAGTATGGAATTCTGGACATGTTAGCAGGTTGAAAAGAATTGTTTTCATCATTTATAGACTCAAAAGCTTAAGCACATGTGACCTATACATCCATGGGAATATTATTCAGCCATGAAAAGGAAGGAAATTCTGGTGCATGCTGCAGCGTGGATAAACAATAAAGACCTTAAGCTGAGTGAAAGAAGCCACACACAGACAATATTCCTTGATTACTTATAGGAGATCCCTAAGGTCGTCAGAGTCATAGAGACAGAAAGTACAGTGGGGGTTGCCAGTGGCTGGTGGTGGGGAAGGGTAGAGAGTTAGTGTTTAAACTGGGACAGTTTCAGTTTGGGATGTTGAAAAAATTCTGGACATGAATGATCAGTGGTGATGGTCACACAACATCGTGGATGTGCTTAATAACACTGAAGTGTACACTTGAAAAAGGTTAAGATGGTAAATTTCACATTATGTACATTTCACAACTAAAAAAAAAAGAGGCGTGTACGCGCACACAGGACACTGGGGATCAATGTGGTTACAGAGCCTCATTACCTGGGCTCTCAGAAGGGAGGGAAAGGACAGCTCCTTTCCTGAGGCGGAAGAGACTCAGGCCTGTGTGGACCCTGGGGTGTACACTTGTTGAGACCTGAGGCTGTGGGCAGGGCTGTGCTCTGTTGGTTTTGGGGACCGGAGATCATTTACTCTGGCATTTTTAACAAAGACTTAAAGCTAACAGAATCTGCCAAGTCGGCTTGGTCCTAAGACCCTGATTAAGCAGCATGTACTTTTTTACTTAAATGCAGAACAATAGCAGACGGCATAAAAAGCTTCCCCAGGGCTGTTTTTCCCTTGAAGCAACAAAAAGGAAGACAAATGAGGAAAAAACACCCCTGTGGAATCCAGTACGGTAGAAAGAAGATTTCAAACCACATGATGTTAGTGCAGAAGGGAGACAGAGAAAGGTTAAAACTGTGTGAAGTGCAGACTGTTTGGGAGTGAGGGCTCTTAATCTATTTTTAGTATCCACAATGCTATAAATCCCGTGTTTCCCTTACACCCCAGTGAATCGAATGATTTGCCTTTCTCTGCGTTTACCCCACTCATTGTTGTGTTCAATGAGGTCAGAGCAGGCCTGCCTGAGAGGTGCTGATCTCAGAAGGGGAGGACTTCTTTGGGGTCACCTAGGCATCACTGGTTCCATTTATATCATCCAAGTATCATCTGTCCCTTGTTGTGACACTCTGGAGCCACAAATGCAGTTTTCAGCATTTCTTTAGGGTGGACAGGACGACTGAAATTCTTGGACCAAAGCACATGGCTGGTACCATCCTGCAGGGACAGAATGTGCTGCATGGAGAAATGCGCGGTCCCAGGCTGGCCTCTCCTGGTGCCTGCACTGCTGTGGACACTCGGTCAGTGAGTGTCCTGCTGCCTTCACCTCCGCTCGGCCCTCAGGGCACACGAAATCAAGCATCAACCTCTTCCTTCTGGACCTGGCTTCCCCAGGAGGCTGTGCATCCAAATCTCTCAGGGACCCAGGACTCTATTTTAGTGGCTCTCCAGGTGGTTCTGCTGCCCAGCCAGCTTTGGGAAACAGTCTTGATCAGTCCTTTCCATCAGTGGTAACAAATAAGGAGCTTAATTGAGAAGCAGGTGCATGGTGGGTGGGGAGGAGAGCAGTTGGGGGCAGAACGTGATTTCCGTGGGCGGAGGAGGCGTGCGTGCTGGTGGCACAGCTCAGGTCTTGTAGGAGAGTTGCATGGGGCTGACATCCATCTCCTCAGCCATCTCACCTGTCTGGGAAACACAGCAGAACAGGTCACAGGGCCGCCCAGGGTGAGCTTCTAAGAAAAAGACCTCAGGCACTGGAGGAGGAGGTGGTCACCTGCTCTCAGGTGCTCAGGGAGGAAGGGCTGTGAAGGGGAGGCAGGTGGCCCCAGTGACCTTTAAAGCTGATGGAGGAATAAGAGGCTGGCGCTCCAGGCACATTTGACTTTGTACACAGTCACCCATCAGGAGCCCTTCCCTCAGTGTCACTCACCATGATCATCTCCATCTTGATGACCCTGAGCTACCGGGCAGAGGTGACAGCTTCACTCCATGGAGGCAGACGGGGAGGGGAGAGACCTCTAGGGGACTTGCTGTGTCCAAAATGGATAAAGTAAGAGAGCTTTCTAGACCAGTTTGGCTCCGAGAGAACACTTTGTTCTCCGACACAGCTGAGCCTCATGAAGACTGGCCCGCAGCACATCTGAAATCCATCAACCTCCCTCCCTGTGGGACCCCCGTCTCCTCTCAGCCCATAGAACCTTGATGAGGCATAAACATCAGTGAATACTGCCCCTGCTGCTCCTGTATCCTTGCTGAGCTCCTGGGACAGCCCCCCAGATTCTTCTTCCTCCTGCCCAGCCTTCCTCAGCATCCGGGACTGGGTGGCCACTGAATCCTTCAATGCCACTTGCTCTGGCTCGGTTCCCGGGGGCCGTCTTCTGCTGCCGGCAGCCCACCTCAGCCGCTGCCAAAGAATCTTCCATGGATGTTGGGTAACTCTGACTTGTCACCACTTTTTGCGATTGAAGTGGGGCTGACGGACACACAGCATGCTGGACTTGGCGCTGCCACGGCACCTATGTAGCGATTTACAAATCTGAAGTCCCCCGGCTGTGAGAGGTTTTTAACCATTCCACCGTGTTTCAGCCACGTTGGATAATTCCGTTCTCCTTGGTCCCTGGTATTGTTCGGTTCTTATAAGGTGGCTCAAGGAATAAAGTCAGGAGGGTTTGCCAATGGGAGATAAAGCTGCATTTTAGTAAAATGATGGCGCCCCCTGAGAAGATGTGCTGGGAAGAGTGCTGGACAAGACTGACGTCATATGGAAGTCACCGCGGAAGGCTGGACCGATGACCACAGAGGGCAAAAGCACAAGAAAAGTATGGTGCGGGGCCACGTGAAATGATGGGACGGCACCCACGGATGCCCCCAAATGAGAATCCGGGTGAAGGTCTGGGGGCTGTGGAGTCCCCTCCCAGAGGGCATGCTTTGGAAACAGCTGAGAACCCAGAAAACCGGCAGCTCATCTTTCCAACGTTGGGAGAAAACACCACAAGGATCCACAGCCATAGCTTGAGGAAAACAGCTACCTCTAAAACGGAAGAAAGGAGAAAGGCACAGAGACAACGGCTGCTTCGTTTGTTCTTGAAGATGAACACCTGGCTTTAGCCATCATCAGAAACGTCCCCATGTGGTCTGTTAGGCTCTGTGAGAAGAGACACCTTCAGTTACCTGCCAATATCCAGGTAGCTTCCTTGTTTTATTTGTGAGAGATGTTTGCTAATTTTGTTGGTGTTAATTATGTAGGTTCTCATTGGTACCCAGCTGGAAGGGAGTGATGCTTACGTGTTTGACATTTATCCGAGTTCAAATAACATAACCTGGATGTAGCAGGTGACCCTTCGCATCTCCCCCGCACCCCTCCCCCCACCAGTACTCCTGTTTTCATGGCAGGGAGGCCTCCCACTCCTAGCGCTCTGGTCTGCGTGCTCGCAGCCGGAGCCACGCACGCACCTGCAGCTTCGGTCACCAGCTGGCGGGTTAGAAATGCAGCATCTCAGCCCCGCCCCAGCCCCGCCCCAGCCCCGCCAGACCAGAAGTGCTCCTTAACAAGAGCCCGAGGTGATTCATGTCTTCACTTGAGCTTGAGAAACGCTGCTGTAGACCTATATGTCCAAAACACGGTGGACTGCTATTTCTCGAATTCTCTCCTGAGCAATCGCCGAGTAGCGCCTGGGCAGGCGACACTGTCACGGTACCAGATCGGTTGGCCGGGTGAGGAAGTTGAGGCCCAGAGGGCTTCCCTCCCTCCGCATGCTGAGAGGTACCAGTCTAGTGATGCCTAATCCAGGCCCAACCCCACGATGCCCTGCCCACAGCCCAGGCTGAGTAAATATTTGATGTGCTGAGGAGGGACAGACAAAGGGTGGAGGAAATGCAGAGGCCCCCCCCCCCGTTTTTTTTTTTTGGTTTGTCTTTTGGAGGTTTTTTTGGGGGGTGAGGGGATAATTAGGTTTTTATCTATGTATTTATTTTCTTATTTTTAATGGAGGTACTGGGGACTGAACCCAGGACCCTGTGCATGCCAACATCTATCACTGAGCTATCCCCTCCCCCCAGGAGGCCCTTCTGTCTCTGGGTAACCTGAGCTTACCCAGAGCTGAGCTGCCTGTTTCCTGATTTCAATTTTGTGTTCCAGGTTCTGGGCTGCGATGTGAGGGCCAAGCCGAGGGTCCTGCTGAGGGTGAGGAGTGGACACACACAGGGTCTCCCCCAGAGGTGGGGAGGGCTGCCCAAGGGAAGAAACCCTTGGCTGGGGCCCAAGGAGCTCTTGCATCTGTTCTGGGGTGAAGAGGGAAGGCCCTCGTCCAGGTTCTAATGCTCCTGGTTTGGGAAGTATTGTTACCAGCACGGCTAGCTAACGCCTGCAAAACATCTTCACAGTGTGTGACTTCTCACCCTCTCTCTAGTTTGGCTCCTCCGTTGGTAAAATGGCGAGAATTCCAGTTCAGCCCCCTGGGGCCCAAGATGCAAGAGGAGGCGGCCTGGGTGGGGCCAGCCTGGTGCCGCAACATCAGATCAGTTCCTTTTCCGGCAGACTCACTGAAGAATCATGGCAGCCCTGCAGGCCAGGCTTCAGGGCAGTGGGAAACAAAGCGTAATGGGAGAGGGGAGGCCGGGGAGGAGGCCCTGGTGGTCACCAGATTCTGGTGTGAACTTCTTACAGTTTAAGTGCTTTGCCCTAAGCATGTGAATTTGCAGCAGGGCTCTGGGAGTCTTGCCATGCTCAGTAAACCCTGGAGTTTGAATGTAATGGAAAATGATCTGAAAAGAAATATATACATATGTATATAGGTACATATATGTGTGTCACTGAATCACTTTGCTGTGCACCAGAAACTAACACATTGTCAATCAACTATACTTCAGTTTAAATAAGTAAATGAACCAGGAGCTGGAAGATCTGTCAGTGGAACAGGAAGTAAAGAACAGGCAGAGTCCCAGATCTCGGAATACGGGCTTCCTCGTCCTGGCGTTCCTGGCGTTCCTGGCGTTCCTGGCGTTCCTGGCGTTCCTGGTGTCCAGCATAAATGAGCAGAGGGCTGGGTCGGGCGTCCCCATCCACCGTGTACAGAGATGTTGGTGCTTCTAGATGCTGCAGGATTCTTCCTGGGGCCAAACCTGCAGGAAGAGGGGGAGCCCATCCCAGCCTTGGGGCTTGAAGCTGTGCAGGGCTCCTACTGTCCTTTGCTGTTTCTTTCTTTGGCTTTTTTTCCCCTTAAACTTTTTAATTTGATAATAATGACAGGGTCAAAGGAATTTGCAGAGAAGTTCGTGTTCTGCGTGCCTGTCACGCGGTTTCCCCCGGTGATTACATCCTGCATCACTACGCATTGACACCAGAAGGGGGCCATGGCGCATGTGTGTATGGTCCTCGTTTTACCGCGTGTGTAGCTTTGTGTGATCACCGCCCCGTGCCCTTGGTTTTTTTTGGAGAATAGTAGTGGGACCCTCACAAACGCCGTAAAGACTGATTTCCTGGTACTTTCCTGGTGGCAGGAAGGAGCTATGTGCATCTCAAACGAAGGAGACATGGTTCACATTGTATTCTAGTGCTGTGGCTCAGGGCCCCCTGGCTCGCCTACGTGCAGTCATGCGTGCGCACGCACGCACGCACACACACACGCACAGATGCATGCTTTCTCTGTGGAAGACGTGGATGTGTTTGGCAGACTGTTCCTAAGGCCTGCCCCCTCCTTGGCTGGGGAAGGGGGGAGCCCTCTCTGTTTACCTGTGTTCCTTTTTAGAGGAGACGTCAGCATGAGGTCAGATAGCCTGAGACGCGCAAGTTGCTTTATGCGTAAGGAGCGGAAAGTGACCCCACCAGAGCAAGATTACTCAGAACCATTTGTGTCCTACACTTGCAAACATAGTTGTGCCTCTGAAGGGGTCTACAATGAATTAGGATCTAAACTGGGGGCAGAATTTGCATCCAAAAACCACAGTGCAGATCACCCACGAATACTGCCATTTTACTTATGCGATATTACACTTCAGCTAGAAGGGTTAATTTTTTTTTTAACTTGTGTCCAAAACACGAAAGCCTTGCTGGGTGGGATCCACTGAGACCAGATGCTTTGGCATCAGTGACCAAGTCTATGCCAGACCACCGGCAAACTCGGTTGCGGGTGGTAAGGACGAGGTCCCAGGGTCAGAATGGGTTCATGGCCTAATCATTCCCACTGACATCAGCACCTGACAGGAGACTGCAAGGCAGGTCCTGACCTACATCGGGCTCATTTGCAGAGAAGCACAGCAAAGCCACAAATGGCAGAGCATAAACCTGAACTCCAGGTACCACATGCTGCAGGATACTAAGGATTTCCGTGCCCACTGTTAAGAGGGGAGCAGACAAGCACGAGTGGCCGTGATTTGTCCCCACAGTGCAGTCAGGGATGGAGCTCTGTCATAGCCAGGCATTCCTCATCCTGCCTCCTTGTCACCTGTATGGACACTTGGACAGGTCATTCTCACCCAGCATAGTCTATGGGCTAGGTGACCACCTTCAAATAATTAGAAGACCTCATTTTTATTCGACATTTCATAGTTTACAAAGTTACTTCTCGTTAGGAAGAGAAGGAAGAAATCATAGCCCCCAAAAATAGGCAATTCCCCGAGGTCATTCAGCCAGTCAGTGATGGAGCCGACACCACAGTCCAGGGGACCCTCTGATCACACGTTCCCACTGATTGAGGCCCGTCACACATGGAGCAGGCTTCCCGTTTGCCCCGGAGGCTGGCACGCAGCCCTAGAGCATGTTGGAAGTTTGTGGGAGGAAGAGAAGCGTCCCGGGTTCTTTGGGAGCCCAGCTCTGGACCCCTCTCCTCTCCCTGCCCCTCCCACGTCCCCCAGGGGCTGGCAGGTGCTTGAGGGAGCTTGACGCTGGTTCTGGCTTCTGGCTTCCATGCCCAGCGCTGGCTGCTGCTCCGTGGGGCATCTTTCAAGATGCCTGCTTTTGAGTAAAACCATGACATTTTCCAGGATTTTCAAGTTTTCTGTGAGGTTATTCTTCCTGAATTCAGTTCCTTCCTCTTTGTCGAAATCCGAGTCACGCTCTCGGCTTCTCCTTCTGGCCATAGGAGGGCACTTAGGAGCTTATCAGAACGCAAACAGTGCCTTTGGAAGATAGAAAATTCATTGCGTATGTTTTTCAACCAAGATAAGAGGCAACAGAAAGAGGAAAGCATATGCTTTGTGCGGCTCACCACAACCCCACTCCGATGTGACGCCTGCTTCCTGCCCCTGGGATTCTTGGCCTCATGGTGGTACACATCCCACCGTGTCGCCATGTGACACATATGAGCATGGACACACACGTACACGCACAACCATTCATGCTAAAACCTCACGTGTGATCATAGCTAAGAAAGGCTTTGTTGTAGCGGTGGTTAATTTAATTTTTCATGACCTCAAAATGTTTGCAAGCATAGGGCCAGAGAGGGACCCAGTCCTCAGAGGGAGCTGGCCTGGGGTCATTACGACATAGACATGAACTTGGCTTCTACCTGGGAGGGAGAAAGGCAGAACAAACAGTTTAAACCACATGAAGGAGGAAGGACTCACAATTGAGTAATTCAACGAGAGTAAAGAAGAGAAAATATTTCTAGGAGAAAGAGTTCGGAAGGTACTGCCTTTTTATTTTTTACAATAATAAACATATTCATAATCATATTATATACACATATATATATAATGGAGAAATTGACTTAGTCTAATGAAAAATGGCCCAACCCTCTTGACTTTTCCATTCTTAATGAGAGGAGGAAAGAATCACAATAAATACGTATTGCTTCTCCCTCTGAAAATGAGACAACTTTTTAATGTTTCCATTTAAGCCAGACATCTTCTTTTGCTCCGTTTGTTGGTTGGTTTCCTTTTCTTTCAAACAAGTTTGCAAAAATGAAATTTACTTCTGTTTATGTTCATAACGTCCAAAAAATGTGAGCGTGGCCTTGGAATGATGATTTCGTTCTGTTCTAAAGAATCTGATCGTTTTTCATAGACTCAAGGATTTAGCATATCCTGAAGACTGAAAACGGTATGACTTTATTTAGGTAAAGATAAGTATATAACACCATTAAATATACTGAATTGCTTAGTGAAGTCATCCGGGAACTAAGTGGACCATGCTTTGAGACAACGCTGCGTTAATTAATAAATGCATTGAAGAGTAGATTGGACAACACAGAGTCACCTTATTTTAACAGCAGTTGACTTTCAACTTTGCTAGATTTGGCTAAACATGTAAAATTAACTATTTAAAATCAAGAAAAAAAATCTAAACTGCCTCCCATTTTACCCAGAGCTTCGATGTTAAAAAAAAAAAAAGTGGTAGTTGGTTGTGGCCTCATGGAAACCAGGTGTGTGATGCTCTGTCAAGCAGACTCGGCGGTGGTGATGAGCTTGCCCGACAGAAGGATGGAGAGTGAGGGTGGGGTTCTGTCCCCCCACGAGTGGGCTGTGAGCCACCCGCACACTTAAAGTATGATTCAGTTCACAGAAATGTTTATCCCCAGCTCTTCGGGAAAATACTGTTATGCAAGCTAATATCCCCGTACAGGAACTTTTTAGGTTGCAAGGGACATTTTAAAAGGCTGGCCTTGCACGGTCCCTGGGAGCGGGTAAGCATCTCTGGAATTTAAAAGTGAGGCTAACTGACGTCCATCATTAGCATCTGTTATTTAAATGTGGACTAGCACCTTTTGTGTGGTTCCTCGGTTGGGATCATAATCCCAAGCACCTGAGCTAACACTCCTTGAGTTTTTTGCCGCCTGTGGCTCAGTCTAGGCGCTCTGCGGGTATTAAACGTCCTCACATCTCAGAGCTGCCCTGTGAAGGTGAGAAACTGGGCACAGAGAATTGTAGTATCTTGCCTGAGGTCACTCTGATCTTCTGTCAGATGTGGGGCCCCCAGGGCACGACATACATGCTGAGGAAGCCTGTGAACAAAGGCCCAAGAGCTGGAAGGAAGGAAGGGAAGGATGGACGGACAGACCATTGGAAAGGCCTCAGGATGCTCTGGCCTCTGCCTTTTCTTCAAAATGCCAAACAGAAAGCTTTTCAGAGAAGGTTGTCACTGAAAGAGATTGGGTGAGTATTCCCAAAGTCATGGGTTTCTAGATCTGAACATATCTAAAAAGGTTTATTGACAAAACTTCGGGTACCTTTGTTACAGAAATGAAAGAAAGAGGAAATGACGTCTGGCACTGTGCGTATCTGCATTGACAGAATCGGTCACCCCGACCTGGCCTGGGCCACATGGCCACTGGTCTGTCGGGAAGCTTCGGGGGGACGCCGGGTGAAAACTTGGGTCTGCTCCTGCTGCTGGGGCACCAGTGAGCTACTGGAGGGCTTGAGCAAGGGGCCCTGTCCCTCCTGGGGGCCCCGGGAAGCAGGACCTGGCCCCTGGGGCCCCCAGCATCAGCCTCCAGGTTTGTGCCGGTCCCTCCTGAGACGACCTGGTTTCAGACTCCAGCTCCTGGAAGTAGGTTAGATCACCTGGGCCTCGGGGGAGTTTCCCTCAGAGCATCTGGTGCTTTGTCCAACGTGTGAACCCAGGAGGCCTGAAGGGGTGGCCTTTCTGTCCGGACAGCTGCAGCGACACTGGACACAGGCACTGTGGGGACAGCACAGTGTCCCACTCTCCAGCCTGGGCCCGCTGGTCCCCACACCACCGGCTCAAGTCCATCCTTGCCCCCGGCAAGCACCCCGTTATCACCAGGAGTCGAGGAGAGAGGTGCGACGAGTCAGGTGGAGGGAGCCGGCGGCCGGGGGGGCAGCACAGGGTGGCCGGCTGTGTTCATGCCAGCTGGCAGCACGACTGTGCGAGAGAAGCAGGTTATCTCACCGCCGTGAAGACACTAACTGAACGACACCGGGCGTCTACACTGTTCTCTTCCTGCAGCTTCTCTTTCTTTGAGTTTTCCTCATTCCTTGGGTCCCCAGTCTGCCCCCGGAAGGCTGCCCGAGCCACCCCGGCTGGACCCAGAGCAGCCCGGGGCCCCTCCAGGAGCAGCCCTGCCCCTCTCACCGCCGGCCCCTCATTCACATCGTTAGTTCGTGGCCGTGGAAGAGGGTGTTGCTAAGCTGACCTACTTTTCCCTCTTTGCCCACAGCAGGCTAAGCCTGTTTAGCGTTGTCCAGAGGGGCCGGGCAGAGCAAGGAGCTTTCCGAGTCGTGCAGATGGCAGTCTTCTGGGTGAACAGGATTTAATCTGGTTGCCCCGTTTTCCATTAGTCTAAATAGTTAGGACCTGGCACCCGAGGTGACCCAGGGACAGTGTCCAAGCACAGGGGCTTCTCACGTCCCAGCTCAGCCTCGCCGCCGGAGATTCTGCATTAGGGTGAATTACTGCCAGGAACTAGCCTTCTCTCCAAACTTGGAAAACAGATTTCTAAACAGAATCTCATGCGTCTCCTCTGCTGGGACACTGTCCTGAGCCAGGAGCATCTGCTGCCTGCTGAGATGCAGAGGATGGAAGCTGGGCTTGCCTTCAAGAGGGTCACCACTGAGTCAGGGGTGTGTGTGGACAGCTTAGGCCAGGGCGGCAGACACAGATTGATGTTGTAAGGAGGCGAGGATGCAGGAGGTGGGGCAGGGGTACAGTGCTTCCCTGACCTCAGATGGTGTGGGGAGGGCTGGAGGAATGAAGAGTGGTGGTGGTGGTGATAAGAGAGAGGAGGATGTCACCACAGTGCAGATGTCAGGGGTCAGGGATGGGACAACGTGTCTTGGAGCTGAAGTCACAAACTGGCAACCTGTCATCAAAGGCTGTGGACACTGTGCTTAGGGATTTGGGTGTGACACCAATAGGTGTACACATTACACACACTTCTATTCTTTGCTGGAATATCACAGTGTTGCGGCCGCAGGATGGTGTCAGTCGTCTAGGGAAGAAACAGAGGATCCGATAGTCACAATCGAATAGCTGGCGAGAGAAAGCCAGAAGCTGAGCTTGCCCTGTAGTGTGTTTCACTAACCCATGTACCATGTGCCCAGCACGCCCGCCACCTCCCGGGAGGTGTTCTGGTTCTGCACTTCGTCATCCCAAAGCTCAGGCTGAACATCCAGACAAGGGGGCTGTGTCTCACACTCTCTCTGACACACTGACGCCTCCACCCCGGGCTTCAGGGCTGGGGCATCAGCCAGTGGGTGAGTTGTGCGTTGATTGGGGTCACATCGTGAGACATTTTTGAAAGGACAGAGCTCAGGCTCTTTTTTAAAAGGAAAAAACTATCCTTCTGGCTTCCCTGGCAGTTTCTGCTGTGTTGTCCAGGAGGGGTTGCAGGGAGGGAGATCTTCTAAGACATTTTTCATTTACACCATGAACATCTGAAGGAACAAAGTGGGGAAACTGGACATTTCTAGTCCTGCCGGGTTGACCTTTAAAGTGTAAAAACCAGACATTTCTGGACCTACTGTTGCTCCGCTTGCTCGATGAACACGACCAGGTCTTGGCTGCGGCCGGGTCTTCCTGGTGGAGATGCGTCACGTCCCCTCTGCCCAGTGCGCTGGGGCTTCCTGCCCGACATGCTGTTGGTGTCTGTTCTGTGTCTTGTCCTCCCGCTGGTCCCATCAGGTCTAGAGGGCAGGCTTTTCTTCAGACTTTGTGTGCGAAGGGCCTGAGAGTGTTTCTTGAGGAGAAACTCCAGCTTCCAGGATGTTTGGGGCCCTGCCTGCCCGCAACCCCCCCCCCATCCCACAGAGCTCAGCGTGAATTTCATACTGGTGGCAGAGAATGGAGACAAAACGTAGAGGATGCTGCTGGGAAGCCCCAGAGAGACTCAAGCCATCGAGGTCCTCACTTTGGGGATGCTTTGAGGGCAGGTGTCCAGTGGGAAGGCGGACGACACTGTCTTTTTTAGAAATCATTCTCTAACAAAAGCCAATGGGGCATCCCGAAATGTGACTCTTGCCACAGGGCCTTCCTGTGGCCGGTCTTTACCTCTCACGAATGTGGCCATGACCCGGGGATGGCACTCCCTCCCTCATCAGGGGCTGCTTCCCCCCGGGTGGGCTGGGCCTCTGGAAAACAATGCAAAGGAAGGCTGTTTGGTACCAACCAGGTGTAAGTTACCTGGGGCTCTGCAGATGCGGGCCGGCTCTCGTTCCAGAGTCACGGTCTCCGCCCGCTGCACCTTGGAAAGGAGACGGTTCACCTTTCTTCCCCACCCATCCTCTGCCAAGTGCTTTACACAGATGAGCTGTCCTGATGGGGTCTCAGGAGGATGGTGGAAAGTGGGAGTTTACACTTACAGATGAGGTCGTCATTCCCCAGGCTCTGTCTGGGCCACCGCACTGAGCAGAGGAACCAGGCTGGAGGACACGGAAACCTAGCTCTTGGGAGCTCCCAAACGAACGTGGCTGCCTCCCACGGTGAGCAGCTAGTTACAGAAACATCCCACTGTTTTATTCAACGTTATTTGAAGCTCTGATATGAAGCCGTCAATTCCACAGCCTGGGTGTGTCCGAAACAAATCTGGCTTCTTGTTTCCAGGATATCTTGGTCTTGTGTGCTCCTTGCAAAGTTAAGCGCAATTACGATGAACGCTCCCGGGCCCAAAGGAGCGTGAGGACGAGCAGTTAGGTAGACGAGGAGCTGGGCGATAGCCGCGTTTTATGGATTGATTTCGGTTTGTCTGTGGCAGCTGAACAGTGGCTCCCAACAAAGCCGTTCACTGACTCAGCTCCGAGCATGACTCATAAATCTCCTTGTCCCCTCTTGCTGATTTTTATAGGCGTTTATCGTCCACACCCTGACCATACACCATCACCCATCAGAGTCTCTAGTTGACCTGGGTTTGCACTGTGCAGTCCAAACTCTTTAGAAAGGGGCCCCTAAAAGGAATCTTAAGTGATTGGAATATAAGTTTTACAGGCTGCAAGAATTATATGTCATGTTAGGGTGACCTTTCGATCCATCGAGATAGTGCGATGATTTCTCTTTTGGAAATTCTTTGTTGACTGTACAATGCCATTTCAAATTTACTTCATAACGAATTTTCTAACTTTCTGCTTCCATTTCTTACTGGTTGATGTCACTGTTTTCCTGAATAATGAATCATCAGACCCTTGGAAAAAGGAAAGCATGAAGGGGGAATCCTGATCAAAGCAGGCAGATCAAGCCTCAGCGTTGACCTTAGAGAAGCTGGAAGGATAATTCTCATAGGGTTGTGGAAGCTTGCTGAATTGGGGGAAGGGAGTCTTCTCTTGGTTTCTCCTGGGAGTCCCGCTCCCTGAGGCCCTGGCCAGCCTGGGAGGCGCTGCAGCTAGAGGATGTGCAGGAGTGGCTTCAGGGAAGGGTGGACCCGTTGTTGACCGTGCCTTTTCCAAGTTGCAGGGTGTGCGGGAATATGCTGAGGATTCCTTGCAGGAGGGGGCGGCCTCTGCCCCCAACTCCGGCCTCAGGGACACCCTGAAGGTCTTTCTGCCTGAAGGGCTGCCTGGAGGAGGAGCACCCCAGACAAGTGGGATTCTGGGAAATGTGTAAAGTAAAGAAGAAGTCAGGGATGTGGCTGTGAGGGGTGAAGGACCTCAGGTATGTGAGTGGCCCTGAGAGGCTTCGAGCTAGCAGCCCAGGAGAGGAGAGGCCAAGATGGTAAGGTCGTTGCTGGTGATCTGGGGCCAGAGAAGCATTCCCGGATTGTTACTTCATTTTTCACATCTGTGTGCCTGGACTTTCTGGGGGGGTGTATGTGCCTTAAAGGAAGGACAGTGTATTATACTCCTTTGGGGCCCTGATCCCTTCAGGGGAGTATATGAGTTTGTATATTTGAATGAACAGAGAAACAGATAAAAGCTGTCCTTTAGAATGTTGTGGGCAGTTTGCAGGTTTAAGACGTGAGATAAACAGATACTTCGTTGAGCTGGGTCTGGAAAGTAAATTCTTCGAGTGTGATCTGGGGACCTCCAGGAGGTCCGAGAGATCAAAACAATTTTACTAATATTAACACATCATTTGCCTGTTTATTCTCATGAGTATACAGCAGACTTTCCCAGAAGCTCCTTGACATCTGTGGATTGCATCTCGCAGATGCCTTATGAAGGAGTGCTTGTGTATTTAAGATTTCTCAGTCTTCACCTACACGCTCAAGCTCTTCAGAGTCATCAGTAATTTTTGAGAGTGATAAGGGTCGCTGCAAAGTCAGAGAACCTCTGTGATTCAGATACAACCAGAAAGTCCTGTGAGAAAGGTCGAGAGTCTGATAATAATCTTCTGTTCTTTTTTGCAGGAAAAACTGCAGAGAAAATCTAATGGATGAAGATGAGAAAGACAGGGCCAAGAGGTAAGAAGGGGCGTCTTCCCTGCCCCCTTGGGGTCGCGTGGTCCGCCCTCCGAATCTCACTTGTCCTCGCCCTGCAGATGAAAACACAGCAAGACAGGCAGCTGGGCATGTGCCCCTCCTTGGGATACTGCAGAACTCTGCTAAGGAAATTCACACCCGCTCCCTTAGTGTGAATTACTCATTGTCTGGGACTTGCCAAGGGGTTCATAGTTTTCATATGGCCAATTGGGGACCCTGTTGACCCGGGTCTCCTTTCAGAGGCTTCTGATCTCTGCATTTCCAGAACAGATACTGCTTGGCAAGGGAGCCTGCTAGGAGCCATGCCGGCTGGGGTTCAGATCCTGGCTCTGCAGTCGGAGGAGCTGCCTGGCTCTGGACAATAACCCTACGAATCATTACCACACATCGAGCACCCAAAAGTCATCCTCACTGGGCTGAACACTTCCGTACACGTGATCCCATCTTCCTCCTCAGCAGGTGGAGATATCCAGCCACTCTGCACTGTTGTCAGGTTGACCAGAAATCCTAGCTCTGTAGCTGGCCATGTCAGAGCTGTAATAACCTTGTCCAAGCTTGTTTCTTCACTGGACATGTGTTGAATACCTCCTGTATATGCGATGGAATCATAAAGTAGGCATTTTGAAGGTAAAAACCAGTTGGATGTTATCAATCTCACACGATCAGCCTGACCTGGCAGTTACTGCGCTAGGCTCTGGGGAAGTGAGGATGAATAAAAGGCTTCCTGCCCATGAGGAGGGCCCAGGTGAAGGGAGGAGATTGGTAGGTGACCATGAATCATTAGGCTGCATGGTGACTGGAGTCACTGCCTGGTTGTCACTTCCAGCATCCTCCAGTGCATCCCCAGCCGCTCAGACCTGCTGGACCTGAATCTGCAGGGCACAGGGTGGGGCTGTGTTGCTTGTTAATTTCCCAAGCATTTCCTTCCAAAAAACCAGGGAGCAGGAGCATGGCCAGAGGTGGAGACCAGCCTGGGCTGGTGTGGAGTGAGGATTGTCGGAGTTGGAGGGTCCACCCTGGGATTTGTCATACTGCTATTTCTCCTTTTCCGTGCGTTTGCAAATGTTGTGTAGAAAAACTTTAAAGGAACAACAGTACAGAAAATTCCCTAGCTTATTCTGATCTAACAGGCCCTTCCCTTGGCACTGGGGACCCTGACTCCCTGAGGTCACCAATCCGAAGGCTAGTCAAACCCACGTGGTCCCACGCAGCGCGTAAATGAATAGACCAGGCCTGGCCTGACTGGAACAGAGTCCTCACGCCCTCCCTCGGGGCAGGCTGCCCACTCTTTGCTCTGGGGGTGTCTTCCATTGGGTTGCCTCGCAGGTCGCTGTGGATGGAGGGCTGGCTGGAGGAGGAGACTTGGGCTGGCCTGTCCCCTGTCAGCAGTCCCAATGAGCCCCTTCAAGTCTCTAAGCCTCCACTTTCTCAGCTGCAGCACAGGCGTCATCATTCCTGCCCTGCCCTCCTCTCGGGCTATTTAGGGATCAGCCACAAAATATGCCAAGAAGCCCTTTTTTAAAAAAGTGTTCATCACAACAGGTATGTGAAGGTGCGGGACACTTTGCATCATACACGTACAAGGTGTCCCCTTCAGCAGTAATGAAGAGGCCCGTGTTCACCTATTGCCCTAGGAAGTGTAGGCAGCACATGGCCAGGCTACGTACTTCCACCTGCATTTACTTCTGTGTGTCTCATCTCATATCCTCTCCTCCACGTCCCTGAGGTGCGTACCAGTGTTACTCCCATTTTACAGATGAGGAAACGAAGGCTCAGCAAGGTTAAGTAACTTGTCAAACATCACACAGCTCTAATAAGTGGCAGAGGGGAAGTTAAATCCTGGGTTCCTAAACCTCAGACTCTGTTCTCATTCCCCAGACCGCACGCAGTTCTTTTCCTGTGAGAGCTAGTCCAGCCTCTCCGGCAGGCCCGGACTGAGAGGTGTGTCCTGAAGTGACTTTGGAGTTTGAGTCCACGTGCAGTTTGCCTTGGCCATCATCATCTCTAATGTCACCCCAGCACCTCCCACCTCCCATCTCAGCCCTGTCTCTCTAACACCCAGCTTACCTCGAAATCAAGAAGAGGTAAAATGCGAGCTTAAGGAGGCTCTGCCATACTCAGAGATCATCACGTAGAGACATTCCAGTAAAATCTTGGCTAAAAAGTCTTAGAAATAAATCCAGTTGTATGCAGTTTTTTCCCACTTATTCCCATCCCCATTGGCTTTGAGCCGTGGGCACCCACACCCCCAAATGGCCTATTTGAAAATCTCCATCACAGGTGCCGGGCAGGGAGGATGCTGGCTGTCCCTCTCTTCTTATCCTCAGATGGGGAAACGGGTTTCAGAACGTCTGGGAATACCCAGATCTCTTGGCCAGACTAGTAGCAATAGTGCGGCGCTCCTCACAGCACTTGGGATTAAAAAAAACAAGGACAGAACAAACACAGTCCAAAACCGGAATCTCTTCCAACGCCTCTAGCTGAGCGGGTTTTATAGCAGCTACACGGGAGGCCCTTCCCCAATCCCACCTGGAAGTCTCATGAGAATTGTTTTCACTTGGGGTGTTTTGATGAGATTAGAAATGTTTAGCTTCAGATCAAAACTCTCATTGTCTCCAGAAGACAGGAGCTCAATTTGGCAAGGTTTTCAAAGCTTTAGGGAATTCACGGTTTATCTGGATTGTTTGATCATGTGTTCTAAACCAGGACATGGATGCACATGTCTTCTGTGAATTTCCACGTAAGCCCGCTGAGTATTCATTGGGTGCCTTTTGTGTGTTCGGAACTTGGTGCTGTTTTCTTCAGGGGAAGTGTAAAAACGTGGTCCTTGGACTCAAAAAAGAAAGGGTTTGATGGAGAGACATTTGGATCCCTAGATAATGAGGCACAGTTTACCATGTTGTGTTCCAGTCATAAGCATGTCTTTCTAATTCTGTGACACAGTTTTTTTTTTTGGCATTCTTTTTTTATTGAAGTAGAGTCACTTTGCAGTGTTGTGCTAATTTCTGGTGTGTGACACGGCATTTTGTGGTGTGTGTGTGTGTTTCATCCAGAAAGTGCTGACGTGTGGCAGGAAGTTCCCAGGCTTAGAATCAGACAGGCACAGCTTTGATTCCTGCCACTTTTACTTTCTGTCCTCAGATGACCTACTAACCCCCTTTTGGTCTCAGTCTCCTCTTCTGTAAAATGGGGGCGTTAATAGTAGCACTCCCTTCCTAGAGTTATTGCAGGAAGTAAATGGAGCTCTGGGTTAGCCCCCAGCACGGTGCAGGGTGCACAGTGCTGATAAGAAAAGCTACAGGGCACCACGTGCCTACAGCATTTTGCACGCCTTAACTCTCATCCTCACAGCACCCCTTGACATACGTAATTTTTAGCTCCATTTTACAGTGGAGAAACCCAAGGCTGAGGATCACACATGCAGGGGCAGGTGGGGATTTTAACTCGGGCATCAATTTCTAACATCTGGGCTCCTAACAACTTCTCGGACACCTGGTAAATGGAAGCTGTTCCTTTTGAGTCATGGGCCCGAGGAGGAGGGACAGAAAGCGCTGGGAGAAATCATCACCTCCCAAAGAAAGCAAGTTTCTGTAACTTGGCAGTATTGTGGAAAGGCTTACTCCATTTCTTGATGGAAGTGAACACTAAGAAGAAACTTTCATGGGAGCCGCCTCCTTTCTTCCAATATTAAATGGTCCGTTCATCAGCATGAATTAAAATTACACTGTCTCCTATCAGCAGTGAAGGGCCATCTCCATAACCCGTGCGTTTCCACTGAGTGGGGGGTGGCGAGTGTAGAATTGTGCTGCCCCTGGTGGGATACCTGGCCCTGTCCAAACTGTCCGTGAGACACTTGGGCCACAAAACCTTCGGTCCATGCCAAAAGGTCTTTGATATTTCGGTCCTGTCCAAAATCAGGTGGCATGGACCAAACGTCCCCATGGACGTTTTGGATAGGACCGAATTTCAAGGACCTTTTGTTGTGGACCAAATAATCTTATGGGCCAAATGTCTCTGGGCATTTTGGACAGGATCAAATCCAACCATATATCAAAGGCCTTTTGGTGTGGACCAAACGTCTTATGGAGCAAATGTCCTATGGACCAAATATTTTATGGACATTTTGGATGGAACCAAATGTCTGCTGACCATGTTGCCATTTTTTTTAACTATAGATGATTTACAATGTTGTGTTAGCTTCAGGTGTACAGCCAGCATAGTGACTCAGTTATATGTATGTGTGTGTTTTATATATATATGTTCTTTTTCAGATTATTTTCCATTATATGTTATTACAAGATATTGAATATGCTTCCCTGTGCTCTACAGCAGGAAGGACCTTGTTGTTTATCTATTTTATATATAGTTGTGTGTATCTATTAATCCCATGCTCCTAATTTATCCCTCCCCCACCCTTTCCCCTTTGGTAACCATAAGTTTTTTTTTCCATATGTCTATGAGTCTATTTCTGTTTTGTAAATAAGTTCATTTGTCTCATTTTTTAAAATTCCACATATAAATGATATACGATATTTGTCTCTGTCTGACTTATTTCACTTAGTATGATCATCTCTAGGTCCATCCCTTTTGCTGCAAATGGCATGATTTCATTCTGTTTTATGGCCTTTTGTTGATAAGGGTGAAGTGTGTCAGGCAAGAGTCGCTGATTCTTGGGGTTCTTGACAGCATGAGTGCTGGTTCTGAAACACAAGTGAAATGGTTTTATTATTCTTTGACCCTTATCCTTCGTCTCCCCACCAGGGAAGTGATTCAGACAAGAGGGAGAAGTGAACACGCAACAACGAAGAAGCTTATACCTGCACTTTTGCAGAAGTAAAAGCTTCAGCCCTGGGAGGCTGTTTGTTTTTTCTGGTCCCTCCTGGGTGCATCTGTTGACGCGGACCAGTGACCGCAGTCATCCCACTGCCCTCCTGGCACGATTTGTGAACTAAGTAGTGAGCAAGTGGGAGTCATAGAAGAGGACGCATAGCATTACCCTGCCCTCCAAGAGCTTGTAGGCAACTCGGGGGCATCCTTGAAAACCCTGTGTTAGGCAGAGCCGGGGTGATGATCAGAACATGTGGGCTGTGCTTTCTCAGCCAAGTGCCCGTTCGTGGAGAGGAACATGGTGAAGAGGAGAGACTGACTTCCTTGTTCCACTTCTCTGGATGTAAATCCGGTCTGTCTAAAAGGAAAGGCCGGCCTGCACGTGTAGGTGGTACCCAGCTCGGAGGACTTCTGCCCTGTGCACACTTGCCGATGGCCCTGGGCACAGTCTCCATGCAGGATGAAAAAGCCCGGCCCCAGGCAGTGTAGACTGCTGTCCCAGTGGGAGCCCACCTTTCGTGCTAATTCTGTGGCACTTCTCTTTCATAGGCTCTTTGCTGGGTGTTGGGTGCAGCGTCCTGGGTCCCAACACAGGGCAAGAAAGGCAGTAAAAAGATGTTCAGGCTGCCTTTCTGTTTTATTGGGTGATTAAGACAGCACCAGGCTTTGCTAGACCATAGAGGTATCAGGACACGCGATTCCTTTCTGTTACCCTGGAATTTCCAGATGAGTGACTCTGTGTTCAAAACAAAGGGGAAAGTAGAAGTGTGCTTGCAGGCAGAATGCTAATTCTTACTGCGGCCCAGTAAACAGACACTGGAGAGGCGCCTCCCTCTGGGGGGGGCTTTTGGCCTTCACCCTGGTGGGGTCCCTTGGTTGGTTAGGAAGATTCATCAGAAGGAGAAATGTGTTCCTGGTAGGCCTAGAAACTTGGGAACACCTCAGCTCAGGGAGACCCAGCACCTTTCCAGGGGCATCTGAGGCAAAGGGCACGTTTCTAAAAATCCCTTTCCATCATTTCAATATATTTTAAATTGCAGAGGGATGCTCAGATGTCTACCATCTTGAAAATGCAGCTTCTCCTTTTAGAATTTCAGTGACAAGTTCCTAAGGATTGTGCTCCAGGAAAATCCTCCCCGCGTAACCGTTAAGTAAGAATCACTAGGAAATTAGGCCACCTTTCCGTTTAAGTCTCAGCACTCCTGATAACTTTGATTAAGAGTGAAGATGTCCGCATTACATCTCAGGAGCTCCCAGTCATGTCCCAAATGCTCCTCCAGGTCCGTGTGGTTTCCAAAATTTCTGTGTGAGTTTCCAAAGTTCTCCAGGAGATGAGGGTGATACCAGCCAGATGCATCTTGCTCCATGTTGAGTGACTTTCCCCCTTCCCCAAACACATACAGCTGACATTCTCTTCTTGAATTGAGTTGCTGGGCGATGGCCCCCAACCCCACTGCCCTGGTGTGCAGGGATGCTGCGGGCTGTGGAAATGAGGAGGAGGGGCCCAGGCCTGGGTGTGGGAGGGCACTGCACTGACCTTAAACGGACCTTGCTTTACAAGCCAGCAGCCAGCATTTCCCAAAACGTATGCTGGGAAACACTAACACATTGGAGTCGTGCTGTTCATTCTTTCTCCCTTTTGGAGGGTTTCAGGGCTGCTCAGCACCTTAAAGGTGCTACGGCTGCAATTAGCACATAAACAGACAAGAATCTGTTCCATTTTATGCCACCTTTCATTAAAAAGAAAAAAACCATCTGGAAAAAAAACAAACAAAAAAGTGGCAACGAAATAACCTCTGGCTATGGTCCTTCTGACTTTTTCCAAATAATTCTTCCTGTTTTTCCATGGAAGACCCTCAGCCCAATACTGTCTTAGGTAGTAGGTGTGTCAACTTTATTCTCATCATTTTTGGTACATTTTCTTATATGTAAAAAAAATAGCAAAAGAACATTTGAAAAATACTGAAATGTTTAAAGCAAACAAAGATGACTTATAATCATACCACCTAGAGGTAGACACTGTTAATATTTTGACATATTTTCATCACATTTTTCTATATTTCCATCACATTTTAATAGGAATACTCTTATAAGCTCTTTGTTAATGTAACTGATCAGACTCTAATTTATTTTTTATATTTTTTCATTGAAATATGGTTGATTTACAACTATATCTACATGTTGTGTTAGTTTCAGGTATACAGCAAAGTGATTCAGATATATGTATATAGATATATATATTCTTTTTCAGATTTTATTCTATTATAGGTTATTACAAGATATTGAATATAGTTCCTTGTGCTATACAGAAGGTCCTTGTCATTTATCTCTTTTATACATAGTGACTCTAATTTATTCTTCAATGCAGTTCACTTTCACGGACAGGACTGTCTTAATGTAGAGGATGCTTAAAACTGATGTTATGTTTGAGCGTTGCACATCACAGCTACCTCTCTGGACGTTGGCAGTGAGACCCTACTGGGCATATTTCAGTTCCACATGTAATTAGAATTCCTTCTACAACCCCAACCTCTGCTTCAGGTACTAAAACAGACTTTTGTGGAGGCTATAAAAGAAGTGTTAAGACCTAACCCGACAACCTTCTCAGACAGGTTCATTCTGCTTGGTTTATAGTAAATACTCAGATTGGAGAGGCCTGGTCTGCACCCTGGTCAATTCCCATTGCATTCTATAATGTGGAACCCGTGAGCCCGATTAAGCCATGCTGGAATTCCCAATCTGGAAGGAACTTGGGCCCCATTGAGAACTTATTTTAGGCATTAACCCTCCTGGGTATCTGTTGCTGTGTAACAAACCACTCCAAGGTTTATGGGATTGATGCAAAGGCATTTATGTTGCTCATAGGTCTTCAGGTTGGGTGGGGCTTGGCAGGAAATGCCTGTTCCATGTGGTCTCAGCTAGAGTGGCTCAAAGATGATATGTGAAGTCATCTGAAGACGTACTCAGTCCCGTGGCTGGCAGTGGATGTTAGCTGTCCGCTGGGACTGTGGCCGACACGTGGAGGTGTGGCCTGCTTATAATATGGGACGGGCTCGAGGGTGAGCATTATGAGAGAGACCTGGGGGAAGGGAACTGTGTGTCCAGTTAGTGCCTGGTCTTGAGTGTCAGGCCGGGTCACCTGTACTCACCAGAAGCACATTGCTAAGGCCAACCAGCCATTCTCAAAGGGAGGGGAATTAGAATTCATCCTTTAAAAAAAATTGTTTTTTATGTTGTGTTAATTTCTGGTATGTAGCATAGTGATTCAGTTATAGATACATATATATTCCTTTTCATACTCTCTTTCAGTATGGGCTATTGTCAGATATTGAATGTAAGTCCCTGTGCTGTATAGTAGGGCCATGTTGTTTATCTGTTTTATCTACAATAGTATGTATCTGCAAATCCTGAGCTCATCTTTTGATGGGGAGCATTTCAGAGCATTTTGAATTCTCTGTTTTAAAATGACCATATCAATGTCCTTGCTATTTCACAAGAGGAAACCGAGGCCTGTGGAGGCAGGACTGCTCATCCACTCTGGCATAGGTGGCCAGACCGGGATGAGAACCTGTATCCTCTGGTAACCTGTCTGATGTTCCTTCAGCTAAGCTGTGCTGTCCCGATTCTCCTGCTACCCCAACCACTCTTCAGCTTCCAGTGGCAACTGTAAATGTGAAAAGAATATGCCTCGTAAGATGCCCTTAGCTCCTCCCCACAGAGACCCTCTATGGATAAACAGCCACTTTTTGTGGAATCGCATACTTACAGACTCATTATGACACCAATTATCCAAAACTCCAGCTGCTCTTAGCAGCCAGGAGAGCCTGCTGGTGCATCCATAACCCACTCTGGCCATTGCTTTCCAGCTTTATTGGGAATTATTTGATTTTATCAGCTTTTACTCCATTTAACTAAGTGCATTGGATTCAGAGAGCATCTTCTGTTTTCCCCATCAGCATGTTCTATTTACTCCTTAACCAAACTAGAGTTCTGGGGGCCAGTTAAAAGATGGCAGCCTTGGGATTAAACATCAGGAAAATATGCCAGTGTGGACATCTGTAAGGGATCATGGACAGTTTCCCATGGGATGCTGGAGAGGCTTGAGCCAAAGCATTGCCAGCCTGACTGGTCTGCATGCCAAGTAGATTAAAAGGAAGAACCCCCTCGTGATAATAGTTCATTTTCCCTCTTTTCATGGATTTTAACCTCATTCCTGATCTGGCTCACAGGCTCCCCATTCCTTCCTCGGGGGGCTCTTCCCGGGGGGTAGGGTGAGGAGGAGTCAGAAAAGTGACCCTATAAGGAAGGTTGTGAGTTCCTGAGCTTGACACTAAGCTGATTATGCGTGGCTCTGACCTTAAAGTGTACCATAGACTTTCATATCTGAGCTTCAGGGTAGACCACCACCCAAGGTCCAAGACTGGCTACATGGGACAAATTTAAATAGTACCATGGATTTCTCATCAGAAACGATGGAAGCATTCTGGTAAGGGCAGGATATTTTTTAAATGTCAAAAGAGAAGAACTGTTAGCCCAGAATTCTATATCCAGTGAAAACATCACTCAGAAATGAAGGTAAATGAAGATATTCTCAAATGAAGGAAAACTAAGAAAGCTTCTTCTCAAAAGACCTGTTCTGAAAGAATTACTAAAGGGAGTTTTTTCAGCAGAAAGGAAATGATACCAGATGGAAACTTAGGATATGAGATATAAAGAAATAGCAACAAAAAAGGTAAATATTTGCCTAAATATAATAGATATCTGACACTTGGGGGGAAGAAAACCATAATTTAACTTGATTCAGTGTATGTAGACCAGGTTCAGTGTTTGTAAAATAACTACAACAAAAAGGGAAGAAAGGTAAAGGAAACTATGAGGAGTAAAGTTTCCACATTCCGCTTGAGATGGTAAAATATTCTAAGTAGTCTCTAAAAGGATGTTTTTATATTATAATCCCTAAGTTAATTGCTAAAAACTGTATAAGAAATATAGTAAATAAAAACACAATAAAGAAGGCAGGAAATAAACTCAAAAGAAGGCAGGAAAGCAGAAATAGAAATAAACAAAAAAAATTAAAGAAATGAACAAACAAAAATTCAGAAAAAAGAAAACGAGTGGTAAAATGGTGTACCTAAATCCAAACATATAATTACATTAAATATAATGACCTAAACATGCCAACTATAAGACAGAGATCTTCAGAATAGATTTTTTTAGATGATATTACTATCATGCTGTCCACAAGACATTCACTTCATATATGATGATATATCTAGGTTAAAAGTAAGGCTATGGAAAATGGTATACTACATAAACTAATTGTAAAAAGCCAGAGTGGCTATATTACTATAAAATAAAGTATACTTCTGGCAAAGAAAATTACCAGGAATAAAGAGTCACATTACATAATCGTAAAGAATCAACTTACCAAGAACGCGTAACAATTCTAAATGTGTATACACCTAGCAACAGAACTTCAAAATACATAAAACACAACCTAAGGAACCATGACAAATATTTAATAGGCTTATCTCAGTAATAGAACTAGTAGGTAGAAATTCAGCAAGGATATAGAACTGAGAAACACGCTCAACCAACAGGATCTGCTTGACATTTGTAGAGAACTCCACCCAACATTAGCAGAATACACATTATTTTCAAGTACACATTAAACATTCACTAAGATAAATCAAATCCTGCTTCACAAAAAAAAAATGTAAAAAAGTCCAAATGAACTTAAATTAGAAACAGATAGCAGGGGTGGGGGAGATAGCATTTTTTTCACAGTACATTTCTAAGTATTCCAGGAGTTGATGAGGAAGCCTCAAGAAATATTAGGAAATATTTTGAACCGAACAAAAGTAAAATTATAACATATCAAAATGTGTGGGTTGCCACTAAAGTAGTGCCTAGAGGGAAAGCTATAGCATTAAATGCTCATAGTAGAAAAGAGAAGAGGTCTTAAATCAACAACTTAAGCTTCCGTCTTAAGAAACTAAAAATAAAAGAACAAAATAAACTCAAACCAAGAAGAATGACAATTATAGATATAAGAGCAGAAATCAATAAGATTGAAAACAAAAATAATAGAAAAAAAATCAATGAAACTAAAATGTGATTTTTTAAAAAATCAATAAAATTGGTATGCCTAGTGCAAGAATGACAAAAAAAGAAGTCATAAATTACCAGTAGAAGGAATTTTAAAAAGTAGATACCACTACACACCTTTTAGACATCAAAAGGACCATAAGGGAGTTCTATGAACAAGGGCACCTATATAAATTCAACAACCTAGATGGTATGAACCAATTACTCAAAAACTATAAGCTACCAAAACTCATACAAGATAAAATAGAAACCCTAAAGAGTCTATCACTAATAAGTAAACTGAATTTTTAAAAATCTTCTGAAAAAGAAATCTTCAGAACCAAGTAGTTCCACTGATGAATTCTGCCAGTTGTTACAAGAAGAAATAGCAGTTTTACAGTCTTGTCCAGAAATCAATGGAACAGAATAGAGAATAGAGAACACAGAAATAAAATCACATAAATTTGGCCAGTTGATGTTGTACAAAGGTGCAAATGTAGAAATGTCACAAGATTATACTATATAGCACAGGGAAATATATACAAGATCTTATGGTAGCTCACAGAGAAAGGAATGTGACAGTGAATATATATATATATATGTTTGTGTATAATTGAAAAATTGTGCTCTACACTGAAATTTGACACAACACTAAAATGATTATAAATCAATAAAAAATGTTAAATAAATTAAGTAATTTAAAAAGTAGAGTTGGAACAATTGGACAACCATATGCAAACAAATAAACTTGAGCCTAAACCTTACATGTTATTAAAATAACTCAAAATGGATCATAAGTCTAAAAATAAAATGTGTAAAACTCTTAGAAGAAAGCACAGGAGAAAATCTTCATGGCTTGAGGTTAGGCAAAGGGTTCTTCAATCTGACTCCAAAAGCACAATCCATAGAAGAAAGAAAAATAATGGTTAACTTGGGCTTCATCAAAAGCAAGAACTTTTAGTCTGTGAAAGACACTATTAGGAGCATTAAAAGGCAAGCTGGCAAAATATCGACAAATTGCATGTCTGATAGAGGACTTGTATCAGAATATATGACGAACTCTCAAAACTCAACAAGAAGGAAACAAACAACCCAATTTAAAAATGGCACAAGAGATGAACGAATGCTTCACCAAAACGAATATCCAGATGGCAGAAAAATACATGAAAAGATGTTTAACATCATTAGCCATTAGAAACATGCAAATGAAAACCCAGTGAGATAGCGCTGCACATCTCTTACAAGAGCCAAAAAAAAGTGCTGACAATACCAGCTCCCCAGGAGGGTATGGGACATCTGGATCACTCCTACGTTGCTAGAAAGAGGTAATATGGTACGGCCACCCTGGAAAACAGTTTGGCAGTTACTTAGAAAGTTAAACATACACTTGCCATAGGATCCAGCCATCCTATTCCCAGGTTACTTACTTCGGAGAGCTGAAAACTTATGTTCACCCCAAAACCAGTACTCTTACATTACAGCAGCTCTATTTATGATCACTGATGATACAATCTGAATCTCCAGGAGATAAATGGATAAACCAGCTGTGTTACATCCAAGCAATAGAAAACTCCTCAGCAGTGAGAAAGAAGGGGAGGTGTTGATAGGGGTGGCAACTTGGACAAACCTCAGAGACGTCTTGCTGGGTGGAAGGCAGCTCAGAAGGTTTCCTGCTGTGTGATTGGATTTATGTGGCATTCTAGGGAAGAGAACATGGTGCTGGGGAACAGAACAGGGGCTTCCCGGGGTTACAGATGTGGAGAGAATGAGGCTGTTTTTAGAGAGAACTGTTCTGCCTCTTGACTGTGATGATGGTTAGGTGAATTTATATACGTGCTGAAATTTCTAGAACTGTGCCCAAAAGAAAACATGAAGTTTACTGTATGCTCATTTTAAGAGTAAAAAAAATTAAGTTTTATATATCATCAGCATTAATTTTTCTAGGCAAATGGAATTAGGGTGAGACTCTTGCCTCTGAACCCCATCATCTCCCTGGTGATTCCTTGTAGCAGGTGTGGTTAGTGCTGACTTGGGGAGCACAGCCCCTACTGGGCAGGGTGCTGTGTTACTGTTGCTGAACATCCTACCTCCTCCTTCCTGTCTCGGCTCACTTCCCCCTAGGTTGGATCCCGCTCCCCCTTCTCCTGATGTCCCAGACTCACCCAAAAGCTGGGACCAGGTTGCCCAGTCTGGCATGTCAGGCACGGAGGTTGACCTCACTCACGTTGTCCACTCTCCTCTCGCTTTACTTCCTCATGTGTCCCGGACTCTCCTGTCAAACTTGCCCACTCAACTCTTCTGTGGACTGTCCTCCCCACCCTGCCCATGCACCCCCAGTCCACCTTGGGTGCAGCCCCTCCTGGAGGGTTTCCCTGCCCACCTTGTGGAGCTGATCCCCTTCCTCTGTGAACTCCCTTGGCCATTTGTCTAAATGCCCCCCCACCCCACACATGTCACATTGTACCTTGTGTCACAGCTCTATCTGTAGGCATTCCATCTCTTCCTCTCGACTCTAGCTTCTATGAATTGGGTGCCAAGACCTGGTCATTTTTGCCTCCTCCCTGTTACTTGATGGAATGCCTTGTGCACAGGAAAATGCTAATGAAAGGGTGTAGAAAGAATATCAAAGGCCATTCTTTCCTTTTTCTAATTGCCACAATCTGGGGAACCTTCAAATCGGCAGTGTTAGAAGCCCCTGCATTGCTGAGTGTGGGGCCTAGAAGCTGACCTGCCCTCTTCCCTGGAGGTCTGTCCATATTACACTCAACAAAAGGATCCTTGAATTCTCCCCTGT
Organism: Vicugna pacos; assembly: GCF_048564905.1. Classification (NCBI taxonomy): domain Eukaryota; kingdom Metazoa; phylum Chordata; class Mammalia; order Artiodactyla; family Camelidae; genus Vicugna; species Vicugna pacos. Next base: position 6,185,998 of record NC_133014.1, on the reverse strand, counting down.
GGGTGACTTTCTGCCTCAGTCCCCACGATGTCCATCCAAATAGGCTACGTTGTGCTGTGGTAGCAATCAACCCCCAGGTCTCAGCAAACCTACATGTTCATCACAGGTTGGCTGGGCCTGAGCTGGAAGGTGTCCTCACTCAGGGACCCAGGCTGAGAGACTTCCTCTCTGACATTGCCAACGTAGAGGAAAGAATGTGACAGCCTTTACTCTGACTCTTCGTGCTTCTGCCTGGAAAATGCAATGCCTTTTAACCTACACTTCCTTGCCCAAAGCAAGTCATAAGGCCTGGCTTCAGCTCCAGGGGGGCAAGGAAGTGTGATCCTACCCCATCTAGAAGGAAACCGACAACCACAGATGACCCTGGCAGTGGGAAGGGCTGCTCCTCCCAGGAGCTGGAGCTGAGGTCACAGTCTTCCCTTGATTTTCCATAGCATCCCTCCCTGAATGCCAAGACTGTCAGCCTGGTAGCATGCAATGCCATTTTTCTGCAGTGTGTTTAGTTTCTGTGCTATAGACTCAAGCAGCTAGAATTCATCACGCTCGGTTCTGTGCTCCCAGAACACTGTGCCTGGCTCCCTGTGGATCCTGTCACAGGGGTTTTGGAAGGAGCTGTAGAAGGAGGTGGGAGAGTGCACTGCTTCACAGCATGGGAGCCAGCCTGCTCCACCACTTCCTAATCATGTGACATCAGCTGGTTATACAACCTCAGCTTCACCTGTGAAATGGGAATGATAACAGTACCTACCTAGAGGACGGTTGCAAGGATCAAAGGAAGGAATACATATAAGGACTTAAAACGTGCTATGTGTGTAACCAGTGTCCCATGAGGGACATCAGGAAAGATAACTTGGGATAAATAAGTTCATGTGTCTCATTTTTTTAGATTCCACATACAAGTGATATCATGTGATATTTGTCTTTCTCTAACTTATTTCACTTAGTATTATCATCTCTCTAGGTCCATCCATGTTGCTGCAAATAGCATGAGTTCATTCTTTTTTATGGCTGAGTAGTATTCCATTTTGTCTGTGTGTACACCACAACTTCTTTATATAGTCATCAGAGCAGCGTTATTCTTAATACCCTCAAACTGAAAACAACCCAGTGAAATACTAGTCAGCAGTCAAAAGGAATGAAATATTAATAAATGCAACAACATGAATGAATCACAAAAACATTATGCTAAGTAAAAGTCAAAGACTCTGTGCTATCTGATTCCATTCAAGTCACATTCTAGAAAAGGCGAAACTATGGGGACAGCAGACCGGTGGTCACCTGTGGCCGTGGTCCAGGGGAGGTCAACACCAAAGACACAGGGGAAAACCTTTGAGAATGAAAGAACTGTTTTACATCTGAGTTTTGGTGGTGGTTACACAATTACCAAAATTCATCAAACTGCCTACTTAAAATAGATGGATTTTATTGAACATAAACAATGCCTTAAAGGAAAAAACAAACCCATAGGCTGTTTGTTTAAGTGTCTCTCAACCTGTTTTCCCCATGCCTTATGTGGTGGTATCGGGACCTGCCAAACAGCCCTCCTTCTTGGAATAAGGTCATTCAAGGCTCTTTTTTTCTCTCTTGCCTCAGAGCTGCGGCCCCAGCTGACACTGACCGATTTCCAGTGGGCACCATAGTGTGTCCCAGGCGGAGGCTGACGGAAACCAGCTTGTGTTCCTGTCACTAATGATATAAGCCTTCATCATCGTTGTCTCTGCCAGGCCGTGTTCGCTGTCATCACACCCATTGAAGAGGAGAACAGAGTCATAACGAGCCGGTTGTTATGGGCTCACAAATAATTCATAATGGGCAAACTAGGACAGGAACAGAGCTTTTTTTGGCTAAGGAGGTTGCATGTCACTCTTCAAATCTAGGCCAAAAAATTATTTATAATGCATAGACAGTCACTGAGAAAGTTAAAAGGTTCCTTTCTTCTCTCCCCTGTGTTTGAACACCATGCTTTTTACCTTGGACTTGCAAAAAGGCATCTCAGCGTCTTCCTGCTCCACCTGCAGTCAGTCGGTGACTGAGGGAGCGTGTGTGAGGATGGTGACTGGGCGAGGCGTGAGGCCTTTGTAGAAGCCCCAAAGGACTTCAGATCCTCCCGAAAATCCAAGGAGAGGTAGGAAGGAGGGAAAAGTCAGGGAAAGGAAGAGACCCTTAGGTAAGGGGGGCAGCCACACACTGTGGGTGAGCTTTGAAGAAGCGCCTCAGATATTATCAGGAAACAGCCCAAACTGGGATGTAGTCAGCAAAAGAGGGCTTGTAAATGGGTGTGCTGAGATAAAGACAGGTTGTGTGTAATTAGGCAGCACAAACAGGACGGTCTTGGCCACCGTGGTGTCCAGGGAAAGGGTATCTGGGACATGTGCTGATGTCTCCAGGGACTGCTTGGGGAAGCAGAGTCTGAGTTGATACTGACCCCTGTGGATATTGGTACCGTCCCCAAGGGAGGTGAGACCCTCTGCGGAGAACCTTTTGAGTTGTCACCAGCCACCAGCCACCAGCATCCCATCCTGTTCCCATCACACACTGGCCGGTGGCCTCCCAGTGGGTGGTTAGCAGCCCAGAGCAACTAACTTCCGGGCCCCCAACTTCAGCGCCCCCAGGTGCCTGGGCCAGCAGGCAGACCATGTTTGAGGGGCCCTGCAGCTGTAGCCCCTGTTCTCTCTCACTGAGCTGACTTTCTGGAACAAGTCCATCTGGAGTGAATTTGGGAGGCTGGGGGTCAGCTTTCCCAGCCCTGGGTCACCTTTGAATTTGCTGGCTGTGGGGGAGGGGCTGGCCTGTGCTGTGTCATTAAGGACCAAGGCCTCTGGGCGGTGCTGCGTTCCAGACTTCCCAGGCGGGGGGGGTGCAGGAGCCTGGGGGGCTCTTTGTCTCGTACAGCAGCCCTAATAGCTATGATTTCCTATCCGAGTTCCCAGGATCCTGGGGTTCCTCAGAGCCTCAGTGGCTCAGGAAGAGATCTCCTCCTCTCGAACCGAGCAGTTCCACTTTCTTCTCTTCTGTAGGCGTGTAATATAGTATGCCTTTAAAAAAAAAAAAACAAACCTCTTTTTAGAGCAGTTTTGAGTTCACTGCAAAATTGAGTGGAACGTACAAAGATTTTCTGTGTACCCCTGTCCCTGCACACACACAGCCTCCCCTGTTATCACAGAGTGGTCCATCGTGCAGCTGATGAAGTGCATTGACACATCCTGGTCCCCGCAAAGTCCAGGGTCTACATTAGGCTTCCCTCTTGGTGTTGCACATGCTGTGGGTTTGGGCAAACGTGTGGCATGCACTGACCATGGCAGTATCACACAGAGTGATTTCCTGGTCCTAAAATTCCTCCGTGCTCCACCTTCACCCCTCCCCGCCTCAGCCCCTGGCCGCCGCTGATCACTCTACTGTTCCTGTAGCTGTGTCTTTTCCAGAACGTCCTAGAGTTGCAATCCTACAGTCTGCGGGTTTTCACATTGGCTCTGTCACTTCGTAACATGCATTGAAGTTTCCTCCATGTCATTTTGTGAAGGGTTCAGCTACATTTAGCAGCTTGCAGTCCCTGTCATGTTGGTCCTAGACTATGTACGGCTTGTAGATGGTTTTGTAGGGTGTTCCTGGACTCGCCAACAGAATGATGAGCTCTGGGCCAGCAGCGAGGACATATGTCCTGGGTGGCACTGGCTCTCTACTGAACACTCAGGACACCTGGCTGTCCATTGTGACTTGGCACCAGAGACTGGGTGCTCCAGGTTGAAGGGACATGGTTTGGATCTCAGGATGGGTAAGAGCAAACCCCTCTGGGCTGTTTATCTTGATAAACAGCATGTCCATTCTTCTCCGAATGTTCCAGCTCTTTGGAGTCAGAGGAGCAGAATCTGGGTCCAGAGCTGAACTGTACGCTTTCACATCTGAGTCAGGACTTACCAATGCTGTCTCTTGTTGTGGCCAAGAATCCAGCATAACATTTTTCTGTCCCAGTTACTCAGCTCAGAAATGTGCAAATGTGACTTTCCCAGAAAAAGTTTTGCTAAGATGACCTCAGCCGAACACACTCTGATAGAGAGTACCTCCATTCTGTCCTAAAGCCTTTACCCGGTGGACTGTTCCAGTAACCTGTGCATTTGGTGTTTCCAGAGCATCTCGAAACAAGTCTGAGAAGAAGCGTCGGGACCAGTTCAATGTTCTCATCAAAGAGCTCAGCTCCATGCTCCCTGGCAACACACGGAAAATGGACAAAACCACCGTGCTGGAAAAGGTCATCGGATTTCTGCAGAAACACAATGGTAAAGGTTACACTTCTCTCCATTTTTCTCCCATTTCTGCCCTTTCCACTTGGTGATGACTTCATCACGTTGGTCTTCCTAATTGGTTCTGTCTCCCCAGCAAACCCTATCCCCTTGGTCGTAGTTTTCCTCTTTCCAAGGCACTCCATCCTCTATAAAACCCCATCTCCCGTAGGTTTGGGACAGGACACTCACCTCCCAAATTGCCTTATTAGCCAGAGGAGAGGATCCAGAGCAGGCTCACAGGGGGGCACCCAGCCCAAGTAACTCGCACTAACAATGGAAGTGTCTTTTTTTAAAATTGAAGTAGAGTCAGTTTACAATCTTGTGTCAATTTCTGGTGTACAGCATAATGTTTCAGTCATCCATATACGTACATATATTCCTTTTCATAGTCTTTTTCACTACAGGTTACTACAAGATATTGAATATAGTTCCCTGTGCTATACAAAAGAAACTTGTTGTTTATCCATTTTGTATATAGTAGTGTGTATCTGCAAATCTCAAACTCCCAATTTATCCCTTTCAACCCCCTTTACTCCTTGGTAACCATAAGTGTGTTTTCTATGTCTGTGAGTCTATTTCTGTTTTGTAAAAAAGTTCATTTGTGTCTCTTTTTTTAGATTCCACATATGAATGATGTCATATGATATTTTTCTTTCTTTTTCTGATTTACTTCACTTAGAATGATGATCTCCAGTTCCAACTATGTTGCTGCAAATGGCATTATTTTATTCTTTTTAATGGCTGAGTAGTATTCCATTGTGTGTCTAATTGTGTGTGTGTGTGTTTATTATAGCCTTCCTAGTTAGCAAGAAATGATATCTCATTGTGGTTTTGATGTGCATTCCCCTAATGTGTGATGGTGGTGACCTTTCCTGGGCTTATTGGCCATTTGTATATCTTCTTTAGAGAATGTCTACTCAAATCCTTTGCCTATTTCTAATTGGATTATTTATCTTTTTGCTGTTGAATTATGAGAGTTCTTCAGACATTCTGGATACTAGACCTTTATCAGAAACATAATTTGCAAATATATTCCCCATTCTTAATGATTCTTAAACACAGAAGTTTTAAGTTTGATGAAATCCAATGTACCATTTTGTTGTTAGTGGTGGTTTCTTATGCTTTAGGTATCATATCTAAGAAACCACTGTCTATGAAGGTCATGAAGATGTACTTCTGTGTCTTCTAAGAGTTTGATCATTTTAAGCTATAAATTAAGCATTTAGATACAAGCTATAGGTTGAACATTTGGAGATTTGATCCATTTTGTTTTAATTTTTTTGTATATGGAGTGAGGTAGGGAGTCAAAATTCATCCCTTTTATATGTGAACATTCAGTTATCCCAGCTACTCTTTTTTTTTAATTTTTCAGTACTTTATAAAGATGTAACACACAAACAGAAAATACACAAATCATAAAAGTGTGGTTGAATTAGTTATCTCAAAGTGAATAGAGCCAGGAAACCAACACCTCGATCAAGAAATAGAAGTTTCCCCAACTTAATAGAAGCTTACCCCTCCTAACTTACCTTGGCTTTTCCCCGAAGGTAATCTCCGTTCTGGCTTCTAATACCAGAAACCGGTTTTGTCTGTTGAGACCTTATTCAGATGAACTCATACATTGTGAACATGATGTTTGTGTGACTAATCCGTGTCCTTCCAGTGCTCTGGCTAGCTCCTTTTCATTGGTATCTAATATTCCATTCTATGAATTTACCACTTGAATCTATCCTTGAATTTGTGTCTTTCTCAAATCATCCTGTCTCCATTTTATTCTCCTTCAAACCTTTTTACATTTTAGCATTGCCCATCCTGTACTACCCTGTGGATGGTACAAAGAAAATGAAGAATATTTAAAAGGGTTTAGGAACTATTAACAAGCAAGAGGAACTGAAATTATTTTTTGCCTTAACCATGACACCAAACATATTAAAGTCAGAAGTGTCAGTTATTGAGGAGATAATTACAGTTCTTCTGTGCTTACAGTGATGCTTCTCTGTCACTGAACATTTTCCTAGACAAGATGATTTCATGGAAGAGGGCACAGCTGGGACACTTTCTAAAGTTTCATTATACTTGTTATTCTTTTACTATGTAATAATTGTATATACCTATTAATATGTGACAGTAATGATATATCGTCTTTTTTTTCCCCAAAGCTGCCCAGGGGAGAGTAAAGAATATGTTAATTGCTTTTGTGAAAAGTCAGGGAAGAACAATCAAGCAGAATTGGAATAAAGTATTGCAGCAGTATTTGATTGCCCCAATAATTTAATCAGAATGGTTATATTTCCTAAATAATGATTTAACCAAATGAAATAGCAGGTTGGTTTGATTACCAAGATATTGTGCGCAAATGACTCAAATTAGGTCAGTGACACTGAGAAGCAGGACAGCTGTTAAATAGGACAGCTGGGATCAAGTTCATCAGTGTGACATTTATGCTGGGTTCTGTCCACTGTGGAATTACTGAACTGTCAAATCTGAGATCTGGGAAGGATCAGTCAGCAGAAATGCAGCCTCCTCCTAACACTGGGAGCCCCTGTGTCCATCTCGTCTTTGTTGTAAGACTAAGACCTACTGCACAGAGTCCACTTAAAGGCAGCCAGTTCTCACCTATCCTTATCCCACACTGAGAAGATTCTATATTCAAAAGAAAATAGAAAATCCATGACAGACTTTATGGAGAAAGATAGTGATTGGACCAACATTTGGATTAAAGCAAAAAACAAAAACAAACAATAACTTTTCTTATAATCCAAATGGACATGAAGTCCCAAGGCACCTGCCATGGGGTGGAGGGTAGCACAGTCATTCCGGGCTTCCCTTGAGCCAGGAAGGCATTGTTCTAAGGGCTCTAGAGAGTAACTCCTCAGAGCATAACTCATCTGAGCCTCACAGCAGCCCTTTGAGTTAGTACCACTTCTCAAATGAGGCAACTGAGGCACAGAGGTGTAGGACCACTAGCATCAGACAGCCAGGATGGTGCAGAACCTAACCAGACCTTCTGTCTCCAGAGCCCAAGTTAACATGACACCATACTGCTTCTCCACAAGAGGTGATTCATGGGGGTCTTCCAGATCCTGATGTCACAGCTGCACTGCAGCTGTCCTTTAGCCTATAGGCTATGGGTTCTCACCTTTGGCGGCCCCTTAGAATTGTCTGAGGAGCTTTTTAAAATGCATATAACTATAGCAGCACTATTTACAATAGCCAAGACGTGGAAGCAACCTAAATGTCCATCGACAGATACTTGGATAAAGAAGTTGTGGCGTGTGTGTGTGTGTGTGTGTGTGTGTACACACACACATATACACAATGGACTACTACTCAGCCATAAAGAAGAATAAAATAATGCCATTTGCAGCAACATAGATGAATCTAGAGATGATCATACTAAATGAAGTAAGTCAGGCAGAGAAAGACAAATATCACATGATATCACTTATATGTGGAATCTAAAAAAATGAGACACATGAACTCATTTACAAAACAGAAAGACTCGCAGACATAGAAAACGAACTTATGGTTACCAAAGGGGAAAGGGAGAGGAGGGATAAATTAGGAGTTTGGGATTAGCAGATACAAAATACTGTATATAAAATAGATAAACAACAAGATCCTACTCTATAGCACAGGGAACTACATTCAATAGCTTGTAATAACTTATAATGAAAAAGAATATGAAAAGGAATATATACAATATATAACTGAATCACTATGCTGTACACCAGAAACTAACACAACATTGTAAACCAACAATACTTCCATAAAATAAATAAATTAAATAAATACATTTAAAAATGCGCATTACTGGATGACACCTCACAGATCCACACATGAGACTTTCCAGGGGTGGAACCCAGCTTGTGAGCTGGAGCAAGCTGATACCAGCTTTCAAAAAATAATTATTAAATTTCCAGGAGTTTTTGCAAGCCAGTTGACATGAAGTTGGCAGCTTGAAAATCAGCCATGGTCTGAGTGTTTTACACCATAGAGACGGGCAAACACTGCTTGTTGCAGGGGTGGAGAGCCCTGACCAGCACACCCCTGGGTCAGACCTAGGCAGCAGTGTTCTTCAAGCTGCCCAGGTGATTGCAGGGCGCAGCCAGGGTGAGGAACTGTGGATTTAGACAGGCTTCGTGCCTTAACGCTGCAGGAAGACCACGTGGTACGTCAGGCACAGTGATTAGGTCCGGGGGATCACTTTAATTATTTAGCTCTTTTCTCAATAATCTTTCAAGCATCCTTATTTTCTCCCTTGGGAGATCAACCTTGATCCTGGAATGCATGCTTTTTCTCTTTGAAGTCATCCAAAGCTAAAGGAGACTCTGACTGTGTCTCTCCGTAGAGAAGCATTGTGTTGTCAGTTTCTGTGACAAGGAGGAACCCCTCAATGATGTGAATAGCAGGCATATTGGACAGCTGTATCCACATCCTTCTAAATGTCACTTCTCTAGGACCAGGCTGACCTGTGTGCTCTCTTCCTCCCGTGCGAGTCTCAAGCTGATTTAATGTCATCTTCTCCCAACGTCACATCCCGTTCCTCATCCAAGCCCCTTCAGTATGTCTGCCTCTGTGGGTGTGGGTGGGGTGGAGACAGCTGCAGAACCAGGAGAAGTGTCCCTGTTGGACAGAGTAATAGTTACCCCGCCCAGCAGAGTTTCTGCCTCGTTTTCCAGACTCTTCCTTGACCATGTATAGCCCAGAGTCAGACTGCTTACTCATGTATCACAGGAGCTGTTGGGAGGTGGGCATTCTAAGGCATAACTACGGCTTACACTATAGGATAGTAGACTTTGAGGTTCAGCTGTTAATTGCCATATTTCCCTGAAAAATTGCTCCCAGGTTGCTGTGTTTCCCTTTCTGTTGAGAAACCACTTGGACCACATTTCTTTGCTAGTCCTGCCCTGTCACCTGCAGCTTATGGTCTTGGTCCCATCAGATGCCAGGGGAGATGTGATTATAACACTGAAATCTATTTCCCAGTTTAACTTGCTTTGAGACGTTATATCTAACGTAATTTTTTAAAAATATGCTGTGAATGGAGTCTTAGCTTGCAAGGGCTATAATCAAATCGTTGAAAATCAAAGTGAACGGAAAACTCACAAAAAAAAAAGAAAGAAAATCAAAGTGAATGAAACAGCAGCTTGCAGAATTGTTATGCTGCTGTTTCAAAAAGGATCCAGTCACATCAAAAGACCCGAACATTACTTCTGTAAAAGAAATAGATCTTTCATTTTCCTTCACCATGGAGTTGGATGAACCTTGTCTGAATCAGATTTGGGCTGCCAGAAAGATTCTTCTCCTGGACAACCTAGTTTGATCCTCATGGTCAAAACAATTTTATCATGAGCGTCTGTATTGGGAAAAGGGAGAGGGCATTTACGGGCTTAACTGATGAGCATGGCTTCGGTTCATCTCCTTCCTAAGTGGTCACACGGTGGCAACCATTTGTCTGAGGATCTGGGAATTTCACCCTCTCCTCCTTGCCTCGCCCCCCTACCCCATACCCTCAAGGAACACTGGTCAGATTTGAGTGCAGCACCCTGCCTCTGCTTCCCAGGATGCCTTTCACTGTGTGCAGCCTCTGGCCACAGTGGCCCCAGCTGCGAGGGGTCCCCACACTGGGCCTGGCTGGTGGCCCTCATCAGTGCTGTTGGTTGACCGCCTGCCGGACACGGTTTCTTTCCTGAGTTTCTTCCTGTGTTCCGTGACCAAGAGCTGTCAGCAGCTCTTGTGTGCTCCTTTAAAATCACCAAAGACAAAAATCCAGTTCTGTATGACAGCAACAATTGTTCTTTCTGAAATTGAGAAGGAGGAACCCTTCCCCGCAGAGCCAAGCATTGCAGGGAACGTTGGGTGGCTGACCTCAGGCAGGTTTACAGAGTCACATGTGGGACTCAGTCCTTCACAGCATCCTCATTCACGAGTAACCACTGAAGTCATTCCGATTCCTCCACTCCAGTGTCAGGACGCGTTCTCCAAGCTCCATGCCGAGAAACTACGCACAACACAAGGTCAATGGAGAAAGACTTTAAATGTCTCTCCAGTTTAGAGTTTATAGATGATCTGCCTGAACAATTCACCTCTTCTAAGAAGTTGTTGAACAGAGTATGATTCACTCTGAGACAAGAGATAAATCATAAGTACTCAGGTTCTTCCTAGCACCAAGAAAATAATCGCTTAAAAACCTCTTACTCCATAAAGTGGAGTAAAACGTTGGTTAGGTAGTTAGATGGAGGATAAACTGGAGAAAAAACCAATATATTCAGATAGAACACTTGTGCTACCTGTAATGATCCCATCAGAGATATTTTAGTAATAAAACACTCTTTCAGAAAGGCAGAAGTACTGGGGTAATTAAGGAGCCCTGTGTAGATCCATGACGATTGAATTTACAAAAAGAATGTTTTTGGAACAAGGTAGTTACATGAAACAGGCAAAGTATAGATGAACCCCAAAAGGTTTTGGGTAGAGTATATGCTGGCCTTAAAAGCAACTAAGTAACATGTATTTGTATGGTTACCTTCCGTAACTAGAGATGTGGACAGATACATGACCATCTGCATGGATACAGTAGGTTAGGGACCACACGCCTAAGATGATTCCGAAATTTTGAAAATCCCAGGTCTTTAAAGCGTTTTGTTTCACCTTGACCACGAAGAAGCAGCTTAAGCGTGGCCCCTCCGCCCCTGTGCTTGCTCCCGTTGCCTTGATGGGTGGCTACTACCTGACTCCAGCCACCGCTGATGGACTGGGTCATGTAGGAGTTCAAGGGCATGGAGTGACTGCTAATAGCAGGCACCCAGTGCACAGGGCGGGGCACTCTCCTCCCAGACGCCTCATTAAACGGGTGTGAAAACATCACGAGATGTTTTTTTAGGCCCATTATATCCTAAATTCCCAGTCCTTGGAAATCAGAGTAACAGATTTCCTTCTCTGGGCTTCTTTAAGTAAATTACTCACTTACACAAAATTACATAGAAATAACATGCACTTTGTTTATTAATTCCAATTTCTAGGTACCTTTGAATCTAAAAGCTTATTTGTGGTTTTTTTTTTTTTCTAGAAGTCTCAGCACAAACGGAAATCTGTGACATTCAGCAGGACTGGAAGCCTTCCTTCCTCAGTAATGAGGAATTCACCCAGCTGATGTTGGAGGTGAAATGCACTCTTCAAATTAGCTTAATGGGCTGCAAATTAAAAAATAGTTGCTTGTTCTGGATAAGACCCGGTGCCCAAAGTAAACTTGGGCTTCTTGACCCTGGAAAGAGGCGGGTGGGAAGAGATAGGCTGTTGAAACTCTGCCTGCAGTTGCTTATGTTTTTGGCTGCAGAATTGGGCGGTAGAAGCGAGAATCCCTGGACTTAATGGGAGGGTGTACTGTTGCCATGGTGACCACAGGGCGGGCCCAACCACAGGACACCAAGTGAAGTCAGAGAGCCAGGCAGGGGCAGAGTTGCAGGTGGGGAGAAAGAGGGGAGGAGGGAGGAAGATTCCATCTCTGCACTGCATTATGGAGGCTATAATGCCATGATTCTATTTTTTCCCTTAGTAGGACACATTTTGAAAGCAAAAGCCTTCTTTTAAAATTATGCTTTCAACTTGAGCTCGTATTCCATCGACATAACATGTGGGTATCAGCTATAAGTGCCCGTGCCCCACCACCCAGCACGCGCTCTCTCTGTGCCGAGAAGGATGCTCACATGTCTTCCTCCGGAAAGTTAGGTGCCCGCGCCCATCTGCTGGCCTGTATTTGAGGAAATCTGGCTGAGCTGGGTGCATGGCCTTCCCCGACGTCATGTTTCTATATGAGTGAAACCTCTCGGTATAGATGAGGCTAAGTTTCTGCAAAAAAAAAAAAAAAAAAAACATTGGGCTGGTGCTGACATCCAAACCGGGGATGAGGCCGGGAGTGAACAGACATGTCGGTGGACGGAGAGAAAGCTCCAGACATGTCGTGTCTGAGCCCTGGAATTAGAAGAAGAAAACTGGGACAGATGAGTTCAGCGAAGGGAAATTAGGCACTGGCTATGTCAGTGGTTCCTGGCAGGGCTTTAGAGAGAGGCTCCTTGGGACCTGTCTTTCTGTATCTCATCTTATGTGCCTATATAAGACTGATGTAAACTTTAATTTACATAGATTAACTATGCAGAAAACAGAAAGTCCTGGAGTAAGAAAATGCCAGAATGAAGATGTCCAAATATTATGAAATATAAACGCATTAATGAACATTTGCATGAAATGAAAGATACTTAAATCTGCACGTGAACTATATTTAAAGGAAATACAGAACATTCTCCAGAAGCAATGCATTTTAAGTATGTTAAATTTAGAGCAGCTTGTGAAATGTAATGTTGAATTCATGCATCATTATGCTACTTCACATAAATTGTTTTATCTCTTAATTCTTAGGGAAAAGTAGTTAAAATGCAGAACCCTGTAGCACCCAGCCTCTTTGTAAGAGCCTGGAGCCCAACCTTTTTTTTTTTCCCCAATGAGTTTCAGGGTATACAAAGTATTTGAGGAAACAAGACTTTTATAAAGTTAAAAAAAATGTATAAAAGTTTGGGCAGAAAGACAAAACTGAGTCTTAGGAGACTAGAATTTCTAGAAAAAGATTTTAGATTTGTATGGAGATGCTTTATGCCCTGTTTCCTGCTCCTGGTGTGGACTTCTTAACTCGAATCTAGAGGAAATCATGCTAGATGAGTGAATTGGACCCCATGTTAAGCCTGTGTAACAATCAGGCCTTCTGGGTGAATTGCAGCTTTGAGGCATCTGGGAAACGCACCAACTAGTACTTTTGATTTATCTCGGACTCTTTTAGGCTTTTGTTCCAACCTGTTGGTCTTCAGTAGACACAGACCTGGTGATGGGCGGCCGGAGCCACCTGTACCTTCCCTGTGATGGTCCCCACGGGGTGATGCTGTCATGTTCCACTATGCAACTTCTCCATAGTGTATCACAGGCCAGCCGCACGAACCCCTCGTTTGCTCAGAGCCAATTCAGGGAACATGAGGATGCCAGGTCTTTGTAACTAGGAGCTTCCCTTTTTGAATGAGGACAGAGCCCAGGACAGAAGCCGACAGGCCCCAGGGAACTGCCCTGCTGGTGCCGTCTGGATGGGAAGCCCTCCGTCTTCCCTGTTCTCTGACGAAGATGGTGACTACAAGCACTGGAGCCAGTCAACTCAAAAGGGGGAAAGCTCTTATTGACGGGCAGTTGGGGAGTGTGTGGTATTTCTGAATTTTATTTAGAAAAGCTGCAGCTGTCCTTTCTCTTAGCCCAGAAGTTGTCCCGGAGAAGACAAGAAAACATTCCATAAGAACCAGGAATTAGCAGGAAGGGATGGTTTCATTGCCCTCTGGGGCGTGGCAGATGTGAAATGCAGCCTGTTATGGTGTCTCTGGTGTCCATGAAGCTCCTGCCGAAGTCCCGGTTGCACTGAGAGGGGCACATCACTTTTCCATCATGTTCTATTGAGTCATTCTCAATTGCTGCCAGTGGGACTTCTGAAGCCACAGCGAGCGTTCTTAAAGCAGTGACTCAGTGCAGTTCTCGTGCATTTGATGGAAAATGCCAGTGAGCTGGTGCGCGTTGTCTTCCATCTATAAATAACCTTCAGCTTTTTAACACCCACTTGCCTTACACTTTCGACAGGGGCATGGGCTCACTGTGCAAGAAGATCGTTTGTATTGCTTCTCCTTTCCCCGATATTCTAATCTGCTTTTCCCAAAATGGCCCAGCTAGCATCATCAGGAGTGCTCCCACCTCTTCAAAAAAATTCACCTTCAGGAGCACTGCAAATACGATTTTTTTTTAATTTTAGAAAAATACTCGAGGGGTAAAGAAACAAAAGTCACTAGGATGTACCTCTGTGCTCACCATGAGCCATGAATCTCATCCCGAATTTCTCCATCTCGGCACTCTTGGCATTTTGGACCTGATAATTCTTTGTTTTAGGGGCATCCTTTGTTCTAGAGGTGGGATGTTTCAAAGCATCCTCGGCCTCTGACCACTAGATGCCAGCAGCACCCACCCAGAAGTGACAACCAAAAGTGTCTCCAGACATTGCCAGGTGTCGTCAGGTGGGGCAAAATTGCCCCCAGTTGAAAAACATGGGTATAATCCAAGAAGATGAGGTCTGCTTAAGAAATGTGCTTTAAGAGATTTTTTTCAGTCTTCATCCTGCAATACATAAATGTTAAATGATAGGTGACCTGTGTTAGTTTCCTGGTGAAATGAACTCTCTCCCACTTTGGCACGGGGGTAACGGCGCTGCCCTGGCCCACATGGGACACTGTGGCTCCTGCTGCCGTCCGCTTAGCCACACCCTCCTCACCTGGGAGAATTCGTGCCCTTTTGGCTGCGCAGATGCTCAGTCACACCCTGGGGGGATCTAACTGAGTGCATGTAAAATGTCTCCAGAACTTTCTAAGCACATATTTCAGTTTGAGGATTTCTCCTCCCTAAAGTGGAAAACTTCCCACTCTTGGGGAAGATGGTATTTCAATGACACAGTCAGTGAAACAACAGTGGTAGTTAACAGTGACGGTCAGCCTGAGCACATTCTGCCCTCAAAGATTTGTTTTTGTGAGATGGGCTCTGTGTTTTATCTCTCCCATCTCATCTGTGCACCCGGATAGCCAGTTACCAGTATGACCCCACTCTCTGCTGAATGTAGTCTGAATTTTAGACATCAGCCTTCACATGTGTCTTAAAAGTGGTTCCAGTGCTTGTAGTCACCATCTTCGTCAGAGAACAGGGAAGACGGAGGGCTTCCCATCCAGACGGCACCAGCAGGGCAGTTCCCTGGGGCCTGCCGGCTTCTGTCCTGGGCTCTGTCCTTATTTAAAAAGGGAAGCTCCTGGTTATGAAGACCTGGCATCCTCACATTCCCTGAATTGGCACTGAGCAAAGGAGGGGGACGTGCAGCTGGCCTAGGATATACTATGGAGAAGTTGCATAGTGGAACATGACAGCATCACCCCGTGGGGACCATCACAGGGAACGTACAGGCAGCTCCGGCCGCCCATCAACAGGAAAGTGTTAACAAGCATCTGATAAGGAATCTGGAAACCAAACAGCCAGCATGTCTGTGAGAAATCACTGACGGTCTGTATCTTTTCATTTATACCACGGGCACCTGGAGCAATGTGTTTTGCATCCAGCAGGCGCTCAGTAAAAACCTCTAAACAAATGGATTTTTCAGACATTCTGAAATGTCTGAAATGCAGTCAGCCCTGTGTGTCTGTGGGTTTCACATCCGTGGTTGGCAGAATCCAGGATGCGCAGAGCCTGGGGCGACTCTCAGAGACTTGAGCATCCTTGGATTTGGGTACCTGCAGGGGTCCTGGAACCAACGCCCCATGAAGACGAGGAACGACTGTACTTTTTACTTTGGTGGATTAATGTGAACGTTCCTTATAAACAGCTCCTCCAGGAGATATTTATTTCTGTGCCAGTGAACGTAGGCAGAGGCCCATCCTGACCTGTAGGCAAGCTTTCTATTTCTAATGCCTCTGTGAGGTCTGCTGTCCTTTAGTAAATGTTTACTGCTGAACTCAAAGTGGTCTTGGGGGTAGGGAGACAGGGAAGGTAAAATACCACTGACATCTTTTAATGGTAATTGTAGTATTTCTGATTCAGCGCAAATGTACGCTTATCATTAAGACTGCTTGGGTAATTTCTGTGGCTGAATTTTGTTTCGCGGTACCTGTAGGTCAGATTTTTCACCCCGTCTTTTTGTGTTTTGCAAGCACCTTGCCTGGGCTGGACAAAGTCTGTGTAAGAAACCATCCTGTGTGTGAGACAGAAAAGTGCTGTGAGATTAATCGTGGAAATTTGCGAAAGGTTCCGACAGAGTTGGTGTCGTGACGCGGGGTCCCTGGCCTCGGTGGCCTCCTCCTCCGTGGAAGCATGACTCAGGGGCCCTCAACTGTGGCATCTTTTGCAGGCACTGGACGGCTTCATCATCGCGGTGGCAACGGGCGGCAGCATCCTCTATGTTTCTGACAGCATCACGCCCCTCCTGGGGCATTTGCCGGTGAGTATCTGCTCCGACAGCCTTTGCCAGTCCGCGGCACCATCTCTCCTCAAGAACTATTCAGATCTCAGGGTGGAGGCCCTGCAGGTGTGCCCAGGGGGTCTGTGTGTGAGGAGGGTTAGGGAGTGCCCCCTACCAGGCCAAGGCCAGGGTCCCGAGGGAGGGCAGGGGAAGGCCTGTGTCGTCCTGGAACAAGCAAGGAGCCGTGACCTCAGCAAGGCAGGGCCTGGCGTGGGAGCTGTGGTGCAGATCCTGACTTTTCAGTGCCCCAGATGCCGCCAAGGAGCCGTGGGCCCACGGCACAGCTAGCGGAACTCAGAGCCTGTGTGGAGGCTGATAGCCACCTGCAAAGAAAGAAGGGCCCCCTGACAGCTGGTGCAGCAGAGGCTGGAGACAGCAAGGGGTCTGGGCATCACGGGGGACGTGACTTTGTGACACTTGCTGGTGGGAAGGGTTCAGTGACACAGATGATCCTGGGAGGCTGAACTACTCTGGGAAGATGTTGCTGGACCAGGAAGGCCTTGGGGAGGGAGGAAGTTTTGGGCAGGAGGGCAAGCTCTGCTGTCCCTGGGGAGCCAGGCGGGGCGTGGAGGAGGATGGTCACCAGCCCTCCTCCATAGTCCTCCTCCCTCCCTCCCTCCTTCTCTCACTCCCTCTCTCTCCCTCTCCCTCCCGTCTTCCCTAACACTTCCTCCTATCAGTGTGAGCCTTGCTGGCTCTCTGGTACCCTACATCAGGAGGCACTGACTCACAGAGCAGCCCCTGGCTGGTGGAGGGTCTGCCTTTGCAGGCCCCTCCAAGGCATCTGGCCAGCCGTCCACTTCCCACCACAACACTGTTCATTCCCACAGAGCCTGACCTTGAACTCCACCTCTGCCAGGAGCATCCCTGTGGACCGACTGGGATAAAATGTCCTTTCTTCTCTTTCCTCCCAACAAGCCCTGCCCAACTGCTAAACCCTCACCACCCCCCCACACACACATCACTGGATGGGCGGTCAGTGAAGAGAAGGGTCCCAGCCTGCCCTAGCCTCCTGTCCATAGGAAATCTCGGGCCAGGAGGATTCTGGTGGCCTCTCCTTAGCCGCACCTGCCCAGGAGCAGCGTGGCCTTGCTCTGTGGGCAGCTTACTCCTCTTCTGGCAACAAGCCCAGCTTTGCTAATGGCCCAGGATTCCACATCATCCCAGGCCTTACTTTTCCTCAGAAGCCACTCTCTGCTCCCGTCACTTCTGCAAAGGATGCTGTGCAGAGATCAGGTCACCGTCCACGGTTTTCCTTCACCGGTCACCATGTGTTGCAGCCCAGAAGAGCATTTTGTAACTCTGCGAGGCAGATTCCTTTACATTGCTCCAAATCCATTTGACCTTTTTGGTTCAGCCCATTTCCAGGGTGCGCGAGGTCGGGGGTTCTCTCCTCCCAGAGCCATCAGAGGAGGCGGGTCCTCACTTGGCCCTCAGGAGTTGGGAGCACAGTTCCATCCTGATTCCCATCTTGGGCTAGAGCAGCGATGAGGCTCATGTGAGGGATACACAGGTGACCCCATCAAATCAGCCCAACTTCTGACCTGGGGAGATGCAGTGCTTCTTTGGAGGTTTGGGTTTTGTATTGAATGGACAGGGCTGGGCGGTGCGAGGCACGGGTGGACAGCAGAGACCTGTAGCCTCCTGGGTGACCGGGAGTGAGACGCTGGAGCCCAGAGCCGTCTGGGGAAACAGGATTTGCCCTGTTGCGCTTTCTGCTCTTGGGGTGATCTGATAACCCAGTTGCCACACGTAGCAGAGGGGACATGGAAAGTAAATTAAGAATTGTTCTGATTGAAAATTATGGAGCAATTTAGGGTCACCTTTTCAATTATTTTCTCACTCTGGAAGGGCCAGAAATGACCCCGACTCTAACTCATCAACACGAGGCCCGTGTGAATGCTTGTTAAGTGCCTGTCTATGGACCGAAGCCCAGACACACACCATAGCAGCCCTTAAGCTCCCCAGCGGAGCTGAGCCCAGAATGGCCAATACCCGCATTTAACTTCTATTTACTTTTAGTTTATACCGCCCAGTTTTTACCAAAATTGGCACCTTCTTTCCCCTTTTTACTTAGCATCCTTGCTAGCGGGTAGACAAGAGACTTCCTTGGTGCCGATCAGCATACAGTTGCGCCATCACCTCCACCTGACAGAGGATGAGACTTTAGGGGGCCCGGCCAGTGAGGGGCAGAGCAGGGCTCAGGCCACGCGCCACTGACCGTGGGGCCCAGGCTTGTCACCCCTCTGCTCTGGTGTTCTCCTGAGGCCGAGAATTCGGGGTGCGACTGAGGAATCCTGCTTTCAGTTTAGTCCACTTCAAGTCGGACTTGCTCATCACTCAAGACAAGTCCAAGACCTGTTCACAGATGAGGCGGTGATTCAGACGGCCCATGTGAGATTCTTTAAACCTTAAGGGTTTGTAGTTTTGTTGAGAGATTTCAACAACATTAAACCATTAGAGACTAATGGTAACTAATAGTCACTGAGCACCTTGCTTCCTGGTCTGACACCACAGATATGTGTGTCACAAATATCTAATCTCACTTTGTGACCTGCCTTTCCCTCTCTGTAGGGTCTTTTGATGAACAGAGAGCGTCTTTAGAGTTGGTACTTTTTATATCTGAATTAATTCATCACTCCTCCAGGGTCGAAGCTCCTCTCTGTACTATCTTCGGAAAGCGCTTCTGTTTGGCCATCAGTTTGATTCTGAATCTAAACTGAATCAAAGCATGTCACATAGGCCTCCCACGCCCTGGTCCGCCGGGACACCCAGCCCTGACAGCTTCCCCAGCCCACTCCTGCCTCTTCTCAACTTGAGGCTTTCTACCAACCCCACGTTTAACCACGCCCGACACAGATCTCCAGCTGGAACCACCGGGGCCCCTGGGGATATCGTGCACTAAATGTCCACACAGCCCCATCCAGCCCCGCCGGCCAGCGGATCTGCTCCTGCGCAGGCTCACTCGGCTTTGTGGTGCTGCTGGTTCAAAGACAGGAGGAGGAATACGCTTCCAGTCTCCTGGAGCCCTTTCCGAGCAGCCCCAGCCTCTCGTGGGGCCTTCAGAGAAAACATAGGAGAAGTGCAATTGGGAATTTAGGACAGGCATTTAGACTGAAACTCAAAAAAGAAATTGGGAATCTGGATTTGCAGATACTAACCACTATACCTAAAA
The DNA here is from genome assembly GCF_048564905.1 of Vicugna pacos. Classification (NCBI taxonomy): domain Eukaryota; kingdom Metazoa; phylum Chordata; class Mammalia; order Artiodactyla; family Camelidae; genus Vicugna; species Vicugna pacos. Next base: position 6,166,470 of record NC_133014.1, on the reverse strand, counting down.
TAGACAATAAAGTCCTACTGTTCAGCACGGGAACTATATTCAATACCTTGTAATAGCCTATAATGGAAAAGAATGTGAAAGATAATATATATATATATATAACTGAATCACTGTGCTGTACAGCAGAAATTTACACAACGTGGTAAACCAACTATGCTTCCATAAAAGGAATAAAAGGAAATAAATAGATAAATAATAGAGTGAAACTCAGAAAAGAGCCAAAGTCTTGATAAAGCAGCCAAGGGCACAGCAGTCTGTTGGAATCGAGAACTGTCCACCTCCGGCAGGTAAACAATGTTCCTGAAAATGTGATTCGGCTGTGGGGATGGCGCCATCCCCCCTGCCAGTCTCCATAACTGCCGTTATTTTAATACACAGAGCTCAGCGCATTCAAGGGACAGTTCAGCTGCAGGTACAATGATTTCCTCTCCTGTAAGTGCTAGGGTTGAAATTTTCAAATTACCGTTGTTTGTGTTGGTTTCCAGCACAGGGAAATGGCATAATAGTAATATAATGGCCAATACGTATAAAGAGCTTGCTCTGCGCCAGGGGTGGTTCTGAGCCCTCTCTGCGTGTTGACTCATAATCCTCACAACCCCCTCCTCCCAGAGCGCACCTCCCCCACCTCCCTCCAGCTTTTGTCTTTATTCTGTGCAGAACCTGTAGCCAAGGTTCCCTGCCCCTCCGCCCTCTGGCCTGCCAACCGCCTTCCACGGGAGCAGCGAGGCCAGGCAGCCCCCCACCCTGCTCTCCCCCACCCCCGCCATCAGGGAAGTGGGCTCGGATGAGCCCTCCGAGAAAAGACCAGGGGGTGACTTCGTTATCATTTTCAAGTATCTGAAATGTCTTCAAGAAGAAAGACTGCTGTCATCTGTGAGCATTAGTCATGTTCTAAAAAACTCAAGGGATTGGGCTTAAAATAAAATCGAGAACATCAGAAGGAAACTTGGAGAAAGCCAGAATGAGAAAACGATAGCACGGCTGTTTGGGGGTGGGTGGGGGTGGCAGGGTCTTTGTCCACAGAGATCCAAACGGGGCATCCACGCCGGGAGCCGGGGAGCTGCTGGCCTCCCCCCTCCCTTCACCAGCGGCCACGCAGTGTTCACCTTCCTCACACCCCTGGATGCTGATTGCAGGAGGCGAGGGGCTGGCCTGCTTTGTCGGGCTTCTTGTGGGTGTGGGAAGCGGTGGCCGGCCCACAGCATCCTTGGTTGGATGATGATGCTGGTCGAGTCATCTGGGCCAACTTCCTCTGCGTCTCCCCTTCCCTGGGCCTGTTTGGACTTGGACCACCTCTAGCCTGGCTCCTCGTGGTCCCTCACTGCTCAGGCCACTAGAGGGTCCGAAATACAATCACAGTCCTGCCCTCACCTTCCTCCACGACCCAGGGGATCCACTTGGCTCACAGGCTCATCCCTGATTCCTTTGAGGTCTGCTAAGCCCTGGCCCCACTGCCCTTCCCTGCCCCTCCCACGCCGCTCGCCCCTCACCCACAGCGCTTTCAAGGCTCCCACGCCCACCCCATACCCGCTTTTGTGCAGGCTGTGCCCCTGCCTGGAGCACCCAGCCCACCTGGCGGACATCGTCTTGTCCCCAGAGCCCCCTTGAGGGCCCCTCCCTCTGGGAGCTGTCTCTGGGAGGCTCTCCTGCCCCTCAGTCTTGGATTCGGCAGCCCCTGCTCAGTGTCCTCAGGTGCCTTGTTTTTACTTCCATCACAGCACTTGCCAAGTCGTTCATTCAGATCGTCAGCACATTTTTCTTGACGGCCAAACACCATCCGATGTCAGGGGTACAGGGTGAGGCGGGCAAGGGCCCACGTCATCACATGAAGGAACAAGACAACTTCGAGTCGTTCCGTACTTGGTTATGAAATACCCGCCATGCCTGGCATTTACTGAGCGCTCGCTGTGTGCCCTTGTATCTGCTCGTGTTGCCCTCATAGCCCCTCATCTTAAGGTCAAGAAAAATGTGGCTTGGAGGGCAGAGGCGGCTGTCACACCCAGCCTCCGGGGCTCTCACCTGCCTGTCCAGTCCCTCCTGGGCTGGACCACCAGGCAAAGATGCGCCCTCCCCCAGCAGGTACAGACAGCAGGACAAGTGCAGTGGAGGGGCACAGGGGCCGGAGCAGCAAGGGGAAGGGCACCATTCTGGGCAAGGTGCTTTCTCAGGTAAAGTGACTTCAAAGCCAAGACCTGAAGGATGCGCAAGAGTCACTGAAGAGGAGAGGATGCAGAGTGTTCCAGCTGAGGGTGCAGTCTGGGACAAGGCCCCAGAGGAGGGAGCAAACCTGGCAAACCGGAGAAAAGGGAGTTTGGGTGCTGGAGAAGGGCCTGGTGGGGGCACGGAGCCCGACGTGTGGATGGAGAGGTTGAGGCTTTGTTCCTGGAGCTGTCGGAAGCCAGCGCGTGGTTTCCAGCCAGGTGGTGACGATCTGATACGAGGCTCCCAGCCATTGGCGGAGAGCAAATAAGATGGAGACAAAAGTTGATGTGGGAAGACTTGTTTGGCCAATTCATTCCCCAGAAAAGATGATGATCTGGACGAGGGTAGAGAAAAAGAGAAGTGAGTGGATCTGAGAGAATTCAAGGGAGGGAAATGTCCCAGCGCTTGGACAGTTTGCATGTGAAGATCAGGGTGGGGGGGGGAGGACAGGTTGCCACGCGGGTGGCTAGTGTGGGCAAGGGGCTGCTTGGCAACATGACGTGGCACCGAGAACACAAGGGAAGGAGGAGACAGTGATGACATCGGGGGTGTGCGTGGATCTGGGGTCCCTAGGAGCATCTGAGTGGCAGTCGGAAGGTTCAGCCAGGGCACCCAGAGCGAGTTGCCTGGATATACAAATTTAAGGTCATACACAGACTGTGTTTGAAGCTGTCAGAGGGGATGAGTTTACTGAAGGAGACAGAGAAACTGATGGAGACCTGCCTGTCTCCTCTCTCTCTGCAGTGTGGTCACCCACCTGCACTGTCCCATCTGGGAGCCACTGGCCACATGTGGCTATTTAAATTTTAATGAAAATGATTAATATGAAATACAATGAAAAATTCTGCCTTCAGTCCTACCAGCCCCATTTCAAGTGCTCAGAAACCATGTGGCTGGTGTCTTCCCTAACGGACCATGCAGATTACAGACCATTTCCATGATCACAGACCAGTCTGCTGGACACCACTGGATCTAGACTAAGGGTTGTATTTATTTTGTATCCATGGTGCCCAGGCCCTCAGAAAAAAAAGGTGGAATTCCTTCAATGAGACACCTTTAGGAAGTAAACAGGCAGCCATTTGCTGGCCTAAAGATCAGAAAAGGAACCCATCCATTCTTTAGGGGCCTTTGGATGAGTCGTTGGCCCCACGCTAGGGCCCCACGCTGCCCACACCACCATCCCCACATGCCCCGGCCAGAACGCAAGAGTGTCCGTGCATGGGCTCTCCAGCGAGAGAGGTCCCTGCGTGATTATCCAGCTTAACTTCAGTCTTGCTTCTTTCTTGGGCCCACGGGCAATAGAATAGATGCATTTGAACACGTCAACCCTTTTAGAATCACTTTGCGAAACACCTGAAACTAACACAACATTGTGAATCAACTAGACGTCAATAAAAATTTTAAAACAATGTTTTAATTTAAAAAAAAACCTTTTAGATTTACAACTCAGAATTACAGAGTGACAGATTGAGAGTCTTCACAGAAAATCAGATCCTGAACTTCTCATTTCAGAAACCAGTTCTGAATTGTCAACAAAGGTTCAGTTTTTGCTTTTGCTTCTGTTTTTCATCTTCGTTAAGTGTGGACCTTTGCTCTTTCTTTTCTTTTTCAGTCGGATGTCATGGATCAGAATTTGTTAAATTTCCTTCCAGAGCAAGAACATTCAGAAGTTTATAAAATGCTTTCTTCCCATATGCTCCTGACGGATTCCCCCTCCCCAGAATACTTAAAATGTGAGTTTGACTTCAGTCGTTTGACAAGCTAGAAAGATAAGAATTCTACTTTTGAAAGAAGGTTAGAATGAATTAAGAAGGCAGGACTAATTTTAAGAATAATTTTCCTTGTGACTCAGAGCATTTCCAAGATCCTTAGAGGTATATTTTAAGTTTAAAGCTAAAACTGGCATTTGGAATATGTAAGCCATTTAACTTTTATGTGGAAAATTTGAGAGCACAGAGCTTAAGCATAATAACTTGCTTCGCTTGTAATACAAGAGATCCCTTTTTTTTTTAACATGAGAGTCTTTAAGTCACAAATGGTCAAATGGTACAAAGAAAGATCCATGAACAGTTGGCTTCTTTTGGAGGACACTATAATGCTAGGCGTGTGTGACACTAAGTGACCAACCGAAAACTGAATAATTAGATCAAAAATCCAAATTCTCTTCTGAGGCTGTCATCTGGTTATTTATCTACATTTGCAAGATTTATGGAATTTTAAAGTCTCAAAATTGGCAAGCTGGTTAGAAGGCTGGCCTTGGTCCCTTGATAAAGCTGAGCCACGTGTCACTTAGTAAAGCATGTATGTGGCTGGCGAGACCAAGATGCCTGGTGCTTGTTCAAGCCCCTAGACCATTTTCCAGGAATAATGTGTCCTGTTGTACACCTGATTTTTACTTCAAAGCAAAGTGAAAAGATTAAAGACAGCCGCTCTATGTCAGCAGCTTCATTTTACTCTACGGTGAGAAAACAGCCGGAACTTATCAGTGCCGACAGACCCAACCACAGACATCTGTGAACAAATTAGGGCTAATGGGGTCCGAGTCTGGAATGCAGAATAGCTACAAACTACGGAGCGGAAACACCTATGCAGCAAAGGTTGAAAAACCGTGTCCGAAAGCCAGTCCTCACGGGAGAACTAGCTGCTCTGCGTGTTGCCCCGGCCCTGGGAGTCTAACCCAGATGCGGTTGGTTGAGTCTTGAGTCAGTACGATGCTCATCTTCTCTTTCTCTCCTTTTTTCTTGAACGGCCCAGCTGACAACGATTTAGAATTTTATTGCCATCTTCTCAGAGGCAGCTTGAACCCCAAGGAATTTCCAACTTATGAATACATAAAATTTGTAGGAAATTTTCGCGCTTACAACAATGGTAAGCTTTAATTGTCCCCTAATTGTGGCGAGTGTCTTTTGTCATGCAAATGTGCCCCGGGGGCCTGGGAATCGCGGAGGGAGGGAGGAGGAGGGAGGCTGTGCTTTCCATGTTTGCATTCAGATTCTTGTGTTCCCGAGACGTTTTTGTGCCTGGAAACATTATCTCCCGTTTGGGAAGCATCCCACACCTGTTTATGCGGGGGCACGAAGTCCTCCCGAAATGCGCATTAATTGTTGATTTAGGTTCAGGCTAATGGAAGAGTTCTGTGCTGTGAGAAACCACTTACAGTTAATAAAGACCAGGCAGGCTTCACTGTGATTTGAAGAGCTATCATCTTGGCTTCTGCATTTTCCTCCCCCTTCTTACAGAGCTGCTGGAGCAGGTTTTAACAGACCCAGCATATCAGCCTTCTGCTCAGTCTGGCCCTAACGCACAGCGCATGGTCATTTCACGAGACGCTGACCATGTCCAGTAGATGAGCAGTAAAATCTTGCTTTCCGAAATTCCCCCAGATAACTCATGGTCCCAGCTCCGGCTGCAACTCGAAACTAGACTTAAAAATGCTCTGTTACACTTTTGACCCAGGCCAAATGGGAATGCAGGCCCGATGCCAGAACTTCAGAAACACGGGTGGGTCCCGGCTCACAGCTCCCTGGTGGAGCCCAGCCCAGGGCAGCCTGCATTCTGTTTGCTCCACTCTTCAGAATGCAGTGCAAAACACGGAACTTTGAAGGCGCTAACATTTCATAAAGTGGCAGAGATGGGGGAAAAACAGAAGGAATAGACAGGGATTGGTGGAAGAGGACAAGACAAAAGGAGAGAAATAGCAAAGGTAACAAACACGGACAAAGATGAGCTCCGGAGATGGCGGGGGGGCAGGGGGCGACACCCGGGAGCTGACGGTGGCAGGTGACTTGCGCTGCTTTGGTTGCTGTGATTTAACCCTGGACCTACGTCGAGTCTGGAGTTTCCATTAGAAGCAGCCAATGCGACAGCACCGAGTCCTGATGCTCAGGCTACCCCGGAGTTTTCCTCCAGCCTTTAGCTGATCTCTGTTGTATGTGATCTACATGAATAGACATGCTTTGCCCAAAAGGCTTCAACTCTCTGCTAAACAACATGGTCCTTTGGGCCCAGTGTTCAGGACTCATGCCTGGTTGATGGGCTCCATGGCCAACTGGGGGCCCTCCTGGAAAGCTCCCCACCCACGGCTCAGTGTGCCTGACTGGCTGGAAGTGGGGGCAGGTCAGCCCACCCAAGGGGGCCCCTAAAGCTGGGCAAAGCGGGTGAAGCCAAGGCCTGCCCGTGTCTAATCCCACTCATCTGAAAGACTTTCCTAAACCTCGTGAGACAGATGTCTAACGAACCACACCGGTAAATCAATTGACGTAAGAGGTGCTTCATGGGAAACCCAACATGGTGCCAGCCCCAGTGTCATGGTTCCAATGCATATTCTCCAGGAGTCACTAAAAGAGTCCAGCTCGGGGGCTCTGAGGGTGGGGCTGGGACCATGCGGTTGGAAAACCTTGGGGTTCAGATGCACAGGGGCGTGGATGTCGAGAAACACTGTCTCCTTGTAATACTAAATGCCACCCCATAGGCTCGCTGACGGAGCTCTTCCAGATGACCGTACCCTTGACTTAAACATAAGCAGGGGTTTGGAATTTGCTTAAAATGTGTGCTGTGACCATAATGCCAGCGGCCAGGAGGGCAGCATATCCCCGCTGGCTGCGTGCAAGGAAGGCCCCCAGAGGGCCAGGGCTGCGGGAGTCATGGGATGCTGTGTCCCTGTGGCAGCAACGCCGCACTTGGTGAAGGGAACCCACCTGTGATTGGCTGGTGAGTGGCGTTATCCTTTGTGAATTCACACCTCCACGGCGCTCATGAAGAGGCTGCTGCGGGAACACCTGAGTTCTTAAAAAAAATTGCTGCCGAGCATCACTTGGAAGCTTCCTGCCCTTTGTCCCATTTTAGAGGATGTCAAGGAACCAACCAGGCTTCTTTGTGAATACCTGAGGTTTTTTTGTTTTGTTTTTTAACTAGCGAGGCTTTATTTTCACGTCAGGTTGAGACAATGTTTGTTTGCCTGAAAGAATGTGTGGAAATTATGTGTGATTTTTTTTTTTGAAACTGTTACTGCTATAAACACACCGCCTTGAAAGTGGAAAATTTAAAACCGAGAGTTTAAAACCAGAGTGTCTCCCCAGAGCCTATTAAACAAACCAGTCAGGGGTGCTTTCTTGAGATAAGAGTCTCCAAATATAATCGTGGAGAAACTGAGATATCATTCTCACTTGGATTCAAACAGCAAAACAAAAAAAGTCAGACAAATGAATTCTAAGACGGAACGCTGTGACGTCAGCAGCAGTCAACCCGTTTTGACCTCTAAGGTGTGGTTTGACGTAAGAAATCATTCAGATTTGGTTCTGTAGGTTGACTCCTCCATAAACATTGAACAGTGAGATAATAATCTCAACAGAGGAGGAAACTGATGCATTAAAGAGTTAAGTCTAATGTGCACAGGTGGGAAGTGGGGGCCCACCTTCGTAGCCATTCTAACCCTGAGCCATACCCTTAACCTCAGTGCTTTGCTGCCTCCCGCAAATCTAGGTTGAAATGACACAGGCAGATGCGAACGCAGGCCTCTCCCTACTGCCCAGCATTCTGCTGGTATGCGATGCCTGTACTGTGCAGATCGGGTGTCCTGCATCCATGGACCAGGCTGTTTTTAAGGGTACCCGAGATCTGTTTTAAACCAAGCATGGTAAGACACACAGATGTGGAAATGGCTGAGATGAAGGAAGAGGTGGACGCTCACAGATTCCCTGGAAACAGGCACAGCTTGCCGCGGAAGGCCGCTGGGGAAGCACCAGGGCAGGTCAGGAGCAGAGGCAGCAGGAGGAGACGTGGGCAAGGGCCTCTATCGAGGTTTCTGTGGAAAAGAGCAGGCGAGGCAAGGTCAGCAGGCTTGGGATCAGCTGGTTTGACTGTTTGGAGCAGCGTCTTGGGTGTAGGAGCTGCCCTGAGTTGTCTGGCCCTGGGGTGATTATGTCAGGTGGATGGTGGCCCAGAGTGTGGAGAAGATGGTTGGTGGAGGAGATGGTTGGGGGCGTGAGTGCCGGATGGGTTGGTTTACATGTGAAAGGAACACCAGAAGTGAGTTGTCTGCTATCTCTAGAAGCTGGCTGGCTATTTTGTGGGGGAAGGTAATTAGGTTTACTTATTTGTTAATTTTTTTTTTTTTGAGGAGGTGCTGGGGATTGAACCCAGGACCTTGTGTATGCTAAGCACGCGCTCTACCACTGAGCTACACCCTCCCCCGTGGTTCTGTTTTAATAGAATACCTGCTGTGACTTCACAGAACGAGGCAGGAGACCCTGCTTTGGTCCAGTACCATGAAAAGTCCTAACATTTCTGTTGGGCTGATTACTTTGAGGAGAATTGTATGGTGCATTTTTTTAATATTTATATATTATTGGGGGAGTCAGGTAATTAGGCGTTTGTTTGTTTAATGGAGGTATTGGGGATTGAACCCAGGACCTCGCGTGCATGCTAAATAAGCACACACTCTGTCACTGAGCTGTACCCTCCCCCTATGGCTGGTGCCTTCTTATTTGATGGCTGTCAAGAGGAAATAATGAATTGGAAAGGACAGGGACCTTTATTCGTCTGTGGACTCACCACACCCCTTGCTGGGCCCACATAGTCCACGCCTGGCACGTAAATGGCCTGACAGAAGCAGGTTGACCTAGACTGAGGCTCCTCGTCCTTGGCCCCGGACGCACAGGTGGTGGGCTGAGTCAGGATTCAGGTCAAAGACTTCTGACTCATGGGGAAGTAACACTCTTCCCCGGGAGCTGAGGACCAGCTCTCCTTGACAGAGCCGGAAGGACGTGCCAGGATGGAGCAGTAACTCCCTGGAGGGCCCCCCCCCCCCACTTCTTCGGCCTTAAATCCGAAGTGAGGATTACATCCACGTCTGTCATGCTGGGTAAACTGGAGTGTGTGTCCCTTCTGGTGCTCTGTGAGTGGTCGACACTGGCAGGCCTCCTGAGCAGCACTGAGTGGTCAGGGAAGTTGGTCTCTGGCCTCCAACTCAGCCTCCGTCCAGTTCCCCTCCCACCTGGGCTCTCTGGGCATTTGGAGGCCAGCAGCTCCTTCCCGACGTCTTACCAGCCCATTTTATAGATCTGTTACAGGAAAACAGGGCACAAGAGGATGGCTGTGTCCCAGGTCTCCAGTGAGTCCCTGGGATGCAAGTGTGGGTCCTTGGCTTTGCGCAGGAAGGAATTCAAGAGTGGGGGGGGGGGGTCCGTCTCACTCAGAAGGGAGAGCGGCCACGAGGTGTGGGGTTGTGAGTTTTTATTGGCTTCATATGCTAACAAGTGGGAGGATTAGTCCAACTACTTTGAGGAAGGGATGGGGATTCCCAGGATCTGGGCCACCGCCCACTCTTTTGACAGCCTCAGAACTGTCCTGTCACCTGTGGGAGTGCCAGTCACCATGCTAATATATTTCAGTGAGCGTACAGTGAAGCTCAAGGTCGACTGGAAGCCAAATCTTCCGCCGTCTTGGGCCTCAAGGCCTGTTGGGAGTTGAATTTTCCGCAGCCTCTTTGTTAGCTGCTGCGACATTCCTTGAATGGCTGTGCCCTGCCCCCTTCCCTCCTGTCTCAGGTAGATGGAACCAAGGCCGACAGGTGCTGGCTGCTACCCAAACTCACATCTGTACCCTTGGGCCCTAAGCTAAAAGGCCCAGAGTGAAACGTGGAGGCTTCAGGGCAGGGAAGAGAGGGTGAGGCCAAGCCAGAGAGGAGACCCTTAAGTCATGTAGATGACAATGCCATCTGCTTGCCTGCTCAGGGTTCATGTGGCTCTGTGACTGGGGGAAGCGGGGGTGGGGACAAAGCGCCTTCGCCCTTGTTGAAGAGATTAAACTCTCTAAATGTACGTTTCCAGATTCATTCTTCAGTTATGCCACCCCCTGTCCCCCAGCCCCGGTCCCTTTGCCAACACAGCAACCATGGCCCCTGTGCTTGAGCAAACTGGAACCTCCCTCCCCCCATACCTGCACCTGTTGGTCTGCCCTCAGGATGCCATCCCTTGCTGCGGACGTTCTAGGGGAGCTCAGACAAGACGTCACAGCTTTATGCTAGATTTTTAATCAATGTGAAGACACGTGTATCAGAAACTGGACAAGAAAGTCGTTTTCTTCGAATTGCAAAAAAAGCTCCCTGAAGGAGTCTGAACTGGGACCTGGAACCACGGGTCTCGTCCTCTCCCCATGAAAAGCCAGCTCTCTGACCCTGGCCGTGTGGCCGGAGCCCTGGGGTGGATGGACCACCCATCAGAGCAGCCCCTGGGCCGCCTCCTGTCTGCACATTGTTTCCAGGATAGAGTTGAAACAAAATTACCATTTCGGGGCTGTTTGTCCAGTAGTAGATTTTTTTAAAATGCTTTCTCCCTTCCATCTTTTTACCTGAACAGAGGAGCCCATGGGGCTTTCCCGACCCCCACCCAAGTCCTGCAGCCCCAGCCACACTGCTGTTATGGGGAGGGACCCGAGCAGGTGGTTTTCAAAGGCGTGATGAATAGTCTTGGCTTGAAGGGGTCCTGATAAGCAGACCCCAAGTCCTGAAAGAACCTGGTGCCGGGAAGGCCGTCCTCTCTGGGAGTCTGACCTCCTCCCCCAGACTTGGATTTCAGTGTGCCTCTGACTGAAGTCCAGAAAGCAGTATTTCAAAAGTGGCTGGTGTGGTTCCAAATAGGTCACCCTCAGCAAACACTCCACTCTGGGCTTTCCAGAAACCACACACCAGAGGATAAAAGTTTCCCTGCCCTCATTTTACCTACTCGCCTCAAACCACACGAGCAGATTTGAGAAGCTGGCAGAAATGGATGCTTTCCAGCTTTCAGCACTTGATTCCGTGCGTTCCATGGGATTTCTGGAGGCTGCCTCACTTTGCGGCTTTGAGGAGGTGGGGGGGGTGGGTGTTGGGTTTTGTTTTTTCCCCTGAGCTGAATTGAGAGCTCTCACTTAAAGGAACTAACCGAGTACCCCCTAGACCTCACCGGGGATGGGATCGTGAGTTTTGCACGGAAGGACAGCTTCGTGGAGAAAAGTCTGATCTATCCATCCCAGGCTCCCAAGAATAAGAAGCAGAGCGTCCCCTGTACCCGGACAAGGAGGCACCGCATCCTTCTCCAGCGGGGTCATTGCTGCCAGATTAGATTGCAGAGGAATCACGATCAAGAACAAATTGTTACCTAAGGGCATTGCCCTGCGTGAGCATCTTCGTATTAAAACGGAGCAGCAGAGGGGGAGGGTATAGCTCAAGTGGTAGAGCGCGTGCTTAGCATGCATGAGGTCCTGGGTACAATCCCCAGTATCTCTTCTAAAATAAATACATAAACCTAATTACCTCCCTCCTCTGCACCCCCCAAAAAAATTAAAAAAAAAAAACGTAACAGTGAGGGATGGTCAGACCTTTATCAGCCACATCTTTCTGTCTGTGTCAGCCCGGGAGTGGGAACTTTTGTACAGGTTGTCCAATAATTGTGCTAAAAATATGCACAAGATATCCCCTTGGAGGACAGGGTCCGAGGGCCTGGAGGAAGTTCACTTCCTGAGCCTCCCATAATCTGGCCTGGTCCACATCAGCCATCTGGTGGAGATCTTATCCATATGCCATTACAAGCTTCTGGCCCCGAAAAATAAAACCTCATTTGAATTGATGAGTGCCAGGGGAAAGAAGAAATCTAAGACAGACATGTATTTTCCCATTAGGGTAATTTTTTTTTTTTTCAATCCAGCACATTGCAAACCCCCAGCTCCCTCGTGTGGCTCTCAGCCTCCCTCCGATGTCGATCTTTTTTCCAAATACCAAAAAGAACTGGCAGCAAGGAGTGAAGAACCCGTATGACCCCAGCAAGCCGGGTGGGGGCCTGGGCCAGGAACTGCACAGCAGCCCTCTGTTACCGCTCTCCCGAGAGCCCCGTCACCTGGCTGGTTCTTCGCAAGACATCGGGAAAACATGCTGTAAAAAAAGGAAAAAAAAAAGAGTCTGAAAAGAGTGCAGAATTAGTGGGAGATGATTTCTCATGAAGGTGTGGGACATTAATTTTCCCTCGACAGTCCAACGCTCCAGCCCAAACATTTTGGATGTTTATCACAGACGAGATTTAGGAATTTCTTCTTCCTTTAGCGAGTCTCCTCATTGACTGTTTCCCATCTTCCCAGGCGCCTACCGGCTTTGTTTCTGATTTGCTCCCAAAAGTGCTGAGAAAGCCGTTTGTCACACTCCTTGTGGACCCTTCATGTGTTTTTCTACAGCTGTTCCTACTCACTTATCCCGAGCCGGCTCTGATCGGAACAGTTCATCATGTGGGTCTGATGGCTGAGCCGGTGCTGAGGAAGGGTGTCAGTCCATCTTTCTCCATTTCTTCTGTCACCATCCCTGCCTCCTCCTCCTCCATCTTTCCTAAGCCCTTGGGAAACATGTCCCCATGCCCTGTTCAGTCTCCCTGCCCCTACAGTCTCCTTGTGCCCTTGTCGTGGCTGATTTGGGAGCTCACTTTTGTCAACAGGCAGCCTTGGAAGCCAACCCCAGGTGCCAAGTGAGACAGACATTATCATTCTTATCCTCGGGGAGAACCACGGGGCTCTGTTGTTTTTTTTGGAATCCTAAGAACTCCAGCCCAAGGCAAAATTCTTTCGGGTTTTCTGAAGTCAGTCTTCAGTGTTGAAAGGTGCAGGAGCAAAGAAGGCACTTGATAACCCCGTAGACCCTTTGACTAGGAAGACCTAGAGCCCCATCCTGCATCTCTCCAGGCATGAGGCTCACATCGGACACTTGCACTGTTTTTCACGGAGTGGTGATGGCTGTGTACTGGTTTGCAGCAAAGCTTGCCCCGGTGTCCTCCTGATGAGTGTGAATGCATCAGAGGGCAGAGAGCTAGCCTGGGCACCAGTGGCACCAAAACCGTGTCCACAGTCCGTGGGCCACACTCCCACAGCGAGCCCGCCCCCAGCAGCACCAGGCTGGGCTATGAAAGGGAAGCCACCTTGGGGTCTCAAGGTCTGTGCATTGGTTACTGGCGAGGATCAGGTCTCTTCCTGACCTAGGCTGTAAGCTGTGATGTGGATGTGAGATGAAAGGTCATCTCATGAAAGAGTCGTTCAGTAAATCCATGTTGAGCACCTGCTGCTGGGGCCAAGCTCGGAGCTGCAGACGGAGAAAATTCCGCCCGGCTCCCATTGTGGGGAAGCCTAGCTCTTTAGCTTTGGGCCAGAGTAAGCTCACTGTTGAGTATGATGACTCTGGGGTTGGGGGGGCTGTCGTGAGCGGTAATCACTTTCTCTCTGTCATGCGTGCTGTGTGTGTGTATTTTGAGGACGGGGCTGGGGGGAGGAGAAGCCTGGAAGCAGAGATCTGATAAAATCAACGCACTGAGTGGTTAATCCTTCTGAGAGGCTCGGGAAGCCAGCTGTAATTAGATCTATTTTTTTCTATTAACTTAAATCAAAACAACTAATTAAATCCTTAATTAATGTTTTTAAACTACCTTGGGAGAGAAGTGCCAGAGAAATTCCTCTAAGTGCTGCATATTCCTCGGGGGTCCCAGGGCGCAGCGGGCACGTCGACTCTAGAATGTGCGCGAAGGCTCACGCTGTGAGTACGAGCCATTTCAGACACAACCGGCGAAGCGCGTGAAGTGTCTTCTCCCCCTTGGCTTCCCCCTTGCCCTCTGTCACAGCTTTCATCCCTGATTGACTTCCACCTCTGATCAAGCCCTCAGCTGCTTCCGGTTGGGGGGCAAGGTGATGTAGAAGAGGAGTTTGCTCTGTGTCGGGCCCCCCTGTAAACGACCTCGCTTACCAAACGCAGACTGTAAGCAATAACGAAATCTCCCTCCTGGGGTGCACGTTCATCTTTAAGTTGTAAAAGGTTCATCTTCCACGTTATGAAGGGGCTGATAAAACCACCTTGGGAGGCAGCCAGGCCAACAGTAAGGTCTGCAAAACACCCACTTAAATTTCCATGATCCGAGCCTCTGCCCCTTCGAGAAGTTGTCGGGGGCTGGTGTTTCCCACTCCGAGCTCTTTCTGTCCCGCCTCCTCACGGTAAATCACCCAGGAAGGGCACTAACTGACAGAGCACGTGAATTTAGCGGCCAAAAGGACCACTCAAAACGAGGCTCATGGTTTAGAGACAGTTTAAAGAGACTTTCTCTTAAATTTCTAGGAAGCCCTCGGAAGTTCACTTGGCAGCTCTCGATACCCGGAAGGAGAAGGGAGGATTTTGTTAGGTTGTTATCGGGCGGGTGATGTCTCTTAGATTCAAGCAAAGAGGATATTTCACATCTGGGGAATTTTTTAATGTCCTTTTTTTTAATTACGCAGATGTTCACAGCTGCAGACCCTCCCCTGATGTGGAGTTGTTTCCTCTCCCTTGATAAGTTCCTTGGCTCACCCTGCAGATGAATCCACAATGATCTAAGCTAGTGACTGACAGATGTAAACTCTCCTGGGCCCACTGTTTTTTTTTCTCTTACCCACTTTATATTCTTGTTTGGAAACGTTTATTGGTATTTCTGTGAATGCTTTTGGAGAGTGCGTTTGGTAGAAATGAATTTATTCATGGTAGTGGGTGGAAGGCCACCGTAGAGAGAAGACTCAGTCCAGAAAGAATCACTTAGAAACTTACAAACACATAAAATAAAAAATGACTGGAAAGCCCAAATCCAAGGAAAAATCGTGCAGACTTCCTTTCAGAACGCAGTTAGTTTTCCGGTGCTTTGTGTGTTCTCGGACTGGAAAACATAACTGCGTTTTGGTCTACACGTTCAGAACTGCACCAGGGATATAATCAACTACATTTTAAACAGAGCAAGCGGTTGTGCAGATCATCTAGAATAGTGAACCTCAGCCCCCGCCACATGTTAGTAATTCTGGGCGGCTTTTCAAAGTGCTGGTGCCTGGGCTTCACCCCGAGTTTCTGAATGAGCGGATCTGGGATGGGCCCTGAGCGACCCTGTGGAAGGTCCTGGGGAATCTGGTGAGAATGCCATGCACACAGTAAGTTGACTTTTCTCATATTTACCAGGGCTCTTCACCCCCTTCTGTCCCCTCAGCAAACTCCACTTAACATGGCAGGATGTTTCTCTGACCCAGAAGGTAAAGCAGTTCTTCACAGTCACCCTGAAGATAGGTGTATGGCTCCCAGGGAAACTGCTGCTGATCCCAGGTGGTACCTCCGCAGGCAGCCTCTGGGGGCCTGGTCTCAGCATCCCGGAGGGCGGGAGCCCAGAGCACCGGGAAAGTCACCAAGATTTCTGAGACTGCACGGGACACCATGAGCAGGCTTTGTCACCTGTGCAGCGCCACAGAGCTAGCGAGTTTAGCTCTGGACACTGTGTACCTGTGGGGATCACCCTGAATCCTGAGGCCACGGCCTCAGTAGTCCCAGCCAGGCCCCTGCATCAGCCTGGGCTCAGAGGGGGATTTTCAGGGCAGGAGCCATTGAATCCCAGGTGTGCCGCTCCAGGGCGGGAGCAGGGGGGTGGTCACAGTATGTCGAGACACCACTGCTTTCCCTGAGCCCATGAGCATCAGTAACACCGTCTGACTGTGGAACTCACCCTTAAAATGCTGGCTGAAGTGTGTTTCCAGGCCCTTCTGCAGAACGGGGCTGTCTGCTTGTTTTGCAGCAGATTTTTCCCAGCACCGTCACCCAGGTGGCTGCAGGACTAGGGGAAGTGAGAGGCAGAGGAGTTCTTATTCAAATTCCAGCTCTGCTTGGCCTTGGGCGAGTTGCTTCACAGCCTGAGGCTCAGTTTGCTGTGTGACGGGATGAGGTAGCGCCTTCCTCCCCAGGTAGCCGTGAGAATGACAGAGTGCCTGCACACAGACTGGCTCAGGAGTGCCCGGGGGGCTTGGCGCTAACCTGTGTCTCCTCCTCTCCGCCCAGTGCCCAGCCCCTCCTGTAACGGCTTTGACAGCACCCTTTCCAGGCCTTGCCGAGTGTCGCTGGGAAAAGAGGTCTGCTTCATCGCTACCGTTCGTCTGGCTACACCACAGTTCTTAAAGGCAAGTACCTGGAGAGAATTTATCACGCGGAATGATCACGGCTGAGTCACATTTAGTTATATTCAACTCATCGCCTTTATGGGAAAGTGCAAGATTACAAGGAGGTAGTCACCGACTTTGAAAATGCTAAACGCCTGGTGCCTGGACCATGACAGCCCACAGGCTCTTACCTCTGACTTCAGCTTCCCGCGAGCCGGTTTGTTTGCAGGCAGCATCAATTGCCGTTCAGCCCACAGAGATGCTCTTTGAGAACTCTGTAAACCTCCCTACCCTGCATGCCAACGTGGGTACCACTCGGCAGGCAGAGGTGAGAGGGCTGGTCTGGAGTCTCTCATCTGTGATTGCTTTAACACTGATGGCAGGAGTGTTGACTTAAATTCGTCATTCAGACTCAGATGAAAAGCCATTTTCCACATGTTTACCACACGTCTAGATACTGGGAAGGGAGTGGTGTGACATTTTGGCTCTTAGTTATTTTTCCCCAGCTCGTGAAACAAATTTAGCCTCAGCTAATACCGAAATTAGCCGCAGATGGTGAGTTTCAGTCCAGCACAATTTGGAGACTTGCTCTAAATGATTTTCACTTCTGTCACCGACCATGCATCCTTCAGCAAACCGGGGGTGAGCATCTGGCATCCCAAGCCATCTTTTTTCTCCTTCTGATACAGGAAATGTGCATAGTTGACGAACCTTTAGAGGAATTCACTTCAAGGCACAGCTTGGAATGGAAATTTTTATTTCTGGATCACAGGTTTGTGAAACGAAAAACATTTGCCTTGGGCCCTTCTCGAGTGCTTGTTTGCGTGAGCCAGGTTCTTCTTGAGGGAAGCAAGTCAGAGCCTGGTCCCTTTGAGGAGAAGGGTGCTCTGGCATTGGGAAAAGTGGTACCCAGCCAAGGGGCAGGAGGGTTCCCTTGACTGCATTTGCCCCATCCGTGGATGTGTTCTGGGTGTGGGTCAGAGCATCTCGGGAGAGCCAGGCTCCACAGCCCTGGACCTCCTCGGGACACCCCCACCCTCTCCCCGACTTGGGACCGTCTCCAGCTCCCATCAGGCAGGAGCAGATGTGAGAGGAAACTCTCATCTTATTTCTTTCAACACACTTTTGTCCCTTTAGCCCAGTCTTCTTTGTTTTGTAACATTTTTCACAGTTTAAGAATAGAGCTCTCCCCTCCCCACCCTTTAATGTTTTTATTACACTTTGCAGCCAGGCTGACCCAATCTCTAGCTGTTCCGCATCGCTCGGGAGTGACAACGCTTACAATGATCAGGGCCAGGTTATGGCAAGGGAACCAGTATCTAAATGCCCCCAAATTTGAGCACTTTGGAAAACACAGCCTCTCCCGTTTTGACCATTGCAAAATTGTTTTCCTGCCCTTATTCTTGAGAAATGAGGTCCAGGTGGATCGGGAAACATGCAGGCTGCACCCTCAGCCGCCACGGCGAGCCCTGGGTGCTGCTTCTCTGAATGACCCCTGTTGGTCTTGGCAGAGCCCCTCCAATCATAGGATACCTGCCTTTTGAAGTCCTGGGAACCTCGGGCTATGACTACTACCACGTCGATGACCTGGAGCTCCTGGCCAGGTGCCACCAGCACTGTGAGTACCACGCCCGCCCCAGCGGAAGGGCCCCGGCTCTCTCCATGGGGCCTGACGTCAGGGATCGTAGGTTCCAGAAGTCAGCGTATCACTTGGTTTCTTCTGAGGCAGAGGACTTCGTCTTCTCTGAGATGATCTAGGAGTCGGTGGAGGTCCTTGCCTGGATTCTCCCACCTTTTTTTTTTTTTCATTTTTTAAATTGAAGTATGGTGATTTACAGTGTTTCAGGTGTCAGTTCCCCCATATTTTGCTTTCACCCGGAGCTGACTTTGCTCTGCCTCCTCCCACCCCAGCATCTTCCCAGGCGCCCTCAGATGGGCAAGCTATTTGCTCTCGCTTATGAAACGAAAGTGACACTGCTAGGTTTTTTGTTTTGTTTTTGGTGGGGTTTTTGGGACTTTTTTAAACATTTTTTATTGAGTTACAGTCATTTTACAATGTTGTGTCGAATTCCAGTGTACAGCATAATTTTTCAGTTATACATGAACATACATATATTCATTGTCACTTTTTGTTTTTTGTTTTTGTTTTTGTCTTCTGAGTTATGCAGTACATTTCAGAGACAACACACCGAATTCACCTAACTGTCCTCTAGTCAGCAGACGTGTAGCGGTCACAGGGCACAGATACCGAGCTAGGCTGAGACATAAACATGACCTGCATCTCCTTGCTGCCCTGCAGGAGCAAGGTTTGATGGAAAGACACAAACGGGGACTTTATCAGATGTTGATGCCTTGCAGGGATGTGCATGGGGTATTGAGGGGCTCAGAGAAGGGTCCTTCACCCAACTGGGGTGGGGGCCCAGGGAAGGCTCTCGGCCACAGAAGAGGGGACACCCTGGCAAAGGTGTAGCAGGTGGGACTCATGGTGCCGGGGGGTGGGGGGGGAGAGAACCACAAGCACGTCCGGGTTCTCACTTTGCAAGAGGAGTCAAGAATTATCCACTGAAAGCCGTATATTTGGTGCCACATTCTACCTGAGGAACATCTGTGGTAACATTGATCTGTGGATCCTGACGTGTGGTTTGACCACCAGCACTGTGCTTTGATGGATGCCCTATGGTAGAACCCACTATAACCTTGTCTCCTCCCTGTAGACACAGAACAGCTTGAGTTCCATCAGGGTCCGCTGTTAGGTTTAATGGCTGATCTTTAAAACGTTAACCCCTTGCTCCTCAAAGGCTGCCTTTGAGCAGCAGCACGGGGATCATAAGGAGTCGGCTAGACATGTAGACCCTCAGCCCCCGCCACGCCCCCCCCAGCCTACAGAATCAGAGCATCCATTTTAACAGGGCCCCCTAGTGCTCCGGGGGCCCAGGAGATGTGAGAAGCATGGCTGCTTCAAGCCTCTGGTTGTTTCTGACTCTTCTGACGGAGAAAAGCCACCACGGTTGTAAAGCTACCTTCATGGTCTGCGAGACTCACCCCGGTACCCGGGCAGGACATTCTCCCTCTGCGAGCCGCGCCCTGACTCACGGGCCACGCCCCCTGACTCACAGGCCACGCCCCACTTGGGTATCACACTCTCCAAATCAGTGCCTCCTTTTGTCGCTTGGGTTTCCTAGTTAGGATTCCTCTTGATCGTTTCCATAAAGAGGAGCTAAATACCAGGCATGGAGGCACTGAAACCCAACTGTTCTTCCTTGGACGTGTGGTCCAGCTTTCTGCCCTGCTGCTTAAACCAGCAGCATCCATGTGTGCCGGGCACCCCCAGAGAAGCCCACGACAGACGTAACCATCAGGGGTCCATGCAGCCCTGTGCAGTGGGGTCCAGGATAGAAGGCACCTGTAGCCGACTCTCTATTTAGAACCTCTATTTAGAGGATGGATGGCCAACTGGTGGCCACAGGATCTGTCCAGAGGCTGCTGGCTGGCAGGTCTATTTTGGGTCCAGTTCTCCCCTTGACGCCTGGCCTGTGTCTCCTGTGCTGGGCTCCCACAGCTCCAAAGGCAGCTCCACCTGCAGCAGGAAGACAGCACCAGGAAAGCTGGGGCCTCTTTTTAATTAAACTCCAGTTGGAGACTCTGCCCTGTTTAAGGGTCTCTTAAGCTTCTGATCACTTGGGAAAGCAGGCAGGTCCCTCCTCCATGGTTTCAGAATTCATCACCGTTGACTGTGATCTTGAGAGTCCCTTAAAATCCATCACCACAGGGGACATAACCCATGTGTGGCATTGTCTCTTTGAAAGCTTGTGTTTTTAACAGTGACTTTGGGGGAAAAAATATCATTTTTGTGTTAACCTTTGTTATATGCAGACTCCATCTTCTGTTAACAGTGATGCAGTTTGGCAAAGGGAAGTCATGTTGCTACCGGTTTCTGACCAAAGGCCAGCAGTGGATTTGGCTGCAGACCCATTACTACATCACCTACCACCAGTGGAACTCCAAGCCCGAGTTCATCGTGTGCACACACTCGGTGGTCAGGTGCGGGCTGGGGGCTGGGCGGGCGGGCCAGGCCCCTGGCAGCTGGGTCAGCGCCCAGCAGCCTCAGGGGTCCCGTTTCTGAGGACCGAACCCCGGGCTTGAATTCTGTGCTGTGGAGTAAACAGGATGATCCGCAGAGATCAGCTGCCTCCCGGGTCCACACCCAGCCCTGTTCTCCCAGGGCTGAGACTTCCTCCCAGTGTCCCGTCCTCCCTTCTGAAAGCCTCATTGAGCATTTCCAGGCCGCCCGGATGTTACTTAGTAAGTTATGGCTTCAGTGACCTACTTACATGTTCTCCCCCCATCTCCATCCATTCCCCAGTCTTCCCTTGTTGCTATTTTGAGAAAAAAATTAAAAAGTTGCCTCTAAATAACTCTAAGACATAGTCCCCTTTCTTTCCAAAGCTTTAAAAACCCCCACTGGCAACTGAAACCGGGTTGGTCCAAGAGCCAGGCTGCCTGTGGGAGAGGGTTCCTGGCGGTTCCTGTGGCCCCGGGGCGCCCCCAGCCCAGTGTGGGTGAGCAGGGCTTCCGAGGGAGGCAGCACACTGCACATTTCAGAGACGCTGCCAGTGTAGGGTCACTGTTCCCAAAGTAAAGGAGAAATGTCATTCGTTTGGTTTTTTTTCCCAACTACAAAAATTTTTAAGAACATAAATCAGTTTTTTGGGGGAGATTATTAACTAATTGTTGATTTACAATGTTGTGTTCATTTCTGGTATACGGCATCATGATTCAGTTATACGTAGTATATGTATACTTTTCATGTTCTTTTTCATTATAGATTATTACAGGGTATTGAATATAGTTCCTTGTGCTATATACATCAGGGCCTTGTTGTTTATCTGTTTTATATATAGTAGTGTGTATCTGCTAATCCCCAACTCCTAATTTATCCCTCTGCCTGACCCTTTCCCCTCTGGTAACCGTAAGTTTGTTTTCTATGTCTGTGAGTCTTTCTGTTTGTAAATAAGTTCATTTGTGTCATTTTTTTAGATTCCACATATGAGTGATACCATATGTTATCTTTCTTTCTCTGTCTTATTTCAGTTAGTATGATAATCTCCAGGTCCAGACATGTTGCTGCAAATGGCATGATTTCGTTCTTTTTTATGGCTGAGTAGCATTCATATACATGTGTGTGTGTATATATATACATACACACACACGTATATATACACGCATACACATACCCGCACACACACCCCGCATCTTCTTTATCCAGTCATCTGTCGATGGGTATTTAGGTTGCTTCCACATCTTGGCTGTTGTAATAAAACATTTTTGAACTGGCTTAGAGAAGAACATTTGAGGAAAGCTGGAAAAGAAAGTTAGAATGACTGCATTTTCTATGTGTCCACAACAGATAGATGGAGAGACACAGACACGTCGTGCTGCATTGTATGCGTGTGCATAAGACATACATGACTGACAGGTGGATAATGGGCAGGCAGGTGGGTGGGCGGGGAGACAGATGGACAGGTACGAGCCATTCACACATGCATGTATTTAGTCAACAAGCCAAGCCCTCTTCTCTAGTAAGCGGGGAAAGAGGAGACATTCGAAATGCTAGTCTTTCCTGGTCAGGGACTGACAGCGGAGCTGCATGCCCACTCGCAGGGACCTGAGCCTGGCCAGCCCGCCCCTGGGCACTCCACCCCCACCTCCCAAACCCAGGACAGAGATTCTCAGAGGAAGTGGGGCATGACCTAGTGAGTAAATGAAGTAACAGGCATTCTGGACCCAAGAGCCGCCACCCATGCCCAAGGGCCCTCACGCATCCTGCATCTCCACACGTGAGCAACAGCCGGGGCTGGGTCCCTCGGCTGTGACCACGTGGAATGACTTACACATGCTCTTCAAAAAGTGCGTCCACGGGCTCATCGGCAGTCTGGGTCTGGCTAGTTCTAGGTGTGGTCGAGAGACAACTTCCTGAAGTTTTGTGCCTGTAGTCGTAGTCTGGAATTACTAAGACCGTTTTGTGTCACTTCCCCGTGCGCTCAGTCCACTGAGTCCATTTTAAGAAAAGTTTCGAATTACTTGAAGGCTAAGGCTCATCTGATAGACGAAAATATGTTTTTAAAGACAGTTATGTTTGCGGGGGAGGGTACAGCTCAGTGGTAGAGCGCGTGCTTAGCATGCACGAGGCCCTGGGTTCAATCCCCAGTCCCTCCACTAAAAAATAAATAAATTAACCTAATTACCCGCCCCCTAAATAAGTAAATAAATAAAGACAGTTATGTTTGGAGGCTTCAGGGTGGGGAGTGGGTAGACATAAGTAAAGGAAAAGGGAGTCCAAACATCCTGGCAGGGAAAATATTCTGAATATCCCATTAGGTGTCATTCCAGTGGAATTCAGGCACAGAGAGAAACTCCATCCTTAAACAAGTAACAGGGTTAATTTTCTTGGCGGTGGCTGTTCTGGGAGGGGTCTTACGAAGGGACCCTCAACATATCACACAAGCCCCCTTGGCTGTTGTGGTCCAGGAACGCCACCTCCAGCAGTGCTCTCTTGGTCTCCTGATCAGTTACGCGGAGGTCCGGGTGGAGAGGAGACAGGAGCTGGCCCTGGAGGACCCGCCGCTGGAGGCCGTCCACCCTTCAGCCCTCAAGGTATTCTGATCCCCATCAGAGGATAAGGGCAAAGTTTGGCCAAGAAGACTCTTCCATGAGTGGTGATCATAAAGATAATAATACAAATAACAGCAGATCCTCTTTACTGAGCGCTCTCTCTGTTCCCTGAACCATTCAATGTGATTTTTGGGCACCCGCTTAATTACCCCTCGGGACATCCTTGTGAGACGGGCAGTATCATGGTCCTTCTTCAGATGAGGCACAGGGCACACAGAGGATGTAGGTAACGTATCCAGGGCCACCGAGGCTGGGGACACCCAGAGCTGGGCAAGAAACAGCATCTGGATTCAAAGCCCTGGTTGGCGACTTTCCAGCTTCATGAGCGTGGCTGTACAGGCAGACTTCGGAGATGCTGTGGGTTCGGCTCCAGATCATCACAGCAAAGCAAATACCACAACAAAGTGCCTATCGCAATAAATCGAGTCACACGAATTTTTTGGTTTTCCGGTGCATATAAAAGTTATCTTCATACTATACTGTAGTCTGTTAAGTGTGCAAAAGCATTACGTTTTTTAAAAATGCATGTGCCTTAATTTACAAGTACTTTATCGCCAAAAGATGCTAACCGTCATCTGACAATGCAGGGTTGCTGCGAACCTTGTTTGTAAAAAAGGAAATAAGTTACACTCTCCGAGAAGTGTGGTAAGGTGAAACATGAGGTCTGCCTGTAGGAAGTCCACGTGGCATCTCCCCACAGATCCAAAGCTGGGGGCTATTCCATCGTCTCGTTGAGGTGGGGTTTGTCTGAGTGCCCTGTCTTCCCCTTCGCCTAAGCCCTGTTGCTCTGCCTCTGGACGAGCATCCCACAGGCACACTGCCCCTCGCACACCCTCCATGGCATCAGTGGCAGGGTGTACTTTGCATTTCTGTGTCTGGGGGTCTAAGCTGACAGTTTTTTAAGCTCCAGAAGAAAGAACTGAATGATTACTCCCCTGAGCCATGCTCCTACCTAGACTCAGAAGGATGGTGAGGTCCTGGCATCCACCCAGCTGCTTGGAAAGGCTGGTCTCTGTCCCCTGGTCTCAGGTCTTAAACCCCTGTTTTAAGGAAACAATAAAATGCCAAGTCAATTACGAAAATCTAAAAAAATTAAACTACAAGGTGAGAAAGTGTAATCAATTCCACTCAGAGGCTACAAGCCTCTCAAAGATGCTAGGTTACATATTTGTATAAATGTTCCGCCCGAACGTGTTTGGAATTCTCTCTGAAGTTACAGGATTTCTCTCCATACCCTCCAAAGCTTTCTGCATATTTAGAGGACAATTCAGTGTTGCCACGCTTTTCTTGCTGAAACATGGACTCTGCGTGCATGTGTGTGTGTGTGTGTTTCAGGACAAGGGCTCCAGCCTGGAACCTCAGCAGAACTTCAGTGCCCTTGACATGGGCACCTCGGGCCTTAACACCAGTCACTCACCATCCGCGTCCTCAAGAAGTTCCCACAAATCCTCCCACACGGCCATGTCCGAGCCTGCCTGTGAGTATGACTCCGCGGGAGGGAGAGGATGGGCACCCGGCGGGCGAGGCAGTGGTGGGTGTATGTAAAGTCCCACGGTGGGGGGCCGTGCCTGAGGATGAGCAGGGCAGTCTGGGCTATGAAGCAGAGGTTGCCATCCTATCCCCACATCTGCCTTCTCTCCCACTGCTCCCTGCTGCCCACCTCTCCACCCTCCAGTTCCTCCGCTGCCGCACGAAGTCCACATCAAGCAGACAACACACATGATGCCCCATCAGATCTCTTGGCCGCGTTTTAGTGGCTCTGGTGAGGTGCGCGATCAGGCAGGTGGTTAAACCGAGTGATGGGTCTTGGGGATGCTCTGTGGTCATTCACCTGTTCCCAGATGAGGTTGGAGGCTGGCAGGATGTCTGGGGCTCTCGAATCCACCTCCATCCCTGCTGGGCTTCCTTTATCAGGTTCCAGCCAAGCCCTCGTTTCATGCACACTGTTCTTACTATTCCTCGCTTTGGATAAGAAAGCTAAGGACGTGCGGGTCCGGAAGGTGACGGGTTCCTCTCTTACAGCCAATCCGAGCAAGCTGCGGGCAGAGGCCAGCACCACGGCTTTGCCAAGATCAGCCCAGGAGCTCCCCGTGCCGGGACTCAGCCAGGCAGCCACGATGCCGGTATGTGTGAGGCCCCAGGGACGGCAGGCGGCATCTTCCCAGAGAACCCACTGCACTTGGTGTGGGTGGCAGCTGGGGTGGAAGCTAGGTAGTTTAATTGGCAACCAATCTGAAAATTTGTATTCCAAAATTAAATGGATGTATATCCACAGAATGCAAGATCTGAAGGAGTTTTAAAGATAAAGCTCAAAACTGCAGCCCTTTGGTCACCCCCAACTCCCTCGAGACAGTGGGTGTACATGATTAGAATTCTTGTGTTTTGGGCCCCCTTTCACTCCAGTCGAAGTGTTTGATGTCAACAAAAATGTCCCTCTGCGAATATCAGGCAGTGTCCCTGATACATGCCAGCCCTCTTAGAAACACGCCGGCTGTCCGCAGAATCCCTGATCACAGCACTCTTGTTACCCATCACCATGTAACAAGCCACGCCAAACTCAGTCACGAAAAGCAACAACCGTTTTTCATGTTCACGGACTCCAGGTCAGACATTCAGAAAGGGCACAGTGGGCTGTGGAGGTGGGGTGGCTCCTGCCTGCGAGGTCCACGTCCCAGGTGTGTTGGCATTTCCTCATCCAGCACCTGGGCTGGGCTGGCTGAGAACACCCTCTGTTGACTGGCGTGGCCGCGCCATGCCGTTCGTTTCTCCCACACAACGACTGGGTTCCAAGAGGAAACATCTGGAGAGGAAGCTTTCTAGGAGAGGCGGGCAGAAGCTGCATGGCTTTTGATGACCTTGCCTTGGAAGTCCCACAGGGTCACCTCCGCCACACCTCTCGGTCAAAGCAGTCACAAGCTCACCCGGAGAGAAGGACACAGACCTCGTTCTCTGTGGGAGACGTGTCCAAAAACTTTAGGGGCCACATCCAGGTAGTTGCCAAGTACCTCCTCTCCATCCCTCGCTGGTATCTGGGAGATGGGAGGGAAAGTGTCCCCATCCTTCTTGCTGTCACGTCAGAAGTTACTCACACCCTGCTGAAAAGCTTGGGCAATGCGTCTTATGTTCCGATAGAACCTGACAGAGGCCACTTTCTCTGACTCCAGCCACCTTTAGACGTGCTTGTAAGCTCGGACGGCCATTCTCCCAATGCTGACTGTCCAGTCCGACTCCTTCCTCCTGTTGGTGACACAGGTCTTCTGACCTGGCTGTGGAGGGAAACAAAATTGGGGGAACCAAACCCTGTCCCCGGGATTTCTCCCTCAAAACAAGGTCTCCCGGGGCATCGGCTCCCGACGTCATCCTGGGGACAGCTTCTCACCCAGGCTGCTTTTCGTAGTCCCTCAGGCCTGGGGCAGTTTAGGGAGAACTTCAGAAGAATCTTTTTGCTTTTCTTCTAAAGAGCCTCGTGAAGCCGAGGGTTGCATTTCTTTTCTACACATGGTCCCCCTGCCACCAATCCTCGACCCCCCTGCCCACTTGCGTGATCAGGGAACAAGGTCTGGGACTCAGCCGAGCCTCCAGGACACTCTCTGCCAGATCCCAGGCAGAGTCTGGGGAAACCACAGCGATGGTCACTGGCTGAGTGAGTCAGGGACAGAGACGTGCATGGCACCTCTGTCCATCTGTGTTAGCGCTGAGCAGAAAGACCTCGCAAAGCCACCACTGGTTATCAGTTCCCATTCTCACTGCTCGACAACACCGCTAAGAATTTATCGATTTGGGAGAAGAGCCACCAAATCTGCTAAGAATGGAGCCGAGGACAGGAGGTGGGGGAGGGTGGGGCAGAGCTGTCCCACTCCGCAGAGCGCACTGCACCCTGAGTGCCACCGGGACCCCGCACCCTCCACCGGTTGGCTCTGACTCTGTACCCGGCCAGGGCAGCAGCGCGCCAGCTACCTTTTCCAGGGAACCATACCTTCCAGGAGTGAACAATCCACTCCTGGGCAGAGGGCCTCCTGGGAGCCAGAGAACCAGCCGGCTGAGAGACAGCGCCCTGGACCTCTGTCCCAGCCCAGAAGCTGCATCTGTTCTCAAAGCCCCTGTCTCTTCCCCAGGCTCCCCTGCCGGCGCCTTCGTCCTGTGACCTGGCACAGCAGCTCCTGCCTCAGACCATTTTGCAGAGCCCACCTGCCCCCATGACACAGGTGAGTCTGGGACTCGGGGGAAGGGAAATCTGGGGCAGCGCTTCCCCAAGACGGGATGGTGGCGTCCCCTGGAGGACACTGGTGCCGATATGCAGGTTCCAGACCGAGGCCCCCAGACGGGGACTGCTTCCCCCCACATGCAGGGGCAGGGGATATCAAGCTGTGGATGTCAGCCCTGCACCTGTCCTCTCTGCTGTCCCCACCTGAATACATCCTCCCACTTCCCTTCTCGGTGTCTGTTTCTCAGTCCTTTTGACAGTCTTTGTTCCTCTCTCTGCCATTCTCCTGTGTTCATCTCATTTCTCACGAGTCCTGATATTTTAGAAAAGGTCTGGTTTAGGCCTAATGTCTCGGAAAGACCCTGCAAGGGTCTAAAAGCTGGGAATCCAGTACTATAAATACCACTTTTTTTTGTAAAGATCAGGGCTTTGGTGAGTAATTCTTTCTTCGTTTCAACAACATTCAGCCAGCTACTGTCTGGGTCAGCCAGTGAGTGAGTGTGAGGAGTGCAGAGAGAGTGCCCTCACTTTTGGACTCGGGTTTCAAGGAAGAGATGGGTATATAAGCAGAGAAACCACCCTGACAGGGTGTGTGTTTTTATAGAACCAGTAAGAAAATATTCTGCCTATGGAAATCCAGAATGACTTCCTGGAGGAGGTGACAGCTGAGCTGGGCCTGGAGGAATGGGTAGGAGGTTGCCAGATGGAGAGGTGGGGGGCAGGGAAGAGGGACCTGGGTATGTGCTTCAGCAGGGAGTTTTAAAAATTTCTGACAAGTCGAGGCCTGGCCAGTGGCTGAATGAAATAGCGGCCAGTCTGTGGTCACACAGAGCAGTTGAGCTGACTGGCCAGAGCTCTGATATCAGTTCCTTTATGGGATATTGAACTTTGCCCCCTCTCTGGCCGCTAGGGGCAGTTCACCAACAGGTGCCCTTGGCCACACTCTTGCCAAAGTGTGGACTTCTGTCTTGGTACAAATTCTGTCGCCTCTGATGAAAACTCGGAAAACACATCCCATTAACAACGACCTCGCATTAATAAGAAAGACACAGGCTAGCACGTGCTTCTTGCTAGAGTTAGGATTGAGTAAGGATACAAAAGCTATCAATCCAGAGTCGATTAATTAAAATAATCTATATTTACCCACATTAGGAAAAAAAAAAAAGAAGAAGAATTTTTTTTCTCTCCAAATTTCCAGGGCACATTTGGCATGAAATGAGTAACTTCTTCAATCCAAGGCACATGAATTAAGAATTCCTTCAACTTTCGGGTCTTGCCTAGTAAAGAATTTCTTTGCTTTATACTAAGTCATGCTGTGATTATGGCCCTTTTGGATTTTTCATTTCTTGAACCTCATTTTAATTAGCAGTAACAGTTCTTGGCCCATTAGGCATACTATACTTACTGATAACCATATTCTTTAAGACCTTCTTGTGTAACGCTGGCCTTTCAAATCAGTTTGTTTCATACCTACTCCTGTGAAACAAAGAGAATCTATAGTTTTCTCTCTTTCCCCTCACCGAGGTTATTCCTGTAGCATCCTGCCAAAGAAAGGGGGAAAAAAATAAAATCTGACATCTGGGGTATACCTGGTGGTTCTGCTTCCTGGTGTGTTGAGGTAAAACTCTTCATCAAAAAGGCCTTGATCAAGAATACAGAGACCAAATGTGGGGGACCTGGAATGCTTTGAGAAAACCAGAACAATACTGGAAGTCACTAACACTTACGAAGCGCGACGCTGGCCCCTTGCTGACCGCCCAGCCCCCTCGCTGTTCCCCCTCAGGAGCCAGTGGGCAGCCCAGCGCATCCTGTCCTGGAAGTGGACGTCGTAGCTTGAACATTTCCTGACTTTGTAGAACCCGCCACAGAGACTTCTGGGTTCTGTTATTGTAATTTAATACCTGATAGAGCTATTTTCTCTCAATCAAATTCTCTTTCAAAATCCCAGCTGAGTGCTTTGATTCGGGAGATCCTGACTGAGACCTCTGTGATGCGAACTGGTATAGCGCAGGTATTTCTAATAGGCTCGTGTTCAGCAGCAGAACTTTTAAATGAAGTCTGATGTCAAAGCCGCTCTGATCGGGGTGGAATTTGGAGGGGCGGGGAGGTGCTGCTCACAAACCTCTTGGCCTCACCCACCTCCTGAGACACTTGGTTCGTGTTGCGGCCCCACCACCACCCAGCCATGGACCGGGAGCGAGTCACAGCCTGCCTGAGTCGCACGTCCCGCCTCTGTGGGCCTGGGGTGGTGACGGCCCAGTGTGGCGGGTCCCCACAGGCGGCTGCGTCTGCCCCTGCGGTTCTCACTGGTACTGCTGCTGCTTTTGCTGCTCCAAAAACGCCATCAGCTATTCCATCCTCCAGTTTTCCTGTTTGTTTTCTAAATTCTGCCAGTCTCCCTGCATTTCCACGGATGGGAGGTCACAGGGCAGAAGGAAAGAGACCGTCTCTGGAAGTGTTTGCAAAAGACAAGGGGCAGGAACCAGTCTAGGGAGATTGCTGGGATAGAGAGGGAGGGAGTGCAGGTTAAGTCACTGTTTTAAAAAAAAAAGAGAGAGAGAGAGAGAGAAGGAGGAGGATGAGGGGGAGGAGAAAAGAGCAAAAATCCCAGTCCAGCAAACTCCTTTTCCTCAATAAATGGGAGTCCCCCAAATTGCCCAGAGCGGGAGTGCCAGCCTTACCTCCCCTCTCATGCTCCCCACTCGCCACACGTTTCCTGCCAGAAAAGTCCCTTGTCGAGTGAGACAGGTGACCCAGGGCAGAGATCACCTGGGAGACTGTCCTAAAGCCAGCCTCCACCCTGCATCCAAGGAAGGCGTTACATGGTGGAAGGAAGGAACACGTGTGCTCCGGTGCACAACAGATATCGGTGCCCCTCCTGCAGGTCACCTCCACCAGCGTTACCCTTGGGGCAAGTGTTAGCCGAGTGCTGGTCTTCTTAGTTCTTTTTTGTACAGATTTCCAAGTCCATAGCCGCAAATGCGCCTGGGGGAGAGTGTAGGACGGTTGATAAGGCTTCTGCGGTCCCAGGAGGGTTTAGAATACATTCAATTTAAGCTTGTTTGTGAATTGTTCCAGAAGAGCCCTGCTTGCCAGGAGCAGATTTAGGATAATGATAGCATCCAAAATCCCGTGTGAAGCTGTCACATGCAAATTGTCATGCCCTAGATGAGAGGGAAAAAAAGGGAGGGGGGCTCTCTGATACCCTGCTTTTGATATTCCTCTCCAAAGCCATGTGTCCGTCTACGTCTAACCAAATTTGGAATATCAGTTGGTAAGCACTGCACTGCTTACAAAATCATGCCCCAATTCTGTGGCCTTCCCAGACTACAGTGCAATTAATTAGACCTGCAAATTCCCGTGGGCCTGAGTAAAGCTCACACGGGGACCCCAGGGACACCCAGACCTCATCCAGAGCCCCTGCTCCCTGGCAAGCTCCCAGCAGTGGGTCACTCATTATGGATGCTGAAAAGGGTGGGTAAGGGACCGGAAATGAAAGCGGGCAGGGCGGCTCAGAACAGCAGCAACATCTGTCTGCAAGGCTGAAATAACTCTCTCACCTGCTTATGTTTTTTGACCCCCCCCCCACCTTCAAGTTTTCAGCACAGCTCAGCATGTTCCAGACCATCAAAGACCAGCTGGAGCAGCGGACGCGGATCCTGCAAGCCAACATCCGGTGGCAGCAGGAAGAACTCCACAAGATCCAGGAGCAGCTCTGCCTGGTCCAGGACTCCAACGTCCAGGTGATGCCCCCTCCCGGGCCAGTGGCCCCTGGGCTCTGTCCTCCCCGCCACTCTCTCTTTCTCTGATGTGTCCTCATCCATCCTTTCAGGGCAGGCAGGACTTCCTCCAGAGTCTCTCTGTGCTGCCTTACTGAGCCCTGCGTACTAAACATGTCGAAACCTCCACCAATGAAGTGCGAGGAGTGAATCCCACCTCCCCCATCCGCAGCTCCAGGCCAAATGTGAAATTCGCATGACATCCTCTTCCCTCACCCCTCACTTTGTTGGGCACATGTTTCCTGTATCACCTGCTCCTTCATTCATGTGTCTGGTCGCCCTGCACTGACCCCAGCCTCCCTCCTATGGGGTTATAAACTCCCTGGCACCTGAGCACCTAGCCCAGGATGCTGACAGCGAGAGGGAAGCAGCTCTGCTCTTTCCTCTCCTCCAAAGCATGCGTGGAGGGAGGAGGGAGATGTGGGAAATGATATGTGCACCCTGAACCCCACGGGGGTGGCGGAGGAGCTGGGGCTGGAGGTCAGCACCCTGGCACCTCCAGGCCACCCCCCCACCCTCTGCGACATACCCATTTCAGCACTCTGCGTGCGGACAGCAGCAGGTTTTAACGTGACCCCCACCCCCAGATGTCACTTCTTTGAATCCTTCCAAGAGATTCTTTTTGGAGGACTTTATATATTATATAAAATATTTATATATCTATCTTTCAAGGATAAATTATTTTTACCAAGTTTTGCTTCAATCAGTCCAGGACAATTTTTCTTCCAAAGGGTGTTTTTTTGACCCAGTCTTTGACGGTAAATGTAGCCAACCTTGGCGTGCACCCTGAGAGTGGTTAACATTCCAGTCCCCTACAGGGGAGACGCGCAGCCCTGAGCCCTGAACAAAGATGGTGTGGGGGTGTTGGGCTCCCTGGAGCCGGCCCTCCAGCCTCCCTAGGCCCCCACAGGTGCTCCTGGTGGGCTTTCCAGACGCTCACGCCCTGCAGAGCCCTCTTAGTGGGGTCCCTCCCCTCCCTTAAGGTGGACGAGCCCAGCCAGGCCACCACACCTCCCGCCAGCCTCACAGGTGCACCTGCACGGTGCCGCTGGGACTGTCCCAGCCACGCCCACAGCCTGCGCCCCCCCTTATCCTTAGCAACACCCCCAAATTGCCGAGGAAGAAGAGGGCAGCGTTTATGTGAAAAGACCTGGAGTCATCAAGGTGGCAGTCCCTTGTTACTTATTCTTTCCCGGCGGTAATATTTTCTCACTGATCCAGGGTCCGGTGGGGGGAACTCCTGACTCCAATTACTTGAATGGGATTTTTATACCAACAGGAAGGGGGAATTGAGCCAGAAACTGCTAAAAGCAAGGTAGGCGGCTGAACATCCTCCTCAGAGCCCGGTCTTCTCTATTTTCAACATTAAAGCAGAATTAAAATAACAGGGACATGAGGCTATCTCTTTCACTCTTTGGCATGAAGGGTTATTAATTCTCTCTCATGACAGTGCATTTTGTTAACCCCCAAGTCTAGTGCCTGAGTTTTGTAAGGGACGGCATGGGAACGAGGCCTCCAGTGCAGTCCTCCCCTGTTTTCATCCCTGTGACCTTATCTTTGCAGTGGAATTTCCCAAAGAACGTGGAGATCCACAGATAGCCAAATTGGAGAATGATCCTTCAGGGAGTCTTTCTTCGTCCGTTTTTGCAAGTTTAAGGATTGAAAGAAATACGTTCTAAAATGATTAGGCCATCGCTTCTCGGCCTTCTGGCTAAGATCAAGTGTAAAATGATTAGGCCAAATGTGATGTTTGAAAAAATATTTGTGATTCAAGCATGAAGAATAAGCAAGTAAAAATTACTCCACTCAGCCCCCCAAAAGTGGGGGAGATAGATTAAATGAGAAGACTGAAATGTGAGTAATTGCTGAAGCCTATGCAGGTTTCACAGATTATACAATGTCTGTTTTGTGTGCTTCTGAAATGCTCTGTAATAACAAGCATGTGTGAAGCTGAGCGTATAAGAATCATGAAAAACCACGCATGAGTATAGAGTTGTTGGTTCTGGAAAATTAAGAAGTATTGTTTTCTCTGATGACTTTTTCTTTTTTTTTTTAAACTCTTAAAAAACCTTTTTTAAAATTATTTTATTTTGGCGGAGGGGCAGTAATTAGGCTCATTTATTTTTAGAGGAGGTACTGGGGATTGATCCCAGGACCTCGTGCATGCTAAGCATGTGCTCTACCGCTGAGCTACACCCTCCCCCCTCACAGGCACTTTTTCCACTTGAATTAGTGAACTATTTTTCTCATGCTTTCTAGAAAACTGATCCCAGAGCCCTGTTAAATCATCTTCTTAAGCCCTACAATTCTGCGTTACTGTCGCCAAAGCAGAGACGTGGACGTGCAAGACAGCACATCCCCTGCCCCCAAAGTCCTTTATCCCCACTTGAGTATAGCCTTTCCGACCTGCTCCATTGACCGACTGACTGGGAGCTTTCACTGAGACTATGTGTGCCTGAGATGCTTGCTGTGTATATTTTTTTCCCAAAAAATATTGGGTTATAAGAAAGAGGTTCTCAGGGTGTTGTGTTTGCACCCAGATGCAGTCATAAAGCTGTCACACCCTGCAGTCTGTGGGAGGCTGCCTCTTCATTTATTTTTGCAAGCATCCACGCCCTCTGCTGGTAACTCAGAGAAATACCTAGAATGACACCTCTGGCAATGGCAAACGCCATTGATTAGTTCTTTCATCCATCCTTCTCTCCATCCATTCACCCACCCACCTACCCACCCATACTTCCACCCTTCCCTCTATCTGTCTATCCACCCATCTGTCCACCCACCCATCCATCCCATCCATCCCATCCACCCATCCTTCCATCCATCCATCCACCCATCTGGCAGACACCCGTTATGTACAAGGCACTTGGTTAGGCACTGTGAAGATGCAGAGATAAACAGGACGGGTTTCTACCCTCAGAGAGCATACATCCATGGGACAGAGTAGCAGACCAAGCAGTGTCTGACATACCACGAGCAGAAAGTTTCCCTTCGTTGAGCAAAAGCTTCATTTATGTGTTTATTCACTCATGTATTTATACATTCATTCATTCATTCATTTTTCAGATAGTTTTTATATGCCCAAAGAGGCCAGAGAGCAAAAATCTCCCTTTTTTCATTTTAAGCATTATTGTTACTACCTAACATGTATTGAGCACTTAGTGTTATACCTCAGCATGAGCCCCAT
Organism: Vicugna pacos; assembly: GCF_048564905.1. Lineage (NCBI taxonomy): Eukaryota > Metazoa > Chordata > Mammalia > Artiodactyla > Camelidae > Vicugna > Vicugna pacos. Next base: position 6,132,488 of record NC_133014.1, on the reverse strand, counting down.
TTAATCCTTGATAAGGTATGGCTGCTAATGTCACTGTTTTATTAGTGAGGACACTACGGCTTTGAGAAGTTATGATGATTGCCCGAGGTCACACCACGAGGATGTGGTGAGGCTGGAATCTGAACTAAAATGTGTCTAATTTCAGCTAGGTTTTACTGACTGTCATAAATAAAGGTTGCATTTATTTGAACTCTAATCAGAAGGTAAATTGTATCCTACCAGAAAAATATATGTTATTTAGTTTGAGTAATGATTTTTTTGCAAAAGTGCAAATTACCCTAGGAGCCATAAACAGGTCAGCCCAGGCTGAACCAGCACATCAAGGCACATACAGACCGTCCGGGTCTCAGCACCTTCCACACCATGAGACCTCAGGCGCCAGACCAGAAGCTTCTTGAGGGTGGGGTCAGTGTCTCTCCAACCTCCTGCCCCTCTCGGGGCCTTGCCCTGTGTTGGCAGCATCTCCGGGGCTCAGAGTCCCCATGTCGTGTGTATGAACCTTCCTAGGCAGGTCAGAGCGAGAAAGCCAACCTCTTGCTATGGAGGAACGGGGCGTACAAGAGAAGGTACAGACCTGGGAAGGCACCGTGATCCTAGCCTTAGAGGCATTCCTCTTCTGTTTCCAGATGTTTCTGCAGCAGCCAGCTGTGTCCCTGAGCTTCAGCGGCGCCCAGCGGCCTGAGGCTCAGCGGCAGCTCCAGCAGAGGCCGGGCCCAGGCCCCCAGCCCCAGCTTGCGGCCAGCCCTCAGCTTCCAGGGCAGATAGCCTCTGCCCAGGTCACAAGCCAGCACTTGCTCAGAGAATCCAGTGTGATATCAACCCAGGTAAAGGTGCTTATCGCCAGACTCAGTCCTCGCCTCCATCAGACCTGTCTTCATGAATTGGAGACCCCTCAGGGCCAGATGATGTGATGAGGGGAGGGGATCCTTTCTTTATGTCACTTCAAAACCCCAAGTTCTATTGCTTTTCTTCTTTTATCTATATGTGAAAATACCTGAAAGGTATCATGCAGCTGAAACCTTCAGCTTTGATCCTGAGCTGAGCTGGAGGTGGACTTGGCCATCCCAGACACTCACGCTCACAGCATTATGTCCCCACATTTGAGTCCTCAGTCCCCATCACTGACTCCTGGTTTTAACAATTATCAGCATGAGAACATGCTTACCCACTTCTGTTCATTGTCCCTTTCCCCAGGGTCACCAAGCTCCTCCTGGTCCCCCAGATTCCCTGTCCAGCCCTTCCCTCATAGCCATTACCACTTACTCCAAGCCAGCAGTGACCCTATGGTCTGACAGGGTCATCTGCCCGTCAGTGGCACTTGAATCCAATGCAGTTGAGAAGTCCTGAGACCCCGCTTCTGGACAACCACAGACTGAAAGTCTAGATGCAGCCTCTCCTCAAGCCCCTTATATTCACATGCATAATCATAGATTCAGTAATATCCACTGGTCTCCTGTTATTCCCCAGCCCCCAGGGGAGCACAGATGGATAAGCACTGTCCTTGGCCCCAAGAAGCTTCTAGTCTAGCAGGGGCTGTAACAGATAACATGCAATAAAATGTGGAGAAGTTCGTATGTAAGAGAGTTTACCCGTCATCACCCAGATTTAAGGGTTTGACTTTAAAATGCAAGCCTTTTGGGTCTCAAGGTCAATAGGAAAATTATTGGAGGAGACTAGCCAAGAACATTTTGGAAAAGAAAAAGCTGAGGAAGGATTTACACTCTCTGTGTTGAAAGAGTTTATAAAAGCTCTGAGAATTAAAACGAGGTGGTGCCATCGAGTGAATGGAGTCAGTGAAACAGAGTGGAAAACCCAAAAAACAAAAGCAAATACAGGGGGAGGGTATAGCTCAGTGGTAGAGTGCATGCCTAGCATGAGGTCCTGGGTTCAATCCCCAGTACCTCCATTAAAAATAATAATACATAAAATAAAATAAATAAAAATAAATATTCGTCCCCCCAAAAAACAAAGATGAAATAAGGGCTTTAAAAAAAAAAGCAAATATAAGCCCATTCACTTATGATTTCTGACGTTGGGGGAGGGCTGGAGTTTCCAGTGGGCAAAGGCAGTAAATGAACAAAGAACTAGGCAGATGAGAGAATAGTACCGGGGGAAAAGCATTCCATGTAGAGTGCAAAGGCCCTGAGGCAGGAGTAGGCCTGGTGAGTTAGAGAGACAGCAGGGAGATCCACCTGTCAGGAGTGGAATTTGTGAAGACGAAAGAAGTTCTGTTCAATGCACATTTGCCTGGCACTGCCCTACCCCCAGGGGATTTACAGAATCCTTGAGATGCTTACAATCCAAAGGGAAAGACAGTCACAAGATCAAAAGAACTCAGTCAACAAGCCAGTGGGTCCGAAGTTAGTGAGAAGGCCAAGACAGGTAAAAGAAAGAGGTTCCGAAGAGGGGACAGCCGAGTTGAGTCAAAGGTTTATCTTTCTTGTTCCAATGGTTGCCCCAGGGTCCGAAGCCAATGAGGAGCTCGCAGATGGTGCAGGGAAGCGGCCCCGCGGGGACCAGCCTGACGCCGCCCTTCAGCAGCGCCACCGCCGCACTCCCGCCAGCTCTGAGCCTGACCACGCCTGCTTCCGCCTCCCAGGACGCCAGCCAGTGCCATCCCAGCCCGGACTTCAGCCACGACCGGCAGCTCAGGTCTGGAGACTGTCCTCGTTGAACAGATAACCGAGCCGTCGTCTTAACACCATTCAGCTTGGCTCTCCGCTCTGCTGTAGATGGAGGCAGAGTTCAGACCCTTAGACTCCAAAGTGTCTGCAGCTGGTCTCAGCTAACGCAGCAGCAGGAGAGGGCCGGGGTCCTGTGGCCAGAGGACGTGGCCTGGTGCATTCAGGGCCCTCTGAGAACAGGGCAGATCCCGTGGGGATTAGGGTCAGCCAGAAAGGGCCCAACCAGCCGGGCGGGGGCTGCCGTTGGCCGGCGGGTCTGCAGCCGTGGTACTGATCCAAGTTTCCCATGTTCTCTTCCTCCACTCAAAGGCTACTGCTGAGTCAGCCCATCCAGCCCATGATGCCGGGATCCTGTGACGCGAGGCAGCCCTCAGAGGCCGGCAGGACTGGACGGCCAGTCAAGTAGGTGGCCCGGGGGGCGGAGGGGAGGCAGAATGCCACACTGAGTGGTCTCAGGCAGCAGGACCTGCTTGGACCATCAGTGCACCTGTGAGTCTGGCACTGTAGGCAGGGTCCGAGTGTGCCCACACCCTTTGAAAGGACTCCTCCTCTTAGCTTTTCTTTCTCCATTTTTCATGTAAGAAGAGAAAGCTCTGTGTCAGCATCCCATGCTTAGGACAGGACCCGAGGGAAGCAATTCGTTACATCCCAAGTTTGTCACCATCTTCTGATGTCACTGGCGATATCCCAGGTCAGTGGAGGCTTGTCCCCCTCCCTGAGGACCCTCCCACAGTCCGGGTGACCAGCAGATGCTGGCAGATTCCACAGACACACTGAACCCGCCTGCTCTGCGGTTCTGAATTCTAGTCTTTTCTTTTTTTTTCTTTTACTTTCTTTTTTTTTCTCTTTTTTTTTCTTTTCTTTTTCTCTTTTTTCTTTTCTTTTTCTTTTTTTTTAATGGAGGTACGAGGGACTGAACCCAGGACCTCGTGCGTGTGAAGCACATGCTCTACCACTGAGCTACACCCTCCCCACCTGCTCTCTGGTTCTGGTGCCGTGCCTGTGGCTCTGACACCCTGAGATGTGGGGCCCTCCCGCCTCCCAGACACACCCCCTTCTCTCCTCTCCCGACTCTTCACCTGCAACCTGCAGGTGAAGAAGCAGCTTGGCTTAGCTGTTTAATTACTAGTGACAAAGGTTACTGGAGACATGGGAGTGAATATTTGAAAAGCTACTGGAAAATACTTTCTAGCCCTCTGTGATGAAGCAGACGCCATTTTCCCGTTTTCACTGGTTCACATTCTGTCAGAAGTTCACGGACAGTGTAGCTAATGAGGCCTGGGTGCCCCGTGCAGAGGGCTTACAGCCCCCCCACCCCGGGGCTGTCCCTTTCCTCCTTCAGCCAGTAATAATAGTAACCAGGCATGGTTCCTGAGCATCTGAGAGTCAGGGTCTGTACCTACGTTGGTGAAAACCCTATGATTTTGAGGGGGGTGCTGTGCACTGTGGGAAATCACCATTAAATTCTGAGGCTACTCAATCAAGCGAGGAGTCGGTGGGTGTGTGGGAGGGGGTGTTGGTCTGGGTTTTAGACTGTTCTAAGTGATCCAAATAAGTGGAAACAAAGAATCTTGTTACATCACTTTCCAGAGATGCTTAAAATGCAGTGAACTAGGCAAAAATGGAAATTCTTTCCTCTGCGAACTCTAAATTGCTATTTTCGGTCAATCTGTCTCCCCACCATCTCTTCCAGACATGACCTAACCCTCCATCTTCCAGGGTGTGTCAGACCCTGCCTCCCACATACACAGAGGCCCCGTCAGGGGAATTCTGGAATCCTCCAGTGCCTGTTACAAATGACCCAAATAGAGATAAAACATTTCTAAAAAGTATGGACTTATCTATAGTGTCTTTAAATATCTGTTTCTGGTCTGTGTTCCTCCAGAGCTTCCCCAAATGGCCTTTCTCTGCCCCTTGTTATTGGACCATTACCACCAACTACTCTTTCTTTAAAAAAAAAAAATTATTGTGGTAGACTATACATGACATAAAATTTGCCATTTTAACTATTTTGAAGCGTATGGTTCAGTGGCACTAGGTGTATTCACATTGTTGTGCAACCATCACCACCATCCATCTCCAGAACTTTTTCATCTCAGACTGTCCCCATTAAACACTAATTCCCTGTTCCCTCTGCCCCCAGCCCCTGGCAACCACGCTTCTACTTTCTGTCTCTCTGAATTTGACTCCTCTAGGGAATCTCATCTAAGTGGAATCATACAGTATCTGTATGTTGTGACTGGCTTATTTCACCCAGTATAATGTCTTCAAGGTTCACCCACAATGTAGCCTGTGTCAGAGGTTCCTTCCTTTCTAAGGCTGAATAATATTCCACTGTGTGTATAGACTGCATTTTGTTTATCCATCATCCATCGACAGACACTTGGGTTGCTTCCACTTTTGGGCTGTTATAAATAATTCGCCCATTATCATGGATGTATAAATACCTGTTTCAGTCTCTCCTTTTACCTCTTTGGGGCATGTACCCAGAACTGAAATTGCTGGATCGTATGGTAATGCTAAGTTTAATTTTTTTGAGGAACCCCCATCCTGTTTCGCACAGCAGCTGCACCATTTTCCATTCCCACCAACAGTGCACAAGAGTTCCAGTTTCTCCATATCCTCACCAGCACTTGTTACGTTCTGGTTTTTTTGGTAATAGCATTGTCATGGGTGTGAAGTGGTATCTCATTTTGCTTTTGATTTCTGTTTCCCTAATCTAGTGATGCTGAGCATCGTTTGCTGTGCTTCTTGGCCATTTGTATCTTTTCTTTACAGAAATGTCAGTTCGAGCCCTTTGCCCATGTCTGACTCAGGTTGTCTGCATTAGTTGTGGTTGCTGAGTTGTAGGAATTGTAATTATATTCTGGATAGCAGTCCCTTAGTGGAGACATGATTTGCAAATATTTTGCAGGCAGCCTTTCCACTGCACGAATAGTGTCCTCTGATGCACAGCAGTGTTTCATTGTGGTGAAGTCTAGACAGTTTTTCCTTCTGTTGCCCGTGCTGTTGGTGTCATGTCAATAGCTCATTAATAAGGGTCTGTTTTCTTCTTCCACGTGGAACCAGATATGCACAGAGCCAGGCTGTGTTTCAAAACCCCGACGTGCACACCACCAGCAGCAGCGCCTCGACCCCCGTCCTGCTGATGAGGCAGGCCGTGCTTCACCCCACCTTCCCCACGTCCCAGCCGTCGCCCCTGAAGCCCGCCCAGGCCCAGCAGCAGCCGCCGCACTTCCTGCAGGTGGGCGCGGGCCCGCGGACAGGCGGGGAGGGGGAGGGGGAGGCAGGGCCAGCCCCCGGCCCCGGCCTGACTGCGCATCTCCCCGGCCCGTAACCGGGTTCCAACCTTCGGGATCGAAATAAGCCCCAGACAGATTCGCATTTGAATCTTTCTAGTTTCTAAAGTTTCGAATGCTCCAAGTTTATAAAGTCTATGTATATATAGTGTGAGTAATGTCTCATATGGTGTGTGCTATGGAACCTGTGGCCTCAGGTTCCAACATCCAAAAACATGCAGGCTGCCTGGAGATCGCGTGCATGTGTTCGGAAAACAGCTCCCCGCAGCCTAGTCCCCACCCGCTTGGCGAGGAGGAACCCCTAGTGCAGGCCGAGAGCTGGGCTTCAGAATCACACCCACCTGGCAGAGCCTCAGCTGCTTCCCCCTGCCCCTCCACAAGGCTCTCCCCAGACCCCCGTCCCTGGTGGAGGATGGTCCTTTAATCTGCGCACACCTGCATCGGCGCCCCAGCCGTTCAGGTGAGGAGTGGCTGAAGCGCAGAACCTCCACGGGAGCCCTCTCCTTTCCCTCCAGGTGCAGGCGCCAACCTCTCTGCACAGCGAACAGCAGGACTCGCTCCTCCTCTCCACCTACTCGCAACAGCCGGGGACCCTGGGCTACCAGCCGCCCCCGCCCGCGCGCCCTCCCCGAAGGGTCGGCAGCCTGTCTGAGTCCTCAGGCCTCCAGCAGCCACCCCGGTAGTGTCAGTCGGGTCACATCAGCTTTAACCAGTGGACGGACGAGGGGGAGGTGGCCACGGGGTTGGGGAGAGGAGTTGAAAGGACAGCCTGGGCTTTTGTGCAAACCGCGTGCATTTCAGAGCTCCGGGACGGTGACCGTCTCCAAGCACAGCGGCCGGCAAGGGGGGAGTGATCAGGAGCACTGGCCGTGTCTCCCTTGGCCCTGGCTTCGCGGCCACACTCCACAGCCATACCTGGACGGGACCCGAGTGCCCCGTGGGAGCGCGTGACCCGGTTCCCCTTAGCGGTGGCACGTCTCCTGCGTCCGCCGCGAGCGCGCTGGTCCAGCCTCTGTGGCCCGTCTGTCTGCCCGTGCTCGTCGGCCTTCACTCTCTTCATCCTCTTTCCTTTGCGTTTGAGAAGCACTGGGTTAGAAGATCAGTTGAAGGGAGAGTAAAGAGAGGATTTTCCATGATTTTTAAATGATTGTTTTTGTTTTAATTTGCACAGCTGCACAAAGAGATAACTTAGGCACTTTCCATTTTTAAAACTAAGAAGGTCTCAGGACTTCATTTGGAGACCGCAGTAACGAAAACAGCTCACCAATCAGATAGCAAAGCTGGTCTGTTAACTAGGCTGCAGCCCCACCCCCTCCGACTAAACCCCAGTGGAATGAGGCTCTTCACCCCGCACCGTTCTGGTGATTTTTGCCCCCTGAATATGACACTGGACTGCTCCTGTTTACTTCGGTGATTGCAACTACAAAGGTGGACTCAGAGCAAAGCACAATCACGCAGCCGACGTTCCCGAATTCTGTTGAGGACTCAAGGACAGTAAAGGAGGGAGATTTTTTAGAGCCAGACAGGTCTGTGGATTCGGCAGGTCCCCCGAGAGCCCCCACCACGTGCTGGCCCTTTGAGTGAGAATGCTGCATCTTTCTACATATCTTTCCTGATAAGACCGAGGATTGGATTTTCCTTTTCAAAATGCACTTTGCTTCTTTTGTATGTTTTGTTATGTTGAGATGTTTCTAAAGAAAAGATTTTATGTAATTATAAGATGAAGTGTAGTGACCTGTACAGCTGTTGTAATAATGACCTATTTCTATATAAAATAAAAATTGTATGGATTATGTGTAAATTATTTTGTATCTGAGACACCCATTCTTTCCCAAATATAAAAGTACAAAGTTTTCTTGTGTATTTCTGTGAGTGGACATTTTGTAATAAATTAACAAATTTGTACGATTTCTTCTGGAGGTAATTTCTATCCCTTGTTATATACACATGCACACAGCTTTTCATCAGTAAACTTTTTTGTTTAAATTCCAAGACGCTTCTAAGGATAATCAAAGACATGGAAAAGGTGGAGCAAGCAACCTTTTGGTGGTTTGAACTGCACCATGTACATCAGCCTGTCGGGGTTTCCTGCCAGAAAAAAACCAATGGTTCACTGTAGAAATGACAGGAAGACAAACTTACAAGGTTCCTGGAAACAGTGCCACCTTAGAGACAAAGGTAATCTGTGGCGATGACTAAGGCATTGTCCACCGAAGCATTCAGAGTCCGTGAAGGGTGAGATAAGGCAGCAGCATCTGCCACCTGCAGACATGCCCCCTCCCCATGAGGCTTTGGCACGGTGCTGTGAGGGTGCCCCGGCACACGGATTGAGCATCACTGAGACGGCCATGCTCAGAAAATTCCTTTCTGCAAGCGTTGGCTCAAGAGAATGAAGTTCCTTTCCTTGCTCCATCACTGTAGCTCCGCGCTTCTACCTGCCTCCCTGTAAAACAGGGAAGGCTCCTCTCCTCTCCGTACTCTGGCCACCATCCGTTTTGGATGGCCTAAGAGGCTGTCCTAAATACATCAAAGGAGTTTTCTTTTTCACACAATTGCTATATTCCTGGGGGAAAAAAAGGTAAGTCTAACTATTTGGCATATGTTACGATCATTTACTCTTTAAAGGAAACAGAAATGAACCCTCTTTTCAAAATAAAAAGTCTGCATGAAACTGGATTAACTATTTTGTAACTTAACTCTTTTGAAAATTCAAAGGCTTATAGATCTGACTTTTCTGTAAAAAAAATTGTATTTTAATCAGCTGTCAGAACCTGCATTTCTAAGTAGAACGATTTTTTTAATGGAAACAGCATAGTTGTAGGATTTTCTAGCTGAAAGCCATTAGAAGAGGGTGGAATGTGTCATGCTGCTAATTTTAGTATTGCTTAAATCCGACACACGCTCAGAGTCTGAATAAACTCAGAAAACTCTGATTGGTAATATTTCTTTAAACCCACATAACATCAGGGGAAGTTTAATCCCCAAGCTTTTGATTCATTTAATTTTGCTCATTAAAAGACTGTTTTGCAACCCTGTTCTGTTTCCAGGAAAAACATGACCTTTCTACTTGGAAAACTATAAAGTCTTGGCTCACAAGAAGTGACTGAAATGTGAACTCTGGAATACACCAAGTTTTTGGAATATTTTAATTCGGCTAAAATGTAGTATCTTCTGTCTCTAATGGCAACTAATATCCACTAAATTAATTTAAAATTTTTGTTTTATACAGGCAACATGGTGAACTGGTCAGCTATGAGGTTATTCTAAGCCATGACATGTTGTATTCTTGCCTAGATAATCTGATGTGGGTGTTCGGTACAAAATTTTCTCTCTTTATGTGACGCCTGAAGGTTTTAAAATCAGTCATTAAGAACCTAGAGAAATAACTAATTTGGATCCTCCAGATAAATGCCATATGTGGCTTTTTTGGACACACACATATGAACTTCATACATTGTGTATATGCACCAGTATAAACTTAAGCGTATTTCTACAGAAAGCATATGATTAAGGAGCTGAAATATACAGCTTTATGGTATCTATGAATAAAGCTTTAGTTTTTCCGGGGCAGGGGTGGGGGGGGAAGCTCATTAGAAAGAAAAAAAGAAAATCTCCTTTTAGGATTTTTGCCTAAGTAGCCAGTATCCAGTTATGCACACTTAAAAGGTCCTCAATTTAATTCAGTATGTAACTCAGTTTCCTTTAAAACCATCTGTACTTCCCAATTTATTTCAGTGGAGCCGTGACCATCAACACAAACTGAAAATCTTTATCCTCCATGCTGGTAAATTCACTTCTGTCAGAGGGGATTTTGTACATGGAAAGACACAGTCACCACTAACTGTAAGTCATTTAATATCCAATTTATTAATCTTATAAATGTATCAATTAGCATTCTTTTAACCATTAGTCTGCATTTCCCTTATTAATCATCTACTATTTAAACAACAAATGAGTCACTATTTAAGAATTTATTAAAAAATTTTCCCAATGATGAAGAGATTACAAATATTTGTAAGAATTTAAAGTCTCAGTACAGAAGCTTTCTTAAAAGTTCTAAAAGGGCCCACAAAATATAATTAGAAAACTGGATTATCTTTACATCAAAACTGGCTGTAAGATGTGACTATCACAGATTTCACTTTGTTCTGTATTTTACTCCAGCTCATTCTCACACCTCCGTGTTCCAGTTTTAACATACCATCCTAGGGTTTCAGTAATTCACCAAATAAACACTTCACACCACCCTCGGTTTAAGGATCTTACCAGAACTATGCTGCCTCCAAAATAGAATGCGGTTTCTGACTGGTAGACTAAAGGTCCAGAGTTGTTAACTGGTGGATTTGGCACAGGGATCCGGGACTTGGCCACGTGGTCTGTCTACTCACACCTGACCTGCTGGCATCAGATTCCTCCCTGTTCATTTACAAGTTATGTTACACCATGTGTTGGGTAAAAGTGCTGCTTCTATTGCTACAATTGGGCCACTTTGTTATGATAAAGCTAAAAACACGCATTCCTTAAAAAAAAACTTTTTGGTTTACAGTGTTGTATTAGTTTCTGGTGTAGAGCATAGTGATTGTTACACATATATACATATTCTTTTTCATTACAAGTTAGTACAAGCCATTGAATATAGTTCCCTGTGCTACTATATAGCACAGAAAACATGTATTTCTTTAAGATCATTAAATTACACTGATTTCTTCAATAGAATACATTGTATACAGTACTTTCCTAATGTGATTTTTGTCGACTAACACTGTCTCCTAAATTATCTCATGCAGTTAGTTATCAACTGTCGATTTTAAGTTCAAAATCCTCCTCGTGCCAGACCTCTCCTCTGCCCCCGTCTTCGCCCCGAGCCCAGCACCCGCAGACCCTCAACCCTCCCCCTCGGGAGGCTCCACGGTCGGGGCAGTGACAACGCCCTGCCCGACGTGAGCGTCTCCAGCGACGCTGTCCGTCATCTCGGGACCGCAGCTGGGCGCACATGTGATGTCAGCGTTGACCGAATCAAGGAGCGGATGGAAAAAACAAGAGTATCTTCTCTCCCCGCTCCTGCTTCCGTCCACCTGGGTTCGGATTTCCTCAGACCGCAAGTCCCTCCGCCCCTCGTTCGCGCGCGGGACGCCGGGCGCCGAGAGCGCCGACAGCGCCGACGAAGCGCCGACGAAGCGCACGGCTGCTGACCGCCCAGGCCCCGCCCCCGAGGCCTCTCCCTTTTCCCCCGGCGCGCGCCAGTTACGTCACAGCCTCGCCTCTTTTCCTCTGCCCCGCCCCTTCCGCCCGCCTACAGGCGACCCGGACTTTGTACTTGCGACGCTGCTTTCCTCCTCCCACAATCCTTTGCACCCTTCCTTTCCAACTTGGGCCCGGCAGGGTAAGTATGGGTGCTGGCTCCCGGCTAGAGGAATCTGGCTCCATCCTCGCTGCGGGTTGTGCTAACCGGGATAGGGGGCTCCCTCCTGAGCCGGCCCGGGGCTCGACGTTCCGGGAGCACGCGAATCTGCGCTGCGTTTAAGGGCTCCGGGAGCCGGGGAGGGAGAGTGGCCAGGCTGAGGGGAGCCGGGGCTGCGGGGGTTCCGGGGTGGGGGCGGCCAAGGGGCGCGGACGCTTGGGCCTCGGAGTGGCCGTCTTGGCTTTGCCAACACCTAGAGCTTCAGCGGCCTGGCCGGACCCTTTGCCCCCGGAAGCATCCCGAGAGCGGCTGTGTGAGGCCCGGGAGGGAGGACTTACCTTGGGTTTGCCCTCTGTGCTCTGAGCGTCCGTGTCGTGTCGTTCGGTGTAGATGGCTCCCGCAAAGAAGGGTGGTGAGAAGAAGAAGGGCCGGTCCGCCATCAACGAGGTGGTGACCAGAGAATACACTATCAACATTCACAAGCGCATCCACGGAGTGTGAGTATCCCTGCGGTCGGCCTTTGCCTCCCTGGTAGCGCTCCCGAAACCGCGGGTCTGGTTGTCACTCTGAGGTCCTTCTGGTCGTCTAGAGGCTAGCCGTCTAGAAATAAGGCATTTTTTCCTCAAGAGCTCAAGTCTGTATTCCAAGGGCCCTATAGATAGGTTTACAGGGTGTCGACTGAAATGCACAGCCTAAAAGTTGAGTTACGTTGTATTTGGTGGGAGGACTCGAGCCGGGATGACAGCCTCTCAGGTCGCTCTGAGGGACTGATCAGAAGAGGTAGGGGAGGGTCTAGGATACATGGGAGCTTTACAGCAAAGACCAGGTAGTTGGAACATTAAAAGATTACTTGTTAACCAAGAAAACCCAGGCATCTCAAGTAAAAGAATTTAGCACTTTTTCTATGTATGGGAGGAAGCAAGCATTTGGGCTCATTGAATTCATTCCTTTGACAAGCACCTAGCTATCTAGGGCCAGTGTCCTGTCTTTTCTTATTCGGGGTCCCCTCTGAGTGCACCATTGTGAGTGTCTGCAAAGGCTGGGCTGCAGGCTTGTCTTCACTGGGGGATGGCGGCAGCTGCTGACAGCTTGATGGTTTCAGCATTTTTTGTTTACTTACATGGTTTGCAGTATTTTTCATTCACAAGGGTTTAAAATGTAATGCTCAGAGATTAGTGCCTAGAAACGTGAGATGGAATAATGAGGCTTCTGGGGGAGCCAGTTTCGGAAAATATGGCAAATGAGCGTGTCTTCTGGACTCTGCCTTCAGCGTCTTACTGCCCTGGTCCTGCCCGGTTCTCCTGAATGCTTCCAGGTAGCAGCTCCTGCTCCTGGTTCCCTCCTCCACCCCCGAACACCTGGTCTCTTCTCACTTCCTCCATGGGTCTCCCATCTTACTCGATTTAGAAGCCCGAGTTCCTGCTGTGCTTAAAGGTGGCTCGACCACTTACCTTTTTAATCATACAGGGCGTGTACCTGATTCAGGTAGCGGTTTGGTTTTAATTTTACTTCCCCCGCATTAGTGCTGTTCTTGTAGGTAGCTCAGCACTTCCTTGTCCCCTTTGGCTCTGAGCATCTCAGTTAACCCTGCGGCCCCTTCCCTGATGCTGTCTCTTCCCTGGCTCCTTTTTCTCTGTAGCTCTCGGTACCATCCATGTGCTCCTGTGTCACCCATGTGACCTATGTGGGAAATGGGATTTTCTCGGTTATGCCAACTGCAGTTTACTGCCTTTTCTTTCTAGATGGTTAAATAGGTGAACCAGGCACACTTGCTTGATGGGTTCCAGGAGGCTGGTGAGGGTAGAGCAGAGGGAGGCATGGTAACAGAAGGGGCAAAATGAGCTGGGCTGCGGGGTGGGGTAGAGGGTGTGGAGGCCACTGAGGGTTTTAGAGCAGGACCAACTGGCGGGCTCTGGGTGTTACTTTTATTGGATTTCACGAGGTTTGCTTCTTCTAACAAAAAGCGTGGAGCACCTGTTGTATGCCAGGCACTGTGGGCTGGGTCCACCGGTGGATTATCGGTGTGGCCCCTTCGCCCACAGAGTCTTGGGGTGGTGGGACACCTTTTTAAACTTTGGTCTCTGCTCCACTTGGAACGACTTTCACTTATCCAAATGTTTGACCATTTCAGCCTGTAGTAAGGTTGGTTTTTTTTTTTTCACATTTAGTATTTAATGCAAAGCATGAAATTCAAAGGATTTACGTATCCTCATCTTAACAGCAGGTTAATAGTACCTGACTCAGATTTGGAACAGATTTGAAGTTAGTGATATTGCCTGACACAGGCCAAAAGGGTTGTAGAATTAACAGTTCTCATCCTATTTCTTGAGAGGAAATTGGTACATTTCAGGCTCCTGCTCATTAAGCATAGACCAAGTTGATGATGAAGCTTTAAATTAATATTGAACGATTGCCAAAAACATGCCTGTGTCTTAAGATGTAGCATATAATCTTAATTCTATTTTGATCTGAGGACAGAGTATTTACTTTGGTGTTGTGTACTTTATTGTCAAGCTTATTCTAACATTGATCTTTTGATTATACTGTCCTCGGCCAATGGTATTATAGCTTGGGCGTGTTTTTGTTTTATGAAAGGGCTGGCCAGTGTGTACATTAGCAATTCTTAAGGATCATATACAGAGTCCTTGTTCTGTTACTGAAAGCAGATTGTGCATCTTCGGTGCCCCATATTGTATCAGTTGCTGTGCATTATATATTGGTGGGAAAAGAGATTGTTACTGCCTTGGTCAGGGTTTAGTTTAGATTTGTTTTATGAAGATAGGACATACTGTGTTGTGTATTTCATTTAATTTTGTATTCATCTACTTGTGCTTGAATCTCAGGGGTTTCAAGAAGCGTGCGCCTCGGGCGCTCAAAGAAATCCGGAAATTTGCCATGAAGGAGATGGGAACTCCAGACGTGCGCATTGACACCAGGCTCAACAAAGCTGTCTGGGCCAAAGGAATAAGGTACTCAGGTTATCCGTGTTACAGTGTCACTCAGCCAGCCAGCTCACTTGGCACAGTCTATATAAGCTCAGTAGTTGGCTAATGCCCGTGGAAGTATTAACTGTGACAGTGACTCAGGGTGGGCTAGCAGCTGCAGGGTGCCCTGTGACCTGGTGTTTGAACTGAGACCCAGGATGAAGACGCCACAGTGTGAGGGTCTGGTAAGAGCATCACACAGAACAAACTTGGGGTGACCTGGGAACAGGCTGGTGGTGGTGAAGTAGAGTGTGTGAGTGGGAAGGGAGAGCTGTGCAGGGTCCTGTAGGTGATGGCAGGAAGTTTGGGTTGACCTGTAGACTTGCAGGGAAGCTATTGGAGCGGTGGTTTCCAACCGTAGGCAATTTTACGTGCGGAGTTGTAGGGGGCATTTTTGGTTGTCACTAGTTGGGGGTGGGTACAGGCCAAAGATTCTGCTAAACACTGCAGCGCACAAGGCGCCCGCACGCAGAATTGTCCAGTAGCGCCGAGGTTGAGAAACCCAACTTGTGAGCAGCCAGTGTGGAAGTGGGGACCAATTAAAGGGGGTGGCACTGGCGGGGGCTAGGCGATGTGAGGGGTAGGAGGCTGTCTGCATCTGGGTGGCATTTTAATATTGGAGTTAGGTGGGGTGACAGGAACCTAAGATTTGACCCTGCAGTGGGCGGGCATGTAGGGCAGACATGTCTAACAGAGCTGCAGGTGAGATAGGGGAGGAGTGGTGTCGCATGAGTTGGGAGAAGTTTCGGGGCACCCCTGTCCTCGGATCATGCAAGGAGAAGCAGCCAGCTATAGTGCTGCTGAGGGGTCGGGGGAGCTAGGAGGAGGCCTGTGTGCACCAGGTGGGGAACTGGAACATTTAACACGTTCCGCGTAGCCTGCAGTTTCTGGTGTTGCTCCAAATTTAAATTTAACGGACAAATCCCATAAGCAAGACTTGCAGGTTGATGATGGAAGGAGGAGATTGCGCGTGCTGTGCCTACATTTCTGTAGAGGTTGCATGTCCTTGGGGCTGCCTGCTGAGACAGGTGCATCCTGAGACGGCAGCACTGACTGTCCACCTGGGCGTGTGCTTATTTTCCAGGGACTGATACATACTTGAAGTGGCTGGTTGGTCAGATTAGAACAAAGGGAAGAGTAGGAAGTGGGTTCCAGGCGTAGGGGCAGGGTGTGTGGGCACAGCTGGTGACGCTTTTCTGTCTTTCAGGAACGTCCCATACCGTATCCGTGTGCGATTGTCCAGAAAACGGAATGAAGATGAAGATTCACCAAACAAGCTCTATACATTGGTTACCTATGTACCTGTCACCACGTTCAAAAGTAAGTTTTACTTCATCCCACAAAGCTGTTTAGATCAGAAAAACATCTTTAGCCCTTTTATAACCTGAATCCATCTGTTCAACAAATACTGTGCACCCATAAGCCTGGCATCTTTCCAGCGGGGGCGTGAGTAACAGGCGTAATCAGTAAGCCCTCTGTGGGTTGTGCCGCGGCCGGGGGTAGGGGGGCACACCGGCTCCACGTCTGGGTGTGAAAGGGTGGACTTGGACATGGAAATTGACTGGGTGTCACTTCTCTTGCAGATCTACAGACAGTTAATGTGGATGAGAACTAACTGCTGAGTGTCATAAATAAAGCTCTAGAACCACCTTTGCACCTTGATTGTCCTTTTCTAGTTAGTATGTCTTAAAGTAGTTCCCAAATCCTAAATACCGTGCCCCTTTTCTGCAGCCCCTGAAGTTTTGTGTGCATGTTTTGTTAGTCCTAAGGTAAGTTCTATATGTAAGTTTACAGAAAATAGTTTAATTGCCATTTTTGATATTTAGTTAACAAACCTATAGTCGGTAGTGTGTCCTGACGCTTCTGCCTCTATCTGTGTGGAGTGTACTTGTCAGAGGGTATAGGACAGTCATGTAAAATAACGGGCTTTTGCTGGGGTAACCAGGTTATGCTTGTAACTTCTGTACTGTACTGTTCAGCTCACTTACTTGTGGCCCAGTGAGGTAGCTTTAGTCCTGGTTTACATGGAGCTAAAAGCTCAGGGGTAACCCTTCTTAAAGGTCACTAACAAAATCTGCTGAATTCAGTTCCCGCCTGAACGCACAGGTTTCATCAGTGTTCACACCCCTGGCGTGAATGAAGAGACATAAAGCGGTCCCTTTTTGAAGCCCCGTTGATGGCGGTAGTGTGCTCTTCGCCCAGAACATGGGGTGGGGGGGTACGGCTCCAGCTTATCCAGTCACTGGCACAGTCCAGACCTTAGACAACGGAAGTAAGATATAAACAGACCAAGTCAATACAAAAATTTCTTATTAAAAAACTCAGGCCAACATTGAAAGCATGGTTTGTGTACACATTTTTGGAAGGACACAAAGTGAATACAACCAAATATATTAAAATGGTTTCAATTACCAGCATTGAAACGAAATTAGTGCAAAAAAAGCCAAATACAATTGCACAGATAGTGGCTCTTAAATCTTGAAAGTGAACTTGATTCTTGATCCCTCCCATTCAAGTGAAAACTGAGAGCTTGGGCTGGTCTCTGGGTCTGTATCATACATCTGACTTTCTTGTATTCCATCCGAGAACAAAACCATACCAGCGTCACAGCAGAAGTACCCATTTCAGCAAATCTGACTGCAAGTCGCGGCATCGAGGGAAGCGATGTTGGGCGCCCTCTAGCGCTGACAGTACCCAACTGCACTCGGAAGCGCTGGAGGGTTGCATCACTTACCTGGCCGCAGTTGTGCCGGCGGGTTGCTTACC
Source organism: Vicugna pacos (assembly GCF_048564905.1). Classification (NCBI taxonomy): domain Eukaryota; kingdom Metazoa; phylum Chordata; class Mammalia; order Artiodactyla; family Camelidae; genus Vicugna; species Vicugna pacos. Next base: position 6,115,354 of record NC_133014.1, on the reverse strand, counting down.
CGAACACCCAGCTTGTAAAGTGTACTCAATGAATTAGACAAATCTGGATTTATGGGCTGACGACCCACGAACCTGGTCTGTGCTTTGGTGTGGGGCACACTGCCATCCGGCTACAGATCGCTCAGCTTGAGTTCGGGCTGTGATTGGCGGCTCATTTCAATGGTTTTGAGGCTGTACTGATTGATCTTGGCATTTTCAAGTTTGGATTTAATGTCCAGTGGCTTTTCAAAAAAGTTCACTAACGACTGTTCAGTCAGAAGTGAAGCTAAAATATGTTCAAGGGAGACAGTCCAGCCCCCTTGGGCCTCTTCAGGAAATGCGGGGGGCTCCTGGGGACCCTTCCCTGTGTCAGCGTCAGCGAAAACCGAGTCCTGCTCAGGAGAAGGAGCCGAAGCCTGCAGCTCCTCCCCACCTTCCTGGGAGCAGCTTCCAGAGCTGCTGCCCCGCTGCCCCACCTCCCCGATCTGCAGCAGCAAAGTGGTCACTGTGGCGATGGCTTGATACAGGTCATTTTCTTCTGGGTCTTCGTGGAACATACTGTACAAAGTTTTACAGAACTGGATAAATTCTCTCTGGAAATCGAGAAAAAAAGTACATATTATAGCAGCATAGTAAGAATAGAAGCATAATTTTTTTTTTAACTTTGTACTTAGTTCTCGGGAAAAAACATAGTGGGAGCAGAACACGAGGTATTCTCTACCCTTCCACTCTGAAGACACTGTTCACAGTGGCTCCAGGGGATTTCAGCACACGTGGAGAAGAGTGCTCTTTGTCTACACAGTGGCCACTAAGAAACGTTACACCCTTTAACCCAGCAAGATAGCTTGCCAAAATGCATTCAAAAGCTCTGCAGAGATTTGTTTATACGGATGTTTATAGGCTGGGGTTTATTATAGAAGGTTGGAAACAGCTCAAAATATTAGGGTTGAATAAAAATTATGATTTGACCATCCGTTGGGAATGCCATGCAGCACCTAAAGGCCATAAAAGGAAGTAAAATGGTGATGCCTGATGCTTTTCAAACTACAAACATGCTCCTGCCCCACCTGAGAATTGTTGTGTGATAGAGACGCTTCAGGTGGGACGTAGCCACACAGTTCCTCTAGGAAGATGAGATGGTTGGCTGGAGGCATTCCCACTGGTTGTTAAATGAGGTGTGATTACCATACAACGCTGAGATTTAACTGACTTTATGTGCAAAAAGTAGAATATTTGAAAGCATCTCCGTAACAGAGTGGAGCAACACTCCTCAAATAGGCCAAGAAATAAGAATCCCACAGATGTTCTGTGGTCAAAAAAGAGTGCTAAACCCCACTCCTGAAGGCTCACAGCACACCTGAGCACCACAGGGGCTTCAGTTCTGTAATAAAGGGAAGTTTTCAACTTGAAGCCTTACCAGTACAGTGCATTATGTAGTCTGATTTTCAGGAAACTGGAGAAAGCACATTAATATTTTTTTATGTGAAGAACGCTGTAACCACAGTGCCAGCAAATGGCTTCTGTTGCTCTAAGGAATGAATCTGCATCACAACGTGGGTGAATTTGATGTAAAAACTTTTCAAAGACAGGAAATGTGTGGTAGCCACCTGTTCTGTAGAGCTTTGAATATTTGGAATATCTGAACTGGTCACAATTTAAATAGTTCTTATTTAATTGTCACAATGTTTAGTTCCCAGAAGTTAGAAGATCCTTTGATTATAGCTTTGAAATAAAGGGGAACACAGCTTAATTAAAAAGTTTACCTCTTAAATAATGTGGCAAAACAGTTAATTTTCTGTGAAGAATAAAGTCCATACCTGGCTCATTTTAGGCAACTCCTTCTCAGTTTTGTCTTTTTCTTTGGCTAAATCTTTAATCATCTGCTTTAGCTGTTTCTGATAATCAATTGTATCACCTTGAGACAAAGGAAACAACATACTTTAGTCTGAATAAATTCCATGAAAGCAACAAGGGAAAGGGGTGGTGAGGGGATGAGTTCCTACCAACTGAGAGGCAGAGGTTAATTGGAGAGATGGTCTGTTTTACAAAAAAATGTGGCCACAGGTTATGGTAGCTGAGTGACCTTGACACAAGAGGACCCCTGAAACATGAAAAGGGGTACACGTGGTGGCAGGGGTGAGGGGCAGTCATCCAGCACACTGCAGCCTGGACGGTTTCTGGCCTCTGTGTTAACTCACAGGAGGGAGGGGACAATTAGTCTGCTTGTAAGAAGAGGCGTGGGGTCCACTGCAGTGGTGTGCCTGATGGAAGAGAATGCAAAGAGGTACGTGCCATTGGACTTCCCGAGAACCAGGGGTCTTGACGTTGACAACAGAGGGTTCTTCAATGGTGACTGGCTGTCTCGGTCATTTTCAGTGAGTGCTTTAAAAAAAAAAAAAAGTTAACATTGAACAAAGTGTTGTGTCTTAACCAAAACTGACAGTAATTCAGCTTTCTAGGTAAGAATGAAAGGTTAAGCCAGCAGCTCCCAGCCTGCAGGGCCTTCCCAGGGTCAACAAACTCCATGTACACCAAGCACTGGATACACAAAGCACTGGATACACAAAGTCAAGAAAGCATCTAACACCAGTAATGTTTTTCTGAACATCTGTCGGTGCCGTTGTAATCAGTGATCAGCAAGTTCATAGGATACACTGGATCAACAAGATACATAGGATACAAGTTCATTGCTGATACTGACCTAGAAAAATACGTACAGTAAAGTCCCATTTTGTCAAAACAAATATATGCGTGTGTATACATACATCAATTCTAGAAGTAAATACACTTGGGTTGCTGGGTAATGTTATAATAGGCAAATGCTTTGAGTTTCTCATATTTTTCTATTATTAGCTCATACTGCTATGTTTAGGTACTTTCTAACAAAAATTGAAAAAAGCTTTACTGAATTCAAGGCAGGGTGCTATAATGAGTTCTAGAAATACACAAAAATGAAATTACATTGGAACCCTCAAACACTGCTAATGGGAGTATAAAATGGCACAGCCATCTTGGAGATGGTTCCTGGTCGTTCCTTGAAAAGTTAAATAATAAATTTGCCATTTTTACCCAGAAATTCACTCCTAGGTGTATACCAAAAGGAAATGAAAACACGTATCCACTCGAAAACTTGTGCACAAGTGTTCGTAGCACCATTTGTTCCCAAAAGGTGCAAATAAACCCAAATGTTCATCAACTGGTGAATAAACAGATTAGACATGCCCATCGGAGTACCAAGTTCAGCAGTAAAAGTGAGCGCTGACAGATGCCACAGCATGGGTGGACCCAGAAAACATCCTAGTGACAGCAGCCAGACACAAAAGGGCACACATACTGCACGACTCATTTATGTGAAAAGTCCAGAAGAGGCAAAACCTACAAAGAGAAAAAGGGAAATGTGTGGTTTGGGGACAACAGCTAAGGAGTACCGGCTTGCTTTTTGGTGTGATGAAAATGCTCTACAGCTGTGATTGGTGGTTGCGTAACTGAATATACTAAAACCCACTGGCCTGTGTATTTCAAGTGAATGAATTGTACACTATCTAAGTTACAGACTGATAAAAGCTGCTACCGAAAAAGGGGTGGGGGCTATTACAAAGGATCCTCACAGGTTTAAAAAGGTTTAAACAATAGTAAGCCATTCACAGACTAAATGTTCAGTTGTGATCCAGCAAATGTCCACGAGATGGCACCAAAGCCTTGTTGAACCACCCTCCTCCCTACTTGGGAGGCAGGTTTCTGGGGTTTAGGGGGTGGAGGGGTTGTTTACGGTTGTTCTTGTTTTTCTGGGGTTTTTTTCCTGTAATAAAACTATTGAGTCATTTTTTTCCCCCTACTTTGTCCAAAACAAGTTCTATGCAGTGGTACACGTGAGAATCCACTCAAACTGAATAGAAGGAAAATTACAAACCGATGACACTTGAGGCAGTTATGGAAATGGCTTCCTGCCCTCCAAGAGCTCAGCGTATCAAACAGGAAAAAAGTGCACAAGTCACAAAGAAAGTGACCTGACAGAAGAACCAATACACACAAATGTCATGGAGCACAGAGGAACAATTCATTCAGGAGGTGGGCGAGTGTCCAGAAAGGAGGCACGTGAGGTGTCAACAGCGACGAGCCGGAAAGGCCAGTCCATCTCAGAGCAGTGCTTCCCACCCACCTCCAGTCCTGGCACAGAGAAAACACCAGCACCTGACTGGACACGAGGGAACCCTGGGGGAGCCTTGGAGCTCCCTGAGAACAACTCATCCTGTTACCTATTCCTATCCGACGTCGGACACAGTGCATTAGGAAAAACAGTAAACACCCAGTACATCATCCTTAAATGTACTTTCAGCCTTTTAAAATGAGATATTTGAGCTTTCATAAATGTTACCTTATTTTTTACGTTCTGATATATGTGTAACTCATAATACAAGAGACGTTTCTGTTAAAGCTTTCACTGTCTCTCAGTTCAAGTACTGCACAAGTTGTATCTGATGAAGGATTTGCATCTGGTTATCTGAAGGTCCCTATCTCAGATTTTTATGTGACGGGTGGTTAAGTGCACTGCTTCACAGACACCACCAGCACGAAAGTCTCTCTGTGGCTTCAAGGACTTTCATTAGGTGGTGTGCATACTTCTCACTTTGTATCCCTGTCACCACCACTGCTACCTTCATCACTTACTAAATGGGATGCTTGCAAAGGAAGAAAGCCAGTTCCACTGGAAAAGTTGCTTATCTCTGGCAAAACAGTACCTTTACTGCTTTCAACAAAATTTGGCCTTCAGGTGCAGTTAACACATCAGTCATCAAAATAATACCATTTCTCATCATATTTTCTTCTTGGAAAAAGCAATACGGCACCCCTCTTCTACCCCGTCCATGCTAACTAAAAACAGCAAATTATAACAGCAAGGGCCTGGAATCGGATTAATTAGGAATTCCAATATATCCAAGTCACTGAGAGGAAAATCAACTAAAGTATTCAACTTGTGTCTGACATCTACTATGAGAAAATAACTTAAGATGTGACAAATACTGGACACCGGGATCCTAAATCCAATCATGACTTCCTGACAATCTGGATGATACTAAGGGTCTTAAGTACCCAGCTTTTCTCTTTTAAAAAGTTCACTGCAATCTTTTAATTTCACAAAAGTGTTTTAGGAAGTTTATATTCTACACTTCTCCCATTTTTCAAAACCCTCAAGTGGCACTTTCAACTCAGAATCCCAATGCAAAGAACAGACCTTTCGTGACCAAATCCAATGTGCCTGGTATCATTTCTGAAGCAGTTGGCATCAGTACTGCCTAAGTTCTTAGAACGTGAACTCCACTTTCTGTGTCCTGGGAGAAGTCGGCCTTTGCAGGTTTCCTCGGTACAGCATCCGTTTTCAGAATCACTGTCTCCTCCAGCTGAGCCTCCAGACTGACTGGCCCCATTCTCAGTCCTGGCTGGAGTCATCATTTCGCTCCTCTTTTCACTTCACTGGACGAGACTTCTTCACGTGCGCCATTTGGGCCTTGCCTAATAATCTGCTCCTCAGAGCAGTGTAGCGATCTTTCAGTTTCCTGGATTCCAGTAGGCATTCTGACATACTGGCACATTCTCAAAAGCAGGAGACTGTAGTTTATCTTCAGTATTGTTTCTTAGTGTAAGAAAAGGCCAGCTCAAAAGTGAAGAACCTGATGATGGATAGAACCTGAGTGCCCACATTTCTCTTAGGCAAACTAGCTGTCACACACCCCGTTATCCCTGGTCCTGTTGGTACTAATTTCAAACACACGATATCCCATTCCGTAATACTGCTAAGGTTTTCATCCGCAGTGACTACTCCGGAAAATCTATGATTTTATCTGTCAGTACTTAACATCTTATCTGCAGCTACTCTTGACAAAGCAGACAACATCATGCAAAGTTCTGGTATATTTCCAGTTGTACTGCAGAGGTTTAGAAAGTGGAGCCATTCTAAGTAAATGGACTTAAACTTCCAGGATACCGTCTTTCATCATGGGAATAGAAAATAGATTTTTGTCAAACAACAGATCAAATGGTACTGAACTCTTAGCACACTCCAGACTTTTTAATATTAGTTTTTATACTAATATTAATATTGAAATGGCTACATGCAATTCCTGATTGGGACTTTTAAATAATAACCTCTTCAAAACAGACTATCACCATCAGCGAGAAACCAAGAAGGTGGAAGCAAATAGCATTTTTCTCTCCTGGCTGGAGGACTCATTTCTTCTCATTACCGAGAATTTGAATCGTTCAGATATTTTTGTTTCAAGTGTACGATGATTCTGCATATCAAACAGCTTCTCCCAAAATGGAATGTTGACATCGTTTTGGCAAATATGACTGAATTTTGAATCCAATCAACATTTTTTCATATCAAGTATTTCAAAATAACACTTCTCATTTATACACAGACATGGCTGTATTAGACTATAATCATGTTTCAGGATTCAAATTATAACACTGGCTAAACATCACTAATGAAGTTTTCATAACCTCATTTTCTTCTAAGTTGAATGTTTGCTTTGAATCCGTACTTCTCCAGTACATGTTAATGTTTTCATGTGCTCTTTCAATTTTCCATTAAGTTCATTCAGGTTTTCAACATTTTAAGTCCTTTTAAAAATAACTATCTTTAACCAAACTGCAAATTGGAATTACTCATAAGATTTTTCCTTTTAATTCACTCTTCCTTTGGACAGCAAATGCACTGTGGCACGTATACGATCTCCGAAAGAAATCTCTTCTTTATGGAGAGCTGCCCACAAAGAAGAGAGCAGCTCGAATTTAATTGGTTTCAGCATTTTAAGACCATCATTTAATGTGGATACCAGCAGGAACCTTTTGGGGAGCTACTCTGCACCTACAACTGTGTATTCCCTGGACGCCAGGGCTTCCAAGAGGAGCAGAACCCAGGCTGTCAGCTCCACTCTTCTGCACCCTCTTACAGGAAGCCGCCTACATCCCAGTTGTTTGCGTTCATTTACTAACTCCGATATGTCACTCTCAGTAGCTTGCTTTGATCCTTCCTTCTAACGAATCTAATGTTCTTCCAGGAAATTGTCTTCTGGCAGTCCAGTTAGTGCAATCAACTGAGTAAGATGACCAATATCTACAGATTTATCGATTTGCAATGGAAAGTCCTGATTCAGTAATCTTCTGGAATACTGTGCCTCCCTGCATCACCTGATAGGGGTATCAGATCATCTGGAATCGCTCTTATCTGTTTCTTCTGCGAAACTGTTGCAGTCACCATGGAGCCAGCCAGTGAAGGGAGCTCTGCCAGAACTGTGAGGTGGGGCTCAGGGCTTCCTTGCTTCCCCAGCTGCATCCTCGGCCTCCCGTCTGATGCCCGCCGAGCTCCGGGGCTTCCGCACAAGGCGGGTGTTTGAGGCCAGTCGCTGACGGGCTTCGTTTGGCTGTCCAGCTCCCATCAGGCAAGTGAGACATCACTGTTCGGGCACACACATTCAACCTTGTCATCTTCAACTAGTGAGTTAAACTTCTTTTCCGACTCGTGTGGAAAGTAAATATCTATTAAAATTCAACCTATTTAAATGAAAAACACCTACATATAGTGTGGATCCTCATGGCCCTGGCAAACTGCTGCATTGAAAGAAAGGTTTTAGGTTGTCTTCATTCTTAAGACTTTTCTTTAACTGCATCAAAAATTCAAATATTAAATATAGGGAAGCAAATTAATCTATCAAATCTTAATCTCTACTTAAGTTTAACCAAATTCAGTCACATGATATAAGCATTACAATCACATATGTTCAAAAGGTTTTTTAACACTTGATTTTCTGAAGACATTAAGATTTCAAATGCCTTTAATGAACTAAAATAATTAAAATGTCTTTTAGAAATAAAGTTGTAATTTGGAAACATAATTCAGTATGAAGTTAGATCGAGAACCGCATATCAATCTCAAATGACAAAAAAAAATCAATGTAAAGACATATCAAGAATGAGAACTCTACCTGTACTATCTTTGCAACTTTATAAATCTAAAATTATCCCACAATAAAAAGTTTATTTAAAAATCAATATAAAACAAGTGAGCAAAATAGCAAACCCCATTGTATTCCGCAGTACCAGACCTAGACAGTGATGACCATAAAAGGCAGTAAGGATGACGACGATGATAAAGGAATAATTATGCATGTTTCATGTTAACAGAATATCTGAAAAATAAGGGCAAAGTAAATGAAAAACAAAACTCAGTAAAAGGCAAAGAACTTCACTGATGCTGAACGATTTGCACTCAAGTAACGAGTCCACAAGAAAGCACTCATCTTGTGCGCAGCTGCGAGAGATGCTCCCGTATGCATCACGGGCAGAACACATGCCAGTTCAGTCACAGCTGAACTCAGGAAGTGCAGCAGAAGCCCACAGACAACGCCCACGTGCATTTTCAACTTCTGTATAGGTATTCGTTGTAAAAGCCACCAGGATCTCATAGCCCTGGAAACCTCACAGCCCGCCAGCCTCCCCAGGCTCCCCGGTTAGAAAGTTGTGTCGCAGAACCCATGCCACACCAGGACCATGGCACTGGGGTCCAGAGACCCTCTGGGACTCCTCGGTGGGCCTCCACCAGTTTCAAAGATCCAAGACATGTCTTAAGGTAAACACCAAGTCTGATCTCACAGCTTTCACAACTGCTTTCCCCTGGTTACCGCTGCTCACATTTGAAGGAAGCATGGTCTTGCATGCTGGGAAAGTGAAATGTCCCTTCAAAAACAGTAGCAGCGGCTGCCAAGGAGCCAGAAACTGGACCACGGCAGCACAAAGCCAGGGCCGGAGCTCAGACTTCCTCAGATAGGGGGGCGGTCCAGGATGGCAGCGTTCCTGAACCCACCTCCTCCCACCGACACACACATCTACAGCTACATACAGAACAATTTCTGCTGAAAAAGAATGGACAACTAGCTGAGCAGCTCCTCTGCAACGAGAGAGACAAGGACCGCATCCAGTTGGTAGGAGAGGCAGGGACAGTCTCTCCCAGTCCCCACCCCCCGCCTGGGGACCCACAGCAGGGAGGGTCTCACAGGTCCAGAGCTTCTCCCTGAGGAGCGAGAGGTCTGGCCTCACATCAGGTGCCCCACCCTTGGAATCAGCATTGGAGAGACGAGACCCCCAAAATGTCTGGCTTCGGAAACCAAAGGGGCTCATGTACAGGCAACCCGGGGGCTGGGGGGACCAGAGATGCTCCTTTGAGAGTCTCACTTGTCCCAGGACCCAGCGCAAAGGCAGCAGTTGGAGAAGTGCCTGGACTGTGTGTGGAGGAGACAACTGCTAATGTTAATTAAAGCATCTGCCGGAAGGGCAGGGGCAGCTGAGACTTCCTTCCGGGAACAAAGCACCATTTCCCACTCTCCTATGCCTCGCTAGTGCAGGTGGGCACACAGGCACACGTCTCGCTCAAGTCACAGGTGCGTCCCGCCCCCAGGGCTCCCCCCTGCGTCACTACAGCTGCAGGTGTGCCCTGCCCTCAGCCGCCTCTCCTGCAGCCTCTAAAACACAAAATAAATGAACAAAACCCCCAAGACGCATTGAGACAGAGAACAGACTGTTGGTTTCTAGAGGGGAAATGGGCTGGGGGCATTGGCAAAATAGGTGAAGGGGGTCAATTTTATGGTGACAAATGGTAACTCAGTTTACCATGGTCATCGCTTTGTAGTGTATACAAAGACTGAACTATGTTTTACCCCTGAAACTACTATATTATATACCAGTTTTACCTCAATTTAAAAAACACAACATTAGGCTAAAATAACCATCTTAATTATTAAGGGTTTGTCTACCCCCCCACATTCCAGAGGCCAGTGGTTCTCAAAGTGTGGTCCTCAGACCTAGTGAATCAGAAACGGTGGGGTGGGCCCGGTAACCTGCATTTCAACAAGCCATCCGGATGATTCTGACGCACACTGAAGGCTGGGAACCCCTGCCACAGGCCACACAACGTGCTACTTAGAATCTGTCATCAGCCACCCCAAACTGGAAACATCTATTGCCTCAAGTCTAAATAAATATAAAAAGAGAAGAACTTCAGTGTTGTGCACAAAGCTGATTTACGTCAAGGCAGAGCAGAGCCTCGCTTTTCTGTTGGAATTTCTTACCTGGAGGGATGTGAAGCCTATATAACAGTTTGATTTTCTCATTCATTTCTCCATTGTACATAATATCTGCAAAATGGAAAAAAAGAAAGCAGGACTGAGTAGACGCACATGGTTAAGGTACACGCGTCACGACACAGTCACCGCGGAGAGAAGGAAGTGACGAGGCCAGTGCTTGTTCACCTGCCGCCGCCCCAGACACACGGCGTTTGAAAGGAAAACGTGAACGGTGGTGACTGCTGACGGCTGAGCTACGGGATAACCTGGCCTCACACCTTCTGCAAGATTGTAATTTTAGGTGCAAGAGTTAGGAACGTGTCTCGGACAAGCCACTGCCACACCCTGGACGCCGGGAGAACAAGGCTGATGACCCTGTATGCCAAGAGCCCCCTTGGGAAGCATAAACGTTTAGCTCACAAGGAGCCTGCAGAGTGACTTTAAAATCACAAAATCGCACCAGGCCAGTCGCGGACACATTTCACTGAGTGGATCTGCCTGCGTCACGACCCACTTGTCTTGTGTTCACAGACTCCCATCCCCAAAGAACTCATGGCAGCCAAGGCCCGCAGAGTCATACCGAGACAGCTCACAAAGGCTTTGAACTCAATAAGATGGTCCATGTTGTCGTCCAGGAGCCTGAAAGTCCTCTCGGCGAGGATGTCTGTGTGGGCCCCACAGGTCCACGGCGAGACGAGCTGGAACAGGCGTGCGAACTGCCGGGCGTCTATGCGGTACTGCTCCGCGTAGGGCCGGCTGGGGTCGTGGCGCGGGGCCACCGGCCTGGGCTGCTCCCAGTAGCAGCTCATCATGTGTTCTCTCTAACGCGGGAGGGAGAGGGGCTGTGAGGGCCGGCGGCACCCGGGGGAGGCCACGAGCTTACAGCCAAAGCCAACATGGCCTTCTTGCTTGCTCTGCCCTCATAAAATCATTACATATTAAAGCAGCAACATTATTACACAAAAATGAAAAAATTAACTCAGTCTCACCACTCCAACCAGACATACTGAAAGTTTTTCTTTGTTTCCCTGTAGTCCTTGCCCTCATGAATATGTAATTGCGATGTTTTTAAAATCAAGGATTCTCTTTTTGTCATTGTAGCAAAATACACATTAAAAATTTACCATTTTAACCATTTTTAAAGGTACAGCTCAGCTGCCATAGGTTTATAGAAGTCATACAGTTTTTATTCTGAGAGTTTCTCTTAAATTCATACTGTTTGAAAGTCAAAAAGTACTAGTTAAATCTACAGGATACAGAAGGAACCAGTTAACCCTGGCTACCTGAGAGGATGGAAAATGGGGGCCGGGACCCAGATGAGGAAGCAGGCCTTTTTTATTGCGGGCTTTTTTCATATGTTTTGGATATATTATTAACAATTCAAAACACTGAAAGTAAACAAACAAAGGCAATTTGAAGTCTTGGGAACAGACTGAAAACTAAAGCAATCAAAACCGGCACTGAGGACCAGGCTAGCCTCCTTAGGCTAGATCTTTCAGTCTTGTACTAAATCACCTCTTGGCACATCTCAGCTCACTGCAATGGCTCCGAGTGATGCAGGGCTCTTCACAATTTCAGTGCCCTCTGCCCATAAGAATGGCACAGACACAATGCAGATGCTGCAAAATGCAAGTGCCTATCCTTGGATGGAAACCAAAATGCCATTTATAATTTTACTGCATATTATACACGGCCATGTTCTTTAAATAGCCCTTGCAGAATCATGAAAAGTACCACAAGAACTTTTAAGGGTGAAACAAAGGTCTAATAAATTCCCATTCCTCAAAACCTGAGACACACTGTGAATTTCCATGTATATTTGTACATCCTGGGAAGCGAGAGGCCCTTAGGATCCTGCCCAGAAGAAAACAGTTATAAAGTCCAAGAACTAACACACCCAGTTTACACAGAATCCGACAGAAAAACAGACCAGTGTAAAAAAGAGGCAAAGGACATGAAGAGGTGATACAAGGAAATACACAATTAGCCAGTAAACTCACAACAGGGTACTCAACCTCTCTAATGAGGAAACGAATTTAAGTTAAAATGAAATACAATTTCCTACAAGACTAGCAAAAATTTTAAAGATCCATAATATGAAATGCTGGGTGAGTGTGGAATACAGGACACAAACACTCTTAGACATCATCAGTGGAAATGAAATCTGAAAAGTCTAAAACACGTTAGCAATAGTGACTGAAATCTGGTTCCTACACAGCAGCCCAGGTGTCCAGATAAAGGCCCAAGGATGCTCAGGACAGCACCGTTTATAAAGCAGCAAAAAGAATCGGAAACAAGATAAACGTCCCTCAAGAGGTAAATAATTTAAAAATTATGGTTCAGCCCTACAATCAAACTGTGCAGCCACTAAAAAAGAGTGAGAAAAGTCTGCAGACATTCAGTCTAGAAAAACGTCCATGACAACAATTTCAGGCCATTACGCATAGCACAGCCTCACTCTTATTGTGGAAAAAAAGAGTAAGAGCATGTTGCACGTGTGTGTGCACAGAGAGACATCGTGTAAGAGGAAAAATCAGGAGAGATACTCCCCATATTGTTAACAGTAACTACTTCACAAGGTGGGACTGTAGGTGCAGACAAGATAAGGCCCTTTCAATTTTACTTCTAAGTTATTTTTTAAGGGTGCAAATAGGTATAATTTTATATTTGTTTTGTTTCGTGTTTTTTAATTAAATTTCAAAAATAAAAGTCTTAACCAGAGCATGGAAGCAAGCAAAGTAATATTAAAAGAAACCAAATGCTTTCTAGGGCCTGATAATCCAACAGTGGTGAATGCGTTTAGCTGATCATTAACAAGAACGCACTTATGGGGTCTGTAAGACCCTGTTTCAGGTCCTGGGTTTTTCAGGTGTCTCTAGCAATAGCCTCTGGCACCAAGGATGTATCATATTGTTCCCGTCTTACTTGGAGAGGTGGCATCAATGAAGCTGTTTCCAATTTGGGAGAATAAGGGACAGACGTCACAAATCTCATCTATGTAATTTAAAAGATTGCTTTATAACCAGGACGGACCTTGAGGGCACTGTGCTAAGTGAAAGAAGTCGGTCAGAGAAAGAAAAACCTAATACGATCTCACTTACATGTGGAAACTAAAAAAATAATAGCAAACCAACCAACCTAAGGCCGTAGAAAAAGAGATCAGATTTGTGGTTACCAGAGGCTGGAGGTGGGGGTGGTTTGTAGAATTGGATGAAGGTGGTCAGAAGGTACAAACTCCCAGTTACAAAATAAAGAAGTACTGGAGTGCTAGGTACAACACGACCAGAGTTAGTGAACACTGCTGTGTGGTCTGTTTGAAAGCTCCTAAAAAAGCAGATCCTAAATTAAGTGCTCATCCCAAGGAAAAAACCATCCCCCACCCCTGCTTTTTTTTGGTATCTCTGTGACATAAGGGATGTTAACTAAACTTGCTGTGGATGGTTTTGCAGTAAATGTAAGTGAAGTCATTACGCTGTACACCTTCAACTTAGTGCTGAAGATCAGTTATATCTCAATAAAGCTGATGGAAGATTGCTTTAAATTAACAATCACATCGACTTCACTAAGTACACAATGTTCACCTCTCATAGGAAGAAATATGTAAAGAAGACAGTCAGAGCCGACTTCTCTTGTTCTCACAGAGGAGGGTCATGCCGCTGCAGTCCCCGCTTAGGGAAGGATGCAGTGATGCTAAGGAACGGACTCCTTATTAAGAACCTATCACACAGTTATAAAACAGCATAAAGGCATCTCTCTGTGGCCCTTTCCCTTGAGAAAATGAACTTCTGATTCAAAAGACAAGAGGTGCGTGCAGAACCCAATGCGGGAAGACGGCAGCCCACGGTACACAAGCTTTCCAACATACGAGGTCAGGCTGCGAGAGCCAAGCAAAGTCAGAGAAGGTCTGGAGCGTGCGGGAGGGAGGGCAGTCCGAGGGGCCGTCCTGTGGGACGTGAGGGTGACTCGGGGCGTAGAGGAGGCGCCCCGGGTTGTACGATGGAACTAGACACCGTGACTGCAGTGCTCTCTTACTGGAATTTTCTTTGGAAGTATACTTCAAAAGCTGCCTTGTATTTATAGTTTAAGTTTGTGTTTGTAGTTAGCCCTACACAAAGGAAAGGCTAACTACAAATGTGAGAATCACTCTCACTCACATCACTCACTGGACAGAAACAGGAAACAGGAAATAGCTCTGGCGGTCTTCTTTAAATGCTCTCTGCGTGAAAGATTAACGAGAGGGTCAGTGCTTAATGAAGTTTATTTTTATTATTAACTTGTTGTATAAATTCAGATCTGTGACGTATCTCTTTCTCTCAAATTGAGAACAGCCAGCCCTCAGGAGGTGACAGCCTTTCTGTGCCGAGCAGCACAGCTGTTTAACCTGCTTCCGTGTTTCTAGCTCTCCCTGTTTTTCCTCACGGAAAGTCAGAGAGGTAGCGGCGTGGGACCCCAAGTCACCTTTGACTTTGTATTTTCTCTCCATGCGGCAGAGGAAACTATAAAACTTGAAAACAGGTGACGTTTACAGCAGGCACGGCCTGAGGAACCCTCCCCTCGCATCCTGCTTGTTAGGAGTGAGGAGTGCCTGGGATCGACTAAGCCAGGGACCCACGTCAGTGACCACGGGGGGAGGGACCACGCCGCCACACGAAGGGTTCGGACAACATCTGAGGCTCCGCGCAAAACCTGAGTGCTGCTCAGGACTGTTCCAAGTTGGTGGCGATCTGAGCGCAGAAGAGCCCTGGAGGCCGGACTCCTCCGTGGCACGTGGGACTTCTCTCTGCAACTGGGTGTCCCCCCCCCCCAGCCGGGCTGTCAGGAGAGGGTTAACTGGCTGCCTCTCTTCCCCAGGTTTGTTTACTGTTTCAAGCAAGACAGTTTCTAGGAAGGCACTTGCGAAACGTTCTTGCCAGGGTGATTTATAAGTAGCAAGGCCTGGTTATCCACCTGAATATCCGAATATAGAAACACAGCTGAGTACATTAGGTATCACCAACAGGACAGGTTTTAAAGTTATTTAAAAATGAGTAAGATCATATGGCAACATGAAAACATGTCAGTAACAGCGTCAAGGGAAAAGACAACATAAACCAGCACGCACACCAGCCACACAAATGCAAAACCACATATACACGTGATACGGGGCGGGGTTATGAGTAATTAAGGTGGGTTTCAGTCAGGGTCACTGATCCGTCCGCTGTCGACTGGGGACGCGGCGCAGAGCAGCGAAGGGCGGGTGGCCAGCACCGAGCGCCCTGGCAGGCCAGGCCTGGGGCCCAGCACTCCCCCAGCCCCCCAGCCTTCCTACCTTGAATAAATCGTAGAGTTCCTCTAGGTCTTCTGGAAGAACTGACACCTCTGGGATGACAACACGGAGCTGGAGAGAACAAGCCGCAGGGGGTGAATTCTCCGCCCGCCGTGCCAGGATCAGAGGGCCCGGGGCGCTTCCTGCTGGTGTGGGGCCCGGCCGCCAGCTTCCCTCCTGGGGTGGGGGGCTCCTAGCGCCCGGAGCAGAGTCTGTTCCTGGCACAAAGATCGCCTTCTGGCAGCTTTCTCAGGTGTGCATCCTCAGCCTTTCTGATGCACACATCCTGACTCAGGACTAACGTCTGACTCCCAATGGAAGCAGACGCAGGCACAGCGAGAGCTCGGGCAGGGACTTCCTCCCGGAGAACCATCCCCCCGTCCGGTGGGGATGGCGATCCTCACTGTACAACTGGGGAGACCCAGGTCCAGAGGCTCACCATCTGACTGAAACTAAACCCATGCTCTTTCTACAGCAGGTCACATCATCAAGTCGTCAATGCGATGCAAAAAAAAAAAAAAAAAAAAAAGCTGGCGCTCTCCTGTCAGGAGACCAGCAGGGGGCCCAGCCCAGGTCAGCACCTCACTGCCAAGGGCAGCGGTTCGGAGGCGGCCTCTACTCACCACGTTCTGCTTCGTGGTCTCTTCGTGGCCCTGGAGAACCCTGATCCGATGTCTGCAGCGCATGTGCTCGATCTGAGCCACAGACTGGTCTCCAAACTTCTGCAGGGACGGAAGGGATCTGTCACTCACAGAGCCCCTTTTTGCATCCAGACACAGGAAAACACGGAGGAGCCTGGGGACCCCTCCCTGGAAGTCCATCTCCCGAGACGCTTCAGGAGCAGGGCAGGGAGCAGGGATGGGGCCCGGGTACCTCGTAGGAGTCGCGGATCAGGTCGGCGATGTCAGTCACAGGACAGGGCTCCTGGTCGTCGGAGAAAAAGGCATGGTGGCTGCTGACTGGAGGTCCAGGGCTGTCCTCGTTCTTAATGTGATCCAGAAACCTGGGCACACCCGCCAGAAGAGCAGAGGGTTACCTCCTTGGGCCCAACACAGCAATGCCACCTGCTCGGGGGCCCCTGGACACGTGGCACCCCCTTCAAACCAGCCCGTCTGGCCCCAAACACTGGGCAGAGGGCCAGGCTGCAACCACGATGCTCATTTTAGAGAAAAGGAGAGACATCTGTCCAGCCAGACTTGGCAATCTGGGCACCATGGGGAGGTGTCCAAGGCTCTGTGACTCTCCAGGGACATAAATACAAAGTTCTGAGCACACTGCACTTTTAAGCTTCCACCATATTCTGAAGAGGAACTTGTCATCTGTCATCCAACTTGCCCTCAGCTCCAAGAGACCCAGGCTCCAGTCCTCAGCCTAGGGGGACCTGCTTTCACTGCAACACACCAGCCCTACACACAGAACATCTGAAACTTCCAGCTGGCTGCCTGAGGCCACCACTGCCCGGCACCCACCTGCCCGTCCCCATTCAAGGCCACAATGAGTCCATATTGATTCAAGACACTTGAATCTGCTCAGAGGGAGACACTGATGCCCATGCCTTCCTGTCCCCCTCTCCCCTGGCCGAGAAGAGCCAGGGAAGACGGCACCCCTCACCACACATGAGCAACAGGGGGACCAAAGGGTGACAGCAGCAGAGCAGAAGGAAACTCCCACCAGGACAGCCCCGCTGCCTCGTCCTGCCATCTGTCCGCCCGAGCTCGGCTGCGGCCCCTTCACCCACCTGCTGAGGACCATCAAGGCCTGGCCGTCGTCCCTGCTGCCGCACAGGCCCTGGGCGTTGGCCTCCAGCACGGCCAGCCCCAGCTGGAAGATGGCCTTAATGCCGTCGTAGAAGAAGCAGTCGACCACATTCACCGCACTCTCCAGGGGCATGATGCTGAGGAACAGGGTCAGGAACCAGGACAGGGAGATGGACGCCAGGGCCGAGAGGTCCTTCATGTGCTCCGCCAGCTCGGGGAGCTGCTCCCTGATCAGCTCCTCGAAGACAGACTGGTCCACCTGGGCCCCTGGGGAAGGGAGGCCACGGAGACGTGCTGGGGAGGGGGCGGCTCACACTCTCTCAAGTCTGAGGTTAGCGGGACACCGCAACGGAATTTGACTCACACTCAGTTCATTGATTTCTGAGGTTCTGGCCAAGGTAATTTGGTGGGGGAAGAATAACATTTGCAAAAAATGGTGCTGAATCGAGTGGATATCATATGGTGGAAAGAAAAAGAACCTTGACTCCTACCTCACACCGTACAGAAAAATACATTTGCAATGTGCCCTGGACTTAACTACAAAAGCTAACACAGAGGGAGGGTATAGCTCAGTGGTAGAACACGTGTTTAGCATGCAGGACATCCTGGGTTCAATCCCCAGTACCTCCACTGAAATAAAAAATAAATAAAAGCTAATGCTATAAAACATCTAAAAGACAATATAGGAAAAAAGGCAAAATTTCTTAGGACACAAAAAGCATTAGCCATAGAAAAGACTAATTGGACTAAACCGAAGTTAAAGATGTGTCATTCAAAAGACCCCATTAACAAAATGAAAACACAAACTCAAGAGAAAATATTTGCCCTACGTTCACCTGACGAAGGTTTTGTAATCAAAACAAAGAACTGATGCAAATTAGTAATAAGAGGTCAATAACCAAATTTTTTTAAAAAATAGGCAGATCTGAATAGACACTTCACAAGTCATGATAAACAAGTGGCCAGTAAACATGGAAAAATACGTTCAACATCCTTAACAACCATCAGAGAAATACAAATTAAAACCATCGTGACATACCATCTCTTCCCCACTAGAATGGCTAAAATTAAACAGACAGACAATTCCAAGTGTGTCCAGGGATGTGGAGCAACTGGAACTCCCGTTCACTGCTGGTGTGAGATTCCATGATTACATTCCCGTCCACTTTGGAAAACTGACCGTTTCTTATAAAGTTAAACACATACCTAACTTTGACGCAGCAATTCTACTCCTGGGTAAATACTACAAAAACTGACAACGTATATTCCAAAAAGACTTACATATGAATGTTCACTGCAACTTCACTTAGAAGAATAAGAAATTGGAAACAACTCAAATGTCTATCAACAGGGGACTAGATGAATGAATCATGGTATGAACAGTGAAATACTACTCAGCCATTAAAAAGGGACAAATGAGTGATACACCAACAACATGGTGTGAAGCAAAGAAAGCCAGGCCAAATTCATCTGTGGTGACAGAAGTCAGTACTAAGTGTTGTGTGTGGCAGGGAAGAGGCAGAAGGGACCTTTGTCATTTATGGTTATGGTCCAAATGTTCACCCTGTACTGGGGGTGGTGGTCACATTATCATGGAGGGTCTGCTGGTCACTGCTGAGTACCAGCTGTCCCACAGTGACACTCATCACCCAACGATGGCCTGGACAGCATACCTCCCGGTGGCCACGACGTTCTGGTTCCTCCGTGCTGCTCTGTACAACGTTAAATGCCTCCCACAATATGAAGTGAAAAAGGAAGCAAACCAAGTAAGCCCCTAGGCACACGAAAGGGGCCAGGGAAGACACAGGCCACCAAAAGGCCACCTCCTTCCCAGCCAGTGCCCTCCCCACCCCCTCACTCCCAGTGGGCATCACACCCCCTCGCTTCTTACATCTCAGCCTTCAAGCAGCTCCTCCCGCCTTGCCCCTACATTCAGTCCTCTGCCAAATTCGGTCTCAAATTGGTTCTTTTGTTTCTGTTCCCACTACTTCCAGCCTAATTTTCAGCCACCTCCATCTGTCATTCTGGATTGCTAAACAGTGTCCCTAAGAGTATTACCAGGCCAAAGCAATTTTTGTGTCATTTTCTCCACGAGGAGGTTGCTGGACCACAGAGATGGTGCAAATTCAAATCTCAGCCCCACGAAGGACAGCGGCCCTGAGCGCTGGAGCACTGAGGGTCACACACAGGTCTGCCCAGAGCCCGGGCCGCCCCCACCAACCCGAGTGAGCGAGCGGTTTTCCATGCCTGCCCCTTACGTGGGGCCTCGAGAGCCTCCAGCACGGCTCTCGCCCAGCCTCTCCTGTCTGCCCGAATCCCTGGGTGCCACGAGCAAGAGCCCCTCCCTTTCCAGGCCTCAGCATCAGTGAGAAACCTGTTTGGTTTTCACTTTTCGACTTGCTTTGTGAGCCTAGGAATTTTTCTTTCCTCCTTTAAGTTCAGCTCTCCACGTAAAATCATTTGTTTGTTCTTTAGCCGAAATCTCTAAGTGTTCACGGCAAGAGAGCAGTCAGGTTACCACACTCCACCTCCTACCGAAACTGCACAGAGAATCACACCAGCTAGTTTTACAAATTCAAGAGCCAGCAGTATTCATGCAGAGACTAGCTGAGAGGGCACAGGGGACTTCGTAACCAGGACTGGTGATAAATGTCTTTGCCTCGGCCCGTCACCACCCCCCAGGGCCCGAGCGGGCGGAAGGAGGCAGTTACCGATGACCCGGTGGTTGAAGTAGTCGGGCAGCATCCGCTCACACACGGCAACCAGCAACCAGAAGGCCTCCTCCTCCTTGGCGTACAGCAGCAGCACGGAGGTCAGGATGTTCATGGACTGCGAGGGGTCACAGGGTGGGGATGGCCACTGACCAGACCGCGTGTGCAGTGCCACGGAGACATTAAAGAACACGCAAGCCCGAGTGACCCCCAAAAGTCCCAACTGCGCAGAGGAGCGATCCGACCACACCCTGAGCTGCGGTGACCAAGGAACCCACGTGGTCCTCGCCAGACACCCACAGCTGAGCCATCTGCCACCGCTCTGTTCCTCTCCCCATGGAGCAACGCTGGGCTGAGCTGCAGAGCAAACGCAGGCTCAGATCCGACCCAGTGATCTCTATTTCCATGTTCAGACACACACACACAGCTTCATGCACCCACTGATTTTGCTCATTCACAGGAAGCAAAGCTTAGTATCTTACGGCTTTTAATGTCAGGAGCTTCTCTGGCCCAGTTTCGTGCTGGGGACTGATTCTGTGCCTGGTCCCTGAGCAGCCCGAGCAGCCCTCCTCAGTGACTCAGGGACCCTGGGGGGAGGCCTTTCCTCCACTCGTGTTTCCTGAAGGGCAGTGATCCGCCCCGGGCATCCTTCTCCTCCCCCAACAGCACTGCCGTTTTTAAAATGACCCCTATGACTTGGGTGCAGTCTGGAGGGAGAAAGCGCCATGGCAGCTTTATCTAAAGATGCACTGCAGTGGAGGCCGGGAGGCTGTGAAGGCTGAACGGCCTCCTGCGGACAGAGGCCTGACCTGGGCTCCGGGCGCCGTGGCTCCTCCACCCCGTCAGCCTGTCTGACTACACGAGGCTCATCTCCCTCACCAACTGTCCCCGGTACCGACAGCCGGGAACTCAGCCCCCAGAGTCGGTGTGGTCAGCCTGGGACAGCGGCCGGGACAGGAGCCGTGGCCTCCACTCTGCAGTGCCCGGCTCACCTGGCAGTACCCGATCTTGGGGTTCCGGTGGGCATAGGCCGTCAGGACTCTCCTCAAAGCAGCGATTCCTGTCTCGTTCTGGAAGGCGGGGTGCTCCGGCAAGGAGCGGTGCAGGTCGCGCTCGATCTCCTCTGTCACCAGGCAGCACCTTCCCATGGACTCCTCCACCAGGTTACCATAGTAACCGGGATGCGCAGCCAGGTCGGTGACGGCATCTGACGATTAAAAGTAACGCTTCAAGGGGGACTGATCACCTGGAGAGTGACGACGTGGGGGCGGGGCCTGTCCTGTCACAGGACCCCAGTGAGGTCTTGTTACTTGAGGGACATAAAATACTGAGACCACACACAGCCAAAAGGAACTTCATTTCTGCTAAAAACAAACCAAAAAGATACAGAACATGGCTTTTCTAGGACCAACCTACAGGGAAGGGAAAGGGTTCATACTGGAAATGGCTTTATTAATATGCTGTTAATAAGTCATATTCCCTAGTGACAGAAGTACCCGCGTGTGTGTACATACACACACGTGTACACAACGTTTCCGTCTGTATACTGACATGCATACTCACGCACACAATTTTCATGCATTTCTTAAACAAGAAACTGGAGCACTCTGTGTGGAGCACAAGAGAAGGCACAGTCATGATTAAGTGATGCTGGCAGTTACCAAGGAGCCAACAAGCTGCCAGCAGGAAACCCTGAAGGCTGGGTTCCTCGTGTGCGGGAAGCCGAGCTCAGCCAACCCCCCGGACCGCCATGGGGCACCTGTGGTCCAGCCACTGTCCCCTCCTGGGGCTGGGCAGGTGGGGCTCCAGATCAATGCGGGCCCCACGCAGGGAGGTCCTGGCAGAGCAGAGGGGAGCGGGAGAGGCCCAGCTGCATCTCTGCCCACCTGGCTGGGCGCTCCATTCTGATCGGGTTTCGTGTAACACCCACCCCCACTCTCCTGTGACTGTGATTCCCATCATCCCCGATACGCATCATGGTGGCATCCACGTGTCACAGGCAGCACCCACACCGACGGCTGTCCTAGAAAAACCCTTCACATCCAGGGCATCCCGAACAGCATTCTGAGGACCACGTAGAGACGCCTTGAGTCACTACTCAAGGAGAGGCGATCGCTTCAGCCAGACCCGACACCAACCAAGGACACCGCAGCCCAGAGGTCTTGGGCAACCTGCCCAGGGCCCCACAGCGAACACATGAAGGGCCTGAGGTCCTCGGCAGAGATGACTGGTCTGCATGCACACACACACACCCCCCTGCCTGGACAGGGGCCCCTGTCCTGTGTCTGCTCCAGAAGTAAGAGTTGGCCTGAAGACACTGGAGTAACACTCACCTGAGAAAAGGAGCCAGAGTTTGCCCCGTAGAGATTCAGGGATCCCCATAGCCACCAACTTCCGGATCTTCTCCGTGCGAAACATGCAGACGGTCCTGCCGTATTCCACAAAGTGATCATTCCACAGGCTGATTTTGATCTGTTCCCTGGACTGGAAATAGAAACACGTTTATGTACAAAGAAGCTTGTCCGCACCTTCCGCCAACGCCCACCCACAGCCCATAATGGGGGGATGTCCCCTCCGCAGACAGAGGAGCCTGCTGTGATGGGCAATTCGCTCACAAGTCTTTCTGAATATCTGCCAGGCACAGAGGATGTAAAGAGTGCCAGCCCTTCAGGAGTTCAGAGCCCAGTGGGAGCGTTTACACAAATAAAATGCCATTTCCTTGGCAAAGATGACAGTGAGAATAAGTTCGTCCAAACACTAATCTAACGTAGACCAAAGCAGGTGGGCAGGCGGGGTGGGAGTGGGATCACTGGGGGAAGCGTCTCAGGATGCTGACACCGAGTTAACTGCTGAAACACAGGTCAGCTCAGAGGGCAGAGGGGAGCAGGGGCTCTCATGACTTCCCTTGAACTTTCTGACAGCCAGGGAAAAACTGAAACCCGAAAATATTACATTGTCCTCATCTGCAGAGTTGAAAAAGATACAACTTCTCTAGGCAACTGAAAATCCTTGAAAATTATGGATTTTTAAAATTTTTAAGATGGCAGGAATTTTTTTGTGCCTTTTAAATCATGTTTATATATGCTTTTAAAAAATATTTTGGTTCTATTTTCTTTTATTACTTTTTAATGGAGGTACTAGGAATATACGCTTTTAATTATCTGTACCTCCCGGAATGGGAGACGTTTACACATAAGTTCAGTATTCTTAGGTGCTCAGTCAACAAGCGTTAATCGGGCATCTCTGTAAAGCACGTGAGAAGGCTCGGTTCTGAAAGAATAAAGCTAATGATCCGTGATACATAAGCCATTAAGCAGCCAAGGGGCAGTAATACCATTCACGGCCACCCTGGTACTCGTGGTCGCCACACAGCTTCTGCGAGGACACCGTTTCAAAGCACAATTTCCACTCTATTTACGTGCATGCACTGCCCTCAGACTCTCGCTACCAAGGGGAAAACTATCAGTAGATGCAACAGAAGTATCTTGAGTTTGGTCAGACTAGACGGCAGCCAGGGGCCAAAAGAGAAATTCTGTACCAGGAAGCCACACAGACACCACTGGATAAAAGGAGGAAGGCTTGTTCTACACCCCGAAACCCCACAAGGGACAGGACTGACGGCTGCCACTCAGGGGCAGGTGGGGAGAGCCATCGCCCTGAGACGTTCCACCCACCCTGATGCGCTCAGCAAACTGGCCCCGCCGACCTCTTTCGCTTTTTTGCCAATGAGGAAATGGGGGCGCATCACTCCCGCCCAGGGTTGCCTGGTAACCTGCGCCCACCCGCCCCTCCCCTCCCCCTGCGGGAAGCCCCGCCCACGCTCCCCGGGCAGAGCCCAGCCACCCACCATTCTCGAGTCCAGGCTCTGGCTGCCCGACTGCCGCGGGGCAGTGACCAGGGCCTCGGGGTGGAGCCGTGGGCTCGTCTCTTTCTCCCTTTCCTCGCTATTCTGAGAAGACACCATTTCAAGACCCCCAAACCTGTGGTCGCTGCACATGCTTGTTGAATGAAACACAGGCGAAGTCTGCATGGGGAGGAAAAAAAACCCCAAAAAGTGAGCGAGAGAGATCACTGCTGTCCTTACAGGACAGTCTTGGCTTTGCCTTTGGATGCATGAGCGTAACTTAAAGATGCCTGTTTGTGACTCAAGGAATAAACAGACTAACATCAGACCCAACAGATTGGACCCTCAGGAAGGAAGACGGTCCAGCCCCCGCCCCCCACCCCAGGCTGCTTACAGGGCAGAGCAGGGCCCTAAGTGGAGGCGGGGAAGGGCCTATCACCTCCTCAGCTTCCAGAACTGAGGACTGACCATCACGAGACAACAGGTCTCCAGTACTGAAAGACCATCTCCTTTCGTCCCCATCACTACTTGGGTGGACACAGGTCTAGAAGGAGGGGATAGAAGGAGGGGACTGGTGTGAAATAACAGGGACTAGCCCAGCAGATCCAGGTCTAATTTCACAGCTGTCCAACCTTAAAGACAGTAAAAAGTTCTCTTTCAGCAATATACATCTGCCCCAAATGACATCATCCACTCCACCACTGGGGAGGGGCGTGGGGCGGGGGGTCTGACCTCTCTAACTAGTAAAGAGCATGTCTGTCCGCTCACCTGTGGGTTGATTCCCCATCAAACCCTGCAACCTATCGGGGGTGGCCAGTCAGTCCCTCTGACACATGGGTGTGCTCAATTCACCCCTCCAACCCTGCTACATGCACTCAGGACACCCAGTGTATCAGAGATGATACCAGACTGTCTGCCACACAGGTCTAATCATTGCTAACGTATTTTTCTCATAGCCAAGTGGCTCATTGTTAAGTGCACTCCACTTTGGAGACCCCTGCCCTAGAGGTGCTGAATAAAAGGGATTTTCAGTGGACAGAATCCCACTGTTTCCAAGGACCATACCATGTCTTCATCCCGTGAGGTGTCGTAGCGCACGGGGTGGTCGGCGTGCACCTGCTTCAGCCTCGTGAGCAGGCTCTCCACCAGGCTGTCTCGGTCCCTGAGCTCGATGAACTGGAAGGCCATCTTGCTCCGGATGCTGACAATGATGGGGTTGGGCAGCAGACTCGTGTCCTCCATCTTCTCGATGCTCACTACCTGTTGCAAAAAAAAAAAAAAAATCACACACGCAGAGTTACAGTGAGAGAGCAGAGAGGCAGGCATTTAACTGCACATTCAGGAAATATCCCGAGAGAGGGCAAAACCAAAGAACTGCATAAGGAGCTGGTGCAAAGTTAAAAAGTATGTAATGCAGCATACTCACAACAGCCCGAAGTGGGAGTAACTCAAGTGCTTTATCTATTCATCCTTGATGGATGACGGGATAAACAAAACCTGCTCTACACGTACAATGGAATATGATTCAGCCTTAAAAGAGATGGATATTTGGACAGATGCTACAGTATGGATTCACCTTGGGGACGTTATGCTCAGTGAAATAAGCCAGTCACAAAAGCGCAAATACTGTAAGATTTCACCTACACGAGAGACGTAGAGGAGTCAGATTCAAAGAGATGGAAAGTACATGATGGTTGTCAGGCTGGGGGGATGGGAAGCTGCTGTTTAACAGGGACAGTTTCAGTTTGGGATGATGAAAAATTCTGGCGATGGCTGCACAAGAATATGAATGTACTTCATGCCACTGGAACTATACACTTAAAAATGGTTAAAACGGTAAATGTTCTATTATGTATATGTTACCACAACTTTAAATAATAATTATATAAGACAACTACAGGCTTTCTTGCTCCATTCATAAGAAGGATACTTGTAAAATGAAGACACCTACTGCAGGAAGACAGAGGTAAGGAGATCACATAAATGCAACAACTCTGAGTTTCTCTGAATCGTGCTTAGCAAGAAGCTGGGAGTCCTGACGTGTGACAGAGCTGGGGTCCTGTCCCAGCAGACATGCCCAAAACCACAGGATGACCTTGGCAGGTCTGGAAGGAGACTCCATTTCCACGAAGAAAATTATGGAATTTTATAGTTGGAAGGGAGATGATCCATACAATAACGATATTTTTTAAATTTTTACATCAAGTTCCAGGGGGTATAAAAACCAAGCAAGTTGACATTTCTTTCCAAAAGGTGATGCTTTTTGTGGGGGCCCTTTTTCTTTTCCCTTTTTGTGGGTGAAAGAGGAAGATTCCTCCACAAGAGCTGCTGGCAAAGCTTTCACCACTAGGCATGTGCTTCTTAATAACAGCTTTATCAATAATGCGGAGGCCAGAGTGCACTGCTCTCACCATTCACTTCTATGCAAATCCCCGCTTGCCATAGCAACAGGAGAAAAAGCCGTGGCCCAATGGGCCGATTCAGGCCGTGCCTCCCTCTGGACGCCCGCCCATCCTCAGCCGGACGCTGTGTGAGCAGCCCCTCCAGCGTCCCGTCGCTTAGCAACCTCAGCTCAATACCTCTCTGAGCGGGAGGATGACTTTGCAGCAGCCATCCTCCTTGCTGGCAAAGCAGATGTAACTGTCAGAGGTGAACATCCGCCCGGCGGTGTGACAGCGACTGAAAGGCGTCCAGAGGGAGCAGTCCAGGACGGCATGCAGCTTCTCCCGCCTCGGCAGCCTGAAGAAGGCCCGGAAGAACTCGTTCTGTGCCCTGGCTTCCAGGTCCCTGGTGCAGAGCGGAGACAGAGAGATGCAGGTACATGACTGAGCACACTAGATCACAGAGGAAGACGCTTTCAGCGCCCTGGTACAACCTGATATTGAAGGGGACACGGGAAAGTGCTGATCCCCACTTCCCATGCCTGCACCCCTGCGGCTCCCTCCCCACTCCATGGCCAACTTTGGGGCGAGAACTCAGAGCAGCATGGGCTGCCTCTGCACAGAGGTGATGCAGCGACCTCACGGACCAGAGTTAGCCCTCCTTCCTGGTTTAACACTGCGAATTACCACAAAACAACTGCAGAAGAATCCAGTATCTGAAAGTCAGCTAATAGCAAGTGGTGGTGAGAACTGGAACCTTCACACAGCCGGCGGTGATACAAAATGTGTGGGGCCACTTAAGAAGCCAGGCTGGAGGGTCCTCAAAAGGTGAACCATGAAGCTACACAGGACCCAGCGAGTCCACCCCCAGGTATTTAACCACGAGAACAGAAAACATACGTCCACTCAAAAACCTGCATGTGCGTGTTCATGGCAGTGTTACTCGTAATGGTCAAAAACCAGAGACAACTCAAACGTCCATCACCTGATAAATGGATAAACAAAATGTGATGTGCCCATCCAGTGGGACATCATTCAGCCAGAAAAAGGAATGAAGTCCTAATTCACATTACAATGTGGATGAACCCTGAAACGTTACACTAAATGAAAGAACCCAGATACAGAAGACTACCTATTGCCTGATTCCATTTATATGCACTTCCCGGAACAGGCAAATCTGTAAAGACAGAAAACAGATTAGTGACGGCTCAGCGCCAGGGGAAGGGGGGAAATGGGGAGTGACCGCTCACGAGAACCAGGTTTCTTCTCAGGGTGATGAAAATGTTCTAAAAGAGACGGCGTGGTGACTGCATAACTCTGTCAGCAAAAAACCACTGACTGGTATTCTCAGGATGAGCTGTATGGTATGTGAATTATATCTCAAAAAAGCGGTTAAGAAATTTATGAGTGCTCAGTGAACACCAGTTGTGTTATCTTAAAAAAGAATCCGAGTAAAGAATTCCTGGAGAGAAGCCCCATTGGTCACATCAGCACTGACAACTGAGCACAGTGGTGAGCGGGGGGAGACCCTCCCCAGGGGACCCCCCCTCCATACCCTGATTCTTGGCTCTAAAACCCAATACGGCAACAAGGCAGCCAAATCACATTTAAAAAATACTGATGGATTTATGTCACACCCCACAATTCTGGCAGAGGGAAAACTCCAATGAACAAAAGTAAACACTTGTCTTTGTCATACTAAGTAAGAATTCCAGGCGTATCCGATAGAGGTATCTTTGCTCAGAGTCAGAAAAAATACGAACTCATGGCTTCCAGGCGTCACTTCCTGTGACCCTGGACCAGACTTGGCGTCTCATGCTGACCTCTGTAAAATGGAAACAAGACCTCAACTTTCTGCTTCAGGGAATCCTGGTGAATGTAAGATGATGTCCACAAGATTGTAAAAGAGAAAATGCAGGTTAGAAATAGTATCTATGGTATGATCCCATTTATATAAACTCTATGCAATTTGCAGAAAGCTGACACGGAGCAACTTTCCCTGGATGTTCACGGCGGTTATTTCTGCACAGTGGGGTTTCTGCTCTGCACTTGTATTCTGCTTAAATTTTCTGCCTGACCATATATTAGATTTAAGAAAACATTAAGCTATTTTCTTTGAGGTAAAGGACAACTTTTCAAATGTTGATTCATGCAAGATATTAAACTCTGCACTCAGGTCTCTGCCCCGCAGCCCAAGTGACCCTCCAGATGTGACCTGGCCGTGGAGCCCCTGCGATGGGAGCCTGGCACCAGGTCCAAGCGTCCTTTCCACCCCGAGGCCCATCCGCCCTGGTTCTCACGTCCTGCCATCACACAAACGACATCATTCAGCGACGCGGCAGTCCCTGGAATTTACTATCAAACCCTCACGAAGAGAAGGCACATACCTGTCCAGAAAGCTCTCTGGGCACAGAAATTAGACAACTTCTATAGGTCGAGGTGTAGCCAGTGACTGTGGCCAAAAGCTGCAGGTCCTCAAATACCTGATACGAAACATGGACAGCTGTTTCCAAAGGGGCCTGAGCTGCTTCCAGAGAGGAGCAGGGAGGACATGGGGAAGGGCCATGAATACCCTAGAAGTTTGTGCACCACGAGAAGGGAGGGCAAGGTCCCTCAAGGTCACCCCAGTCCAGAGGGCTGAACTACATCCATTTACACTGCAAAACCGGACTCCTTGTCCCCAAGAATGCAGTCCCGCTGCCTTTGATGGAAGTGAGGCCAGCTTCCTCGCCGTATGCATCTTACAGACGTGGTTCCAGCTGTCACTGAATTCAACTGGTGTCTTTTCCTTCTGGGAAGCCCAGCCCTGCGTCCTGGGGAGACGGCTGAAGCCATTCCAGGGGGGACACAGGGCACATCACATGAACGGCAACAGCTTGTGTGGGGCTGCAGGGAGGGTGGGAGGACTTACATTTCTATTTACACCGCCTGACCCTGCAAACTAAGGATAAGGTGTCTGGTTGTCTGAGGCAGATGTTTCTCCACTGAGTGCACAGGCTGCCTTGGCCATCAGTCCAGTTCAGCCCCCTTCTCCGTGGCTTCGGCACAGCTGGGGTGAGCCCCGCACAAAGTGTCCATTCTCCTTTCTAGGCTGCTGTCGCTTCCCTGAGAGTCTGTCTACATTCAGTAGCCAGAGACCACTGACCTCGAGTTACCAAAAGGCAAGCTGCGGGCGGGACTTTCCCAAATTATCTTCCTTCCTCCCTACTAGAAAGCCCTCTTCCAGCTCCACCTTTAAATGTGAGTCGAAGATGATGTTTAACTTTCTAATGTAAAAGAGATGAATATAGGACTTGAGAAATGGGGCGCATAACCCCCCGCCCCCAGCCTTGAGGTCTGTTTCCCAGCAGGTGGTGGCTTTGATGGCGAATATACCAACTCCTTTTTCTAAACTGCATCAGAAACAAAGCCCGCAGATCACCACTGGCCTTTCAGACCTTCCAACACTCAGTAAATACCTCCGCTTTTCCTCCATGCTGATGACGCCAGACACAGGTCATAACCGGACATCCTGAAAGCGGCAGCTAATCCCAGGCCTGAAGCCACGGCGGAAGAAGCCCACGAGGATGGAGACGAACCTGGGAGCCCCATCAACACTTCCCACCCACAGCGCACACAATGCCGGGGTGCGCAGGCCGGAGCCCGGGCCCCTGGGGCAGCGACGTCTCAGAGCAGCGGGGGGAGGGGCCACCAAGCATCGTACTGGGACACATGCTGTTTTAGGAACCTGGAACCATGCGGGCTGACCAGCCTGCGGAGCAGCAGACATCAAGGCTGTTATTGAAGCCGAAATTAATGTGTGCAAACGCACATGACAACCATGCAGGAAATTCGAGGCCATCTGCACACCTTTTAAAAATTCAGATTTAGGTCCTAAGACCTCAGACCCAAGAAATTAAGCGGTAGGTTGTTCTTTTGTTTCTCGGCAAACCTAGAATGAGATTTCTCTCTCCTGGATTAGGTAAAGACGGATCCAAAACAGGGGTCGTGCTCTCTCTTCCCCCTCATAGACCTTTTGGGGAAGAACCACGTCGGGCCTCACACGCCAACTCCCCCTCCCCCGTGTCATCCGTCCCACAAAGACAAACCTACTGTGAGTCAGGAGACGTAAAGTGATCTGAGGCCACATGCTTCCCCAGATTCAGGCTGAGTGATGGCTGGGGCAGCCTGCGCAGACTTCCCATCCTGGAGCCCCCTCTCCTGCCCTACTAGAAGACCTCGGGTCTCCATAGCCAGGCTGCCTCGTGAAGAAACCCACAGGGATTCCAGAGGCTCTCAGTCCTGTGCCCGCCCGCACGTTCCCAACCCAGGGGACTCCCAGGAGCTGGCGCTCTAGAAACAGGACAGACACATGCCGTTCCTCCACACCCGAGTCTGCAGACAACACTGCATTCATTTCTCAGTGTGCGTTTATGCAAAACATCTTCCCCCTGTGATCCCCTAAGAGCACGAAGGAAATGAAGGATGACATGACCACGTGGCACCCTGCACAGAACACCCGGCAGCCCAGGACCTCGGGGCACATGAGGCCAGCCCGGCCCGCAGGCAACAGGCAGCCAGGTGCGAGGGGGACTCGGCAGCCCTCCCATTTCCTTTGCAAATCCAACCACAGGACTGTGACAGACTAGGACTCAACCACCGTGCGCATGCATGAGGCTTTTCCACCCGAGAAGAGGCCGCCGCCTCTGTCCTCTGCTCTCCATCCCCCCTACCGAGAGAGCCAGCAGCCCTCACAACCATGGAGCATGGGGGCCTGCAGGGTGGGAGGCGTGGCCTTCCCTTGGAAGGCGGGCTGGGCTCTTCAGGGCTGCCTGTGCCTCGGGAGAGGGCTCTGCGCTGGAACCAGCAGGCGAAGTCCGAAAACACCATATATGCCAGCCTGGCCATCCCAGCGGGGGCACAAAGAGAACAGGAAAGGCCTGCCCGGAGAGTTAGGGATCAGCCGGGCGACAGGGAGCAGGGGTCATCCCTGAGGGCGTCAGCCCCCGGGGCCACCACGCTCCCCTCTAGACACTGACCAGACATTGACAGAAGTCACTGACAGCGTGAGAAACAGTCCACTCACTGCACTGCATGCGCTGGTCTCCTCCCGCGTTTTCAGCCAGTCAAAAAATGAAGCTATTATTTCATTGTGACTCAGTGAAGCCCATCCCTCTCCGCCCTCTCCCCCCTAAAATAGCTGCGTACACTTTTCTCACCCCATCCTTCACAACTCACAATCGGTGTTTTCTGTGTGAAGTGTCAGAGCCAATCAATCTAATCCCTCGTCCCCTCCCTCCATTCTCTCTCCAGAAGTCCCCTCCCCGCCCTCGGCCCCCGTGCCGTTCTGGATTCTGGAGCTGCCCCCCTGAAGAATTCCTGGTCCAGGCTGTCCTCTGTGAAGTCCCACCAGCCCTGATTTGTCTGACGGATCCAGTGACAGCGCCCCGTTCCCTCCTCCCTGCTGCCCCTGGAGGTGACAGCCCCACTCTGCTCCACGTCCCTAAGTCCCACGAGAGCAGGAGTCATGACTCATCTGTAATCAGACCCCAAGGGCACCTTTCTGAAGCCCTTGTCTGGGAAGGGAAGTAAAAATCTATCAACAAAAGGGGGCCGGGGGAGCAGTCCAGCACTTGTGACTGTGCCCTCGGCCTGAAGAGCTGTTTTCCTAAACTCTAAACCTGGGCTGTCTTGGCAGGATGTCAAGCTGACTGAGTCATTACCTGTTTATGTCCACAGGCCTCCGTCGCCATGACAGAAAGCTACAGGGAGGACCCGCCAGGAACCAGCAGGAATGACATGCCTTTCACTCTTGGAGGAATTCACTCAAAGGGCAGTGACGAGTGAAACATGCTGGGGACCGGGCCCGGCCGTCCATCCTGGGCCCCAGGCACCCACGGGCCAGGCAGCTCCACCACCGGCCAACACTGGGGTCCTTTCTGCCCTTTCTCTCCACCTGTTTCTAAAAGTTCCCAGGGTTTGGGGGTGAGGGGGCAGACAGCCTTGTGGAATTCGCCTCTTTCTAAAAGACTCAATGCTGATGAGTTCCCGCCCCCGACGGATGACTTTCCCAACCTTCCGTCTTCCCCTTCTTTCCTCATTTCTGCCCTGAAATTACAAATGCCCCATCTGAAAGTAGAGCCGTGACAGAACATCAGGAAATTTGAGAAGAATCCGCTGAAATCCCAGCGCCCATGGGACTGACCAGAACACATGAGCTATCAGCCGGCCTCCTGTCCCAAAAACCACGTGGTTCCCACGCGTACCTATCTGCACGCAAACATGCTGAAGGAGGTAACAGCCTTCGCTGGTGGGTTATACGAGCCCTTGAACGATGAGCACAGCTGAGATGTGTTTCTCCTCTTGTAACAGAGCCAGATAAGCTGGACTAAATGCACCCAGGTAACAAACTGTACAGAGATACTGCAGGAAATATAGCAGAGAGCAGCCGCCACTGAACCAGCTTGTCTCCTCTGGTCCTAAAGCGGAGCCCGAGACACTTGCAGGAGCCTGGGGCCGGGAGGGAGGCAGAGGAGCTCGGGCCTGGGAGTCAGAAGAGCACAGGACAGCGCTGCCCCCAGGGTGCCCTTTCCTAAGAGTGGGGAGCATCCTCTCCCAGCCCACACAGAACTGGCTGATGATCAGAGAGGACACAAGACCAAGGGAACTTCACTGGAGTTTTACCTCCAAATCAGAACGTTTGCTTTGGATTTCTGCCTTACTTGGGACCATCCACGATCAATTTTAAATGTATGCACACAGCAGGAAGGGTCACTGAATTCTTTCCGAATACACAAGAATTCTGGACACTTCCCTTTGGGGACCACTAATTAGAAGGACACATCCCCCCAAATGTTCAGAGAAGACAGTACGCATGTTAAAGGAATAATAGGAATGTTAAAAGGGACGAATAATAAACAAAACTTTGGTCAAGATTTAATCATCTTGGATTAAAAAAAAATTTAATGACTAGTGGTTCCCCCTAAATTAAACTAGAATCACCATGTGACCCAGCAATCCCACTTCTGGGCACATTCCCCAAAAGCAGAGTCTTAAAGAGATATTTGCAGACTCCTGTTCAGAGCAGCATTATTCACAATGGCCAAAAGGCAGGAGGAGCTCCGTGCCCACCGACAGATAGCAGGTGGGCAACATGAGGTCGATACATACGGTGGAATTATCATTCAGTCTTAAAAGGAAATTCTGACACAGGCTGCAACATGGATGAACCTTGAGGACGTCAGGCAAAGCAAAATAAGCCAGTCACACGAGGACAAACACTTCATGAGTTCCCTCATACGAGGGACCTAGAGTAGTCAGAATCAGGCAGGAAGCAGAATGGATGGCAGTTGCCAGGGGTGGGGGGAAGAATGGGGAGTCCGTGTTTAATGTGGACAGACCTTCAGTTTGAAAGATAAAAGTCATAGAGATGGATCATGGTAATGGTTAAACACGAATGTACTTAATACCACGGGCCCACGCCTTAAAAATGGTGCAGGTGGCAAATTTTACGTGTGTGTACTTTACCACAATAAAAAAAGTTTAATGACTGTAGTACTCAGATAGCAGTGGTGACTCTGTGACTACATCAGAAACATCCAGCGAGGACAGCACTTTATGGGTAACTTGTTCTTCAAAGGATACAAAGGTGACCTTTTATAAAGGCATCAACTCTGCAGAGACCCAGTTTGAACTACGAAGCCAGAAATCGCAGTCAAACTCAAAACACCACAGTCTGAAT
The DNA here is from genome assembly GCF_048564905.1 of Vicugna pacos. Taxonomy (NCBI): domain Eukaryota; kingdom Metazoa; phylum Chordata; class Mammalia; order Artiodactyla; family Camelidae; genus Vicugna; species Vicugna pacos. Next base: position 6,081,539 of record NC_133014.1, on the reverse strand, counting down.
TTTAGGTAAGAAAGTCGAATTTCTTTAAAGAGCCAAATAAGTCGAGTAATTCAAGCAATAATTCAAGCAATTACCTCCCGAGTCCTCATGACTAGTATCGACTGGGGGCAAACAAGTAACAAAGAATGTTGACTTACACTATTAGTAAGCACATTTCTGACGACAAACTGGTACCGAAAATAAATCCAGCTGCCCCGAAAACTTCTTCTACAAAGCAGTTTAATAGGAAAAAACGTTTCTTAATGTGTAGTAATAGCCCGATGCTGGAAAGAATTCTATCATGAGGCTATTCGTATTACATTTGCGAGAAGTACTTTTTATGGAAGGCAAGTTTGAAATAATATCTGGAAAAAAAGGAGAAATTGAATCCCGAAATCAAAGCCTCCTGCATAAAGGAAATGAGTAACAATCATCGCCAGTGACCATGTCTCTGTCACGATTAATGACGTAGGAAAATCGGATTGTGCCACAAGGGAAATGTACATCGCGCACAACAAGGCTAACAAAGCATGTGTCCGGGAAGGTGGCACACCGACCGTGGTCCCCTGGGAGGTGAGGGGCTCCGGGGACAGGAGCTCCTACCTCTTGGTGATCTGGCTGGGCTCCTGCAGCCCCGGGTCGAGGTCAAAGCCCTCATTATCCAGCAGCCTGCGGAGCGCCACGTCGGCCAGCTGCTCCATGATCTTGAACACCTCGTCCAGGTTCAGAAACATGGAGAAGTCCCGCTCTTTATTCTGCGTAGTGATGCGGATGGTGTCCGTCAGAAAGACGTTGGATGTCCTCTCCAACTTCTGGATGTCAACCCAAGGGACTACGAGTTTCACTGGAAGAGGAAGAAAGGTAAATACAGATTTTACCCTAAAACCAGTTGAACCCAAACTCGAATGCTTCAGCAACACTGACCGTGCAAACCTTTTCCTTCCCTGAAATGCGAATACCTTTTCTACTGGAGCAGGAAGGAGGGAGAACAGGGCTTCCCGGCAGCCACATGGCAGAACCCAACTCATGCTCCGGTAATTTTCTTAAAGGCATAAGCAAAACTTCGCAAGTCGTACAAAGGACATCATTCTGAAACACCAAGCTGACAACAGGAAAACTATCCCCCAAATATTTAACCCTAAGTACTTGCAAAGTATGCAGAAGGTTCTCGATCCACATAAATTCTGGTTCCAGAAGCAGCATTCATAGCATAAGCCATGAAAAACCGGAGTGCAAGAGGGTTTGTGATCTGGTTTAGAGAAAGGGGCTTAACATTTAGATGATGTCAAATGACAGTTGTTCAAGTCTTAGAAGACAGCACACACGTAGTTTTTATGGAACTCGTTTTAAAGTAACACAGGACTAACAGCACGTTTCATAAATGAGCATTCTGTTCCCAGGAACGTTTCCAACCAGGGGGAGTTAGGGTCGTGCTGACACACAGCCAGCGGGGAGGGACACAGACAACAACTTCAAATGATAAATTTATGTTATCAAATATTAGGAATCACTTTCTTCCAGATTTTATTAATTTATCAATCATTCTAACTAACCCTAGTTTTGTTCACTTTCGGAAAATAATTCATTTTTCCTTTTCAAATGGAGGAGGGGGTGATGACGTGTTATGTCCATCATCCCTCTCCATCTGTTTTGCAGGAATGTTTTCAAGGCCACGTTTCTACACCAGGCATGAGACTAAGCTTCTTCAGTTGCTTCTAGGTGCTTCTACATAACCTTTTACACACATACACATACACACACTCCCCCTACACTACCAGCCCTGCACTTAAGAAACCCATTCAAACAGGAAAAACAACACGTAAACAAATAAACAGCCACGAGCTTGACCCAAAACAGAGATGCAAACACACCACAAAGTACCCGGGGACCAGGGGAGGCTTCCCGGAGGTGAGAAAATCTGAACTGAATTTTCAAAGAGGAACAAGAGTTTCCAGATGCCTTATGAATGGGGAAGGGAAGGAAAAACAGGGTGTAAATTTTGAGAAGCATTTCAGAAAGCGGAGAAGCGAGGACGGCCGTTAGGTGAGAGCACATCCCAAGGGTGGGGAAGGCTGTGCAAACAGGATGTGTGTCCTGGAGCGTGAGGACCAGGCTGGTGGCGCAGGGAACAACAAGGGATGACCACCTGCGGGACACTGGGCACAGCAGAGTTCAAGGAGCCCCACCCACTGGTTCAACTTGAAATATAAACATACACCCAGGAAGGAAAAAAACTATGTATGTATATATACACAAATACAGCATATATGCCGCTCTGGGTGGGCACTTCAAACAATGTTTGTTCCAGGAGAAGTTTCAATGGGAATGACTTTTAGAATTTCAGAGGGGAAGGTATAGCTCAGTGGTAGAGCGCATGCTTAGCAAGCACTAGGTCCGGGGTTCTATCCCCAGTACCTCCATTAAAAAAAAAAAAGTGGGGGGGAAACAATAAAAAAAATTAAATCTTAAAAAAAAATCAAATACAACTGAGCTTTCCTGTTTCACCTTGGACTCCTATTCCTAGTACAATGACTGTAGGTACACAAATGTGGGAGAGGTGGATCTCAGGTGGACCCAGGTGAGGAATCTCCTTCCAGGAGCAGGCGTGACCTTCAGGCCTGGGAATTCTTTAAACAGCCCCCACTGGGTTCCAAGGCAGCAACCTGCCCTATTCCTTTAGAACTACTGGGCCATTGGTCCGACACTTTTCAAAGCGATACATAGTAGCAAAAACCCTTCAACAGCTGTGTGAAGGGAGCTACAAAGAAATGTCCCTTAAGGCAGGAGGGAAGAGTGAATTCTCAGAAAGTCAAACCTCCTCGTGGCAGTGGCACATGCAATATGACATGACTCTGTGCACAAGCCATTTGGAAATTAATCATGTATCACCCGTTCTCATCTCAACCACTTGTTAAATCTTTTGTCATCTAACTGTTCACGTGATGCTTTGTCTCAGGACCAGCGCTAAGCATCCCGGGGCTGACTCCACCTGGGAAGGCCCGCACCACCCCTCACTTACGCTCCTTGCCCAGGAAGAAGGAGTAGAAGCAGAGGTGGTTGGTGCTGAGGTACAGCCAGCCCTGGCGGGGCACCCGGCCCTTCCAGCAGCAGCAGGAATAGTAGGTGACCAGCTTCTCGGCCTCCGGGAAGTTGAACCTGGCCTCAAACTTCACCAGGGCCTCGCGGAACTTCTCGGGCTCCTCCTCCTGTTCGGCCAGCCTGCTGCTCGTCTCCTCGGCAATGAGAGCCTGGTGCACAGAGAATGGTCCCCGGTCGGGAGAGCACGCGGGATGGGTGGGGACTGCTCGTACCATGGTCCACCACCCAGAACCAGGCCCCGGGGCAGATGGGAGCTGAGGGACTCTTAGAACCTGTCTCTTGGCCACTCACCAACCAGGAGGCTCTGTGTGAATCTTAAGCCCCAGTTCTCCAACAAATCACTGTTCTAAATCCCTTCCGCTCTTCCCTCCAGAGATATGAAGAAAAAATGATGGTCTCAGGAGTGGTGAACTCAATGCATCAACCCTGAAGAACTACTACGCTGGAGTTAAAGCTGGTCTTTTTAAAGAAAAACCATTAACATCTTCTTCATTGGGTTCAAAACTTTGGGTGTGAAGCCAACAACTGCCCGATTCTGTGACCCCTGGTCCATTTCACCACAAGATACCCTCTGGTCCTCGAAGGTGGAAAAGGAACAGTCTGGCCGAGGACTCTGAGGGTGTAAATTCCTCCAAAGCACTGGGGTACACGGGGCAGCGAGGCGGGAAACAAGAATCTGAATCTACAATCATTTTGCTGACAACAAACAATAGTAAGGATGCTTTCTACACCTGGGGTGAGGTGGTCAAAGGGCCCAGGATGTCAGCTTGTGGCCTGTCTCTAAGGGTGACAAGGCACTGACAACATCAGAACTCCGACTCCCCACTCCTGACAGCTCACTGCACGCATTTTCACCGAGAATTTGCTCTGTTGGAGAACTCCAAGTCCCCGGGCATCACATATGCTACTGGATTTTTAAAATATACTTGTAAATCTGTATTTTTATTAGCCTTCCCCTTCCTTTCTATTCTTGTAAGGATGTTTCATGAAAGTCTGTGAAAGGCTAAAACAAGGCCGCTCGCAGGAGATTGCTACCCGAGCCTGCATGGCTGCACAAGCGATTTTTGCAAATATCCTGGGCTTTACCATTAAAACAAAATGGAATTCAAAATCAGTTAAAAAAACAAATCTGAAGGCTGGTGAAATTTCAAGTGATTTTCATTTTCCTCCTGATGTTTTTCTTTGTTTTCCAACTTGTATTTAACAACACATTATAAAAGTTATCATTAGGAAAGACGAATTTTTTTCTATTCTTTCCTCCTCCTGAAAGTGGAACGTGCTAGGTGCAAGAAAATAAAGAGTGACGAGATGTCACAGCTGCAAAAAAGTTGGGAAAAAACTAATTTCAAGAGTCAAATAACATTGCTGCTATGCAGAACATGAATCTTAACATTCTATTTTCTTTTTCCTGAGATAAAAAAGGACCTTCACTTGTGTAAAGGATAACAAAACCTTAGGCCTGAGAATGAAGGTTGGTTGGTTGTTTTTAATTTCAGGTGAATTTTGTCAGACTGACTCTGCAAAATTTGACGGGTGGCAAGTTGAACTCATTTGGCTTTCGACATTAAGGCAAGAACTTCAGCCAATGTTCAAGAAAAAGGAGTATGATAAAAATGCTGCTGTGAATGTTAACCACAATATATAAAAATAAATTTTTTAAAAGTTTCTCCCGTATAGCACAGGGAACTATGTTCAATATCTTATAATAGCCTTTAATGAAAAAGAACATGAAAATGAATATATGTATGTATATGCGTGGCTGGGACACTGTGCTGTATACCGGAAACTGACACACTATAACTGACTAGACTTCAATTTTTTTAAGTGTTCAAAATATTATATGCAAGTTATAAGAAAGATGGGGAAGGGGGAGAAACATCACAATCACGAGACCTACCTTCACCTTCCCTTTGACAAAGCTGGCAATGTCATCTTTGTTATCAAAGACGGACAAGGTGTGGAGGAGATTTTGCTCCAGCCAGTCCCAATGCTGGTTTATTTCCTCCAACGTGGCACCTGGATCAGAAAAGAAAAGGATGCAGAGATTAAAAGACAAAAGCAATTCCTAGAATATGAACTCACTTTCCAAGCACAAATCCTGTGTGTTCACATTATTAAGATATTCCAGTGTCTTACGTCCTGGGACCCAGGTTGCCGGCGGACGAGGGAGTCACCCTCCACTGGGGCGTGGTCCCCTCACCACAGCACCGGGTCCCACTGCCACACGGATGGGCCAGCCGGTCAGTCGAGTCATCCCTGGGGCTGCTCCGTGGGCATCCTGCCAGCCTCGCTCATGCGCGGAATCCCCAACACCTCCACCCCAGTGACAGAAACATCTAGAATTACACAGCTATCCCAGGGAAACAAGCCCCAAGGTGACTGACTCTCAGACAACCTCGCAGAATTTCCCTGAGAACACAGTCCCTCGAGAGGGCCCTCAGCCCAGGTTCACAGAGAGAAGAGCCTCTTGGGACGGCTCTGCTGGTGGCCCGGGGGCGCTGCCACTAGGAAATTTCCAGGTTTACAAACTGTACTTCATGTCCTTTACAGCAAAATCCCTTAAAACAAAATCCCTTAAAAACATACATTAAAAGATATTTTATTGCACATGTTAAAACCACAAAAACATCCAAATGCTGTCTAGTAAATTAATTTCTTGCAGAGGCAACTGAAAAAGCAATCAGTCTATTACTAAAGCATTAAGCAACACTGTTACCAAAAAGCTTAGGTGTCTCCAAGTCTTTATTTCCTCTCAAGGAACTTCTCCATCCTCCCCAGTGGACAGCTAGCACCTTGGATGGGGGCCGGGCCAGAGGTCCGATCAAGACCACGACTTCTAGACAAGAAGGGGCAAGTGTGCATCAGGTCTGCGCGCCTGGCCGGGAGGACCAGCTTTCCAACAGGGAAGCGGGAGATACTCCAACCTCAAAGGAAGGGCTCCTGATAAACAGCCATCCAGAATCATAGAGCTGATGTAAGAGGCGTAATGATCAACAGAGCCACACCCCACATGCACAGGAGCCAGATACGCATCGTGCGAACCCTAGCCTTTTTCTCTGTCATCTCAGCCTTCCTCGCTCCAAAGTCGGAACGCGTGTGAGAATCTGTACCCTTTGCATAAAAACGCCAGAGAACTCACCCCGGACCCGTGGACCTGGGGTCACTAAGGACAGAGGCCGTCTGTACAAGGGCCGTTGTTCTAAGGGGCAGTCTGGGAAGGAGCAATGGAAGACTCTGAGAGTCCACTTCATAAGGAAAAATGAGAATTTAAAATAATGGTGTTTATTTCCCTGTGTTCTCCAATCTTTAGGCATGTCACTGCCAACGCGACATCCTTTGGTCATCACTAACGCAGCCTCCTCGTCTCGGGAGGGCTCCGTGGCTTAGACAACAGACTTGACGTCTCATAGTTCTGGAGGCTGGGAGGCCCACATCAAGGGACTGGCAAATTCAGTTCCTGGCGAGGAAGGACCCTTCCTGGCTTGGAAGCGGCCACCTTCTCCCTGTGTCCCCACAAGGCAGAGAGTGAGTCCTGGTCTGTCTCCCCTTCCTATAAAGGCACTAATCTCATCAAGGGGGCCCCACCCTCATGACTTCATCTAAACTGCACCACCTTCCAAAGGTCCCACCTCCAAATACCATTGGGGGTTAGGGCTGCAACATTTGAATCAGGGGTATAAAATAAAATCCATCTTTTGTGGCATGACAAGAAAAATTTAAAACGTAAAAAATTCTCTGCCCTCTGTCCTCCTCTCCCTTCACCGTGCATCGTGTACGTGCCCTAGGGCACTCCACCAAGCGCCCCCGCCCATCGGCAGGAACACCTGCTCCACCAGGAGCAGCGTTCTTCTAGTTCCAGCACAGCAACTCCTTAAAAGGTAACATTCCTTCTTCATTTTATGAAGGGTCCCAATACCCACCAGGATGAGACTGAGCTCTGGACGATGCAACTGTCAATAATATGTCATTTGGCGTCTAGCCCTCTGTCTCAGACAGCTTATAAACCTGTGCTTTGATTTCTAACCAGCAGAACAGTTCTGAGCTTCTGAGACGCTCTTCCCGGGTTACCATCCTCACATTTCGCTCGAATAAAATTCCATTTCTTTCTTAGATCAACAGATTAATTTTTCGTCTACAGGGGTTTGGGGGGACACCAGTCAGTCCGTCACAACCAGTGACCCTGCCCAGCTGTCCATCAGTCTCACCTCCCTCCCCACCTCCCCCGTCTTTCCCTTCCAGGATCATAAACCCAAGCAACAGCCCTCTTGGGGTTTAGCAGAGCCAGCTCCGAGCCGAGTGCTCATGATCCCTACCTCCCATCTGGAAGGCCCCTGCGGTCTCGGGAAACCCCTGGCCCTTCAGGCTCCCTCTTATGAGGGACAAGATTATTTGGAAGCAAACACCTCAAACCAAACATGTCCAGACTCCACAGCAGGACTCCTGAAGCCTCCGAGCACCATTCACCTGAACTCAGGACCCGTGTGGCCTGCCTGGCTCCTCGCGTCCAGTGCTGACATGGCTTCGGTGGACGACATCTAAGTCACCTGCCTCTGGCTTAAATCTCCCTGCCTGGTCCGTATCTTCGAGTGGCAGCTACGTAAGCGTCAGTCCCCAGAACATCCCTGAAATCTGGTGGCTCAGTGCCGGTGTCTGGGTGGCGGGGGGACAGCACATCACACAGTTCATCTCAGGAGACAGTCTCTGGGCCCCTGAAGCCAATGAACCCCATGGGGCTGCCAGCCCTCTGCTCTTCTCTGGCACTTTAAGGTTCTCTCTTTCTAGATCTTTATCCTTTATTATCCACCATAATAAAACCAACTGGTCAGATTATTTTTTTTAAAAAGGCAAGGAATACATGGAAACATGGGTATCCGTATCAGCCTTCAATTTTCCACCATACGTTTTCACGAACTTCCTAGTTTGCCAAAAACAAGCAAGCAAACAAGCAAAGAGAGACTCGGAGGACTGAGGAGGAAGAGAGAGGGAGGGGATGACTCGGAGGCCTTTCTGTGCCAGGCTCAGCCTCCCTGATGTGGAATGAGGGCTGGGTGGGGAAGGGGGGCTCAGATACTTCTCCAAGTCATGTGTCTCCAAGGAAAGGCAAACCAGGGTTTAAGGTCATTCTCCACATCCTTGAGGTGCCCTGGGGTCCTCCCATAAGAAGCTGAATTTCTTTTTCAGTAACAATCACATACTCCTTAGGTCCAGGACTTCCTATGGCCTGACCTTAAAACATCTACTCAGCTTCACGTGGAGTGAGCTCTCTAACCCCGAATCCCATTTTCCTGAGTGTATCTGCCTGGATGACATGAAACAGACCTTCACATACCCTGTTCCTGAGCTCACAAGTTAGCCATCAAGCCACGTGTGTCTTCCTCACCTGGTAACCACAGACGCCGTAAATAAACTTACAACTGAACCTCTCGGGTGGAATTAAGATTTGAGACCACATCATCAAAACAATTAAACTAGGGGAGAGAGTATAGCTCAAGGGGTAGAGTGCTTGCTTAGCATGCATGAGGTCCTGGGTTCAATCCCCAGTACCTCCTCAAAAAACAAATAAACCTAGTTACCTCCCCCCACCAAAATAAAATAATTAAATAATAAATTTTAAAAAACATAGAGCTATTTTATAAAAAGAAACTTTTATTAAAAAATTTTAAACTTTGATTCCTTAAAAAAATTCTTCTACCTGGTGAGGGTGGAGGTGGAGGATTAAAAGTATAAACTGTTAGGTATAAAATAAGCTACAAGGATATACTGTGCAACACAGGGAATAGAGCCAACATTTTATAATAACTATAAATGGAGTATAACCTTTAAAAACTGAATCACTATATTGTAAACCAGTAGCTTATATAATATTGCACAGCAACTATACTTCAATAAAAAGAAGAAAAGAAAATTCTTCTGACTACTGGGGAGGAGCCTTATAATAGGGGAAAATCATTCTAGAACAAAACTAAGCTCAGGCCTTGAGAGAGAAAATAACCACACATGTAACATCCATCACTGAGCCACAGTCAGTGGCAGGCGCAGTGACAGCCGTCACCCTGTGCTCAGTCTGACGACAGCTGTGCGCGCGCCTCTCCCAGCAAAGACAATCGCCACCGTGGGACTTTCCAACTTGACTGTCTTTCTTGACAGTCTTGACGTCAGACCTGATGAAAGCTGCCAAAAGGCAGGGAAATCCTCCCCACTATTAATTTCCTCCACAGGGAAGTCTTACGATGGCTTCAAAACTCCTGCACATCAGGGCAAGCTGATGGCACCGCCCTGATCTCAGCGGACCAGAAAGGAAAGCCACTTCACATATATCGCACGTCAAAGCCGGAACCCACACAGTGGCTGTGTTTTTCAGCAACCTGAAGTAGCCCATCAGAAAATAGCTTGTTTTTTCAAACAAGCTGTTAAAATAGCTGTTTTTTGAAATAGAAAACAGGACACATGCCACTCTAGAAAGGGCAACTAGTGACTTGTGAAATATTTGTTGGCGTTATGCCCACACACAAATATATTTCTATCTGGAGGTCATGGCTCAAAAAGTTTGAAAGCTAGCACATTACAGACATATAAGTGATGGGAAATGTTAAGAAGGAAAAATAAGAAAGTGAGAATTTGTTGGCCATTGATGGGACAGAATGATTAAAAGGCTACAAATTGACTCAGCAAGAGTCAATTGACTATAGCAAGACACCCACTGCTCCTGCTCTGGACCTTACAAAGCCAAGCCGGAGGAGAGCTGTTGTCCCCCCAAATTCACATCATGAAGCCTTAACTCCTAAGGTGACCATATTTGAAGATTAGAGCCTTTAAAGGAGATAATTAAGGTTAAATGAGGTTGTAAGGGTGGGGCCCTGATGCACAGGACTGGTGTCCCCATAAGAAGAGAAGAAGACACCAGGAATGCACCACATGCACACACAGCAAGAAGGCAGCTGTCCATGCCAAGCAGAGAGGCCTCAGCAGGAACCAACCCTGCCAACACCTTGACCTTGGACTTCCAGCCTCCAGAACAGCGAGAAAATAAATTTCTGTTTGTTCAAACTAAGACAGGCTTAAAGGGGCAGGGCACAACCATTAAAAGAATGGCGCTGCCATTGAGGACACAACAAAAACTGGTTAGTCCAAGATGGCAGAAGATTCCACGTCCAGAAGCCCCTGAGTCTCATTAAAAGCTCATCGTAACACACCAGCTGCTAAATGACACACCCACAGGCACCATGGCAGCTCCAAAGCTGACCATAAAAGGTCAAAAAGTGAGTGGTGGCCCAATTCCAGGAAATCCCCACCCCTTCCCCAAAGTAGCTGGGTAATCCTCCCACTTGTGAGCATATGGAATCGCCCAGCCTGTAAGAACTAACAACCCCATGTCCTGTGGCCCCTCACCTTCTGAGACAGCCTACACTCCGTCTTTGCAGTGTCATCTCCCTGAATAAATCTACTTTCACTCAGCTATGGCTCACTCTTGAATTCTTTCCTGCGTGAGGCCACGGACCCTCACTTGGCAGGGCACGTCCCAGGGACTCGCCCGAGACCTGTGATCTGATCGTCCTCTCATGCCCCATTTTCCTGCAACAGAGCCACCCCATCTGTGGTATTTTATTACGGCAGCCCTAGCAGGTTAATAGAGCTTTCCGAGACCAAAAATGTATAGGAGTATTGTGGCTTGTCACACACAAGTCCAATTAGCAAAATTATACCTTGTTTCATAAAGCCCCTTAATTTTGCAGAAAAAGAGTATTCTATTTTTTAAGAAAAGTCAGGGTCCCTGGATCTTAAATATGACCCACACAAGAAGTCAAAAAAAATCAGATTTATAAATAACTATGTGAAACTAAAATATGGTATTAGACAATTTGATTATGACCACAAACAAACCACACTGATGGATTTATAAGCAACTACCCTGATGCTCTAAGAAGGAGCAGCCGGCGGTGCAGACACAGGACACGTTCTGAACACCCAGCGAGAGCCAGGCGTTTTTGTTAGGTATGTCGTACACTCGGCCTTGTTTATCTTCATAAAAATGTCACAAGGTAGATAATGTCATTTCTGGTTTCTAGGTGAGAAGTGTGAAGGGCAGACAAGAGCCAACCTCGAGGCCTGTTCTTCTGGCTCTTTCTGTAAGGAAGTGGAGACAGGAGAGAGGGTGGGAGGCGGGGGGCAGTTCCCAACAGCTGAGTCACTTTGAAACTCACACACAGCGCTTATCCTTGTAGGTTTTCCCCAGAGGTATTTTCAGGAAATAAAACAAGCATCTCATTGTCTATACCTACAGCTTCTGCACAAACACAGCCATAAATAACTGGATTCCCACTTCAGTTTTAAAAAGCTACTGTTTCTCTCTGCAGAGTAAATATTCAGTTGAAATAAGCATCCTCTCTGACTACCTAGATCCTAATTTACAATGAAACGGGCCCTGCATATGCATTATTCACATCTGTTCCTCTGCAAAAGTAAAATATTTCTCTACTACCCAAACACTAAAAGTCTTCTGTCTAAATGCCTGGGCTGAAAGCCACACACACCACGAAAGGACTAATTAAGAGGGTAACAGTCAAAGCAGTGTCATTCCTGAATTCCACTACACACACATCCTACACAGAGAAGCTCACGGGCAAAGAATCTAGTAAAAGTCACAAACGACAAGAGAGAAAGTTTAATTTTCAGAAACCTCACATTCTTCAAGTGGATACTTGAACATCTAATCTATATCGTCTGAAGCAGTATCTCTCTTTACAGGAACAACATTACATCCTCATGACTTTTTTTATAAACTTGTGTTCTTTTCTATTTTTAATTTAAGAAAACAATTTTTAAATTTTAAGAAGTTTAAGAAAGTTAAGTTTTAAACCTTTCAGTTTACACTATTTCCTTACCCCTTTTTGCCTTCAAATTAGAATGAGCCCCTAAAATTATCCGTGTTAGGTGAAAAACAAACTCAACTACTTTGACCCTGAAATTAAAATACAGTTTAAATTTATAATCAAAATGGTCGTGAAAATGTCCTAGTACAAGTTTTACTAGAAACAGTTCTCAGAAACAGAAGCAGAGATAGTAGGAAAGAGGTAGGAAATTTTGACCTACATACACAAAAGAAAAATCAATCAATAAAAACAGAAGCAGAAATGACACAGATACAAGAATCAGCAGAGACATAAAATAGCTGCTATAAACATACTTCACGTGTTTAAAAAGTAGAGGAAAGCAGGAAGATGGGGGGAAACTAAGTGCAAGGCATAAAAAAAGGCCCACATCGAACTTTTGGGATGAAAAACACTACCTGAAGTCAGGAAAACACCAGGTGAGGTTAAAAGTAAACAGGACATTTGAAGATACAGTGATAAAAATTATCTAATGAAAAACAGAGGGACAAGAATGAACAAAACAGAAAGGACAGAGCATCTGAGCTGCGGAACCACCACCAGCAGCCTGAAATCCTAACTGGGGTCTCGGGAAAAGGGGGTGGGGATGGGGAGGGAGAACCAGAGAACAGAAAAAAAAATTTTGCAGAAATAATGGTTGAAATTTTTTTCACGTTTGATGAACACACAGATACAAGATTCTCAACAAACCCCAAGCAGAAAAATCATTCAAGAAAAATTACAGAAATGCACATCATAATTGAACTGTGAAAACCAGTGATAAGGGGGGATATCACAATATTTACAGAGGAACAAATATAAGAATGGTAGTAGACTTCCTATCAGAAACAGTGCAAACCAGAAGACATGGAGCGACAGCTTTTAAGTTAATTTACAATTAAAGAAAGAAAGAAAACGAAAACATTAATTTACAAGCCACTGAAGAAAAACATGAGTGGATTCCTGAATAACTTGGGAATGAGAAAACCTTCCTAACCACAACTCAAAAATCAGAAAGTATAAAAAAAATGAGTTCTAAATCCCACTAACAAGGCAAACTGGAAAAAGATTTTGTAATTTCCCGTCTCAAATAAAAGGCTAAAATTCCTAAAACACAGATAGTGCCTAAAATTCGGGGGTGGGGGAAGAACCACCCAATAAAAAACCAGGCAAATGATAGTAACAATGTTGCTGACAATGGCCCTTGAACATGACGTAACTAAGGAATGCAAATTAAAACTGTGGGAAAACACCACGTCTTACCCATCAGGTTGGCAAAAATCCAAAGGTCTGACACGAGATCTGATGACAAGTCTGGGAAAAGAGGCACTTGCATCCACTGCTGATTGGAATTTTAAAAAAGAGTAACACAGCCCCAGAGGGGAGAAGGGAATTTAGCAATACCTAACCTTTACCCTTTGATGCAACAATCGCTCTTCCAGGACTCTACGCAGTTATGTATGTGGCGTTTGTCCTGGTAAAGGTGGAAAACAACACGAATGTCCATCACAGAAGACAGGCTGGATAAACTCGGGTACTTCGTGATGAAAGACAGACAGCGTGGAGGGAAGGAGACGCACAGACACAGAGAACCTGCTTCTACCCACCACGTATTTGGTTTCTACTCATGTGCCAATCACAGTGCATCTGATTTTAAAAAAGAGAGCAGATACACATTATTCAGCCTTCAAAGGAAGGAAATTCTGGCACCTGCTACAATCTGGGTGAACCTTGAGGACACTATACTCGGTGAAATAAGCCAGTCACCAAAGGACAAATACGGCAGGATTCCATCTACGTGAGGTTCCTGACGTCAGACTCAGAGAGGCAGGAAGCAGCATGGTGGCTTCCAGGGGCCGGGGGATGGAGGGGCGGGAGTTAGTGTTTCATGGGTACAGAGTTTCAGTTTGTGAAGGTGAAACTTCTAGAGATGGGTCACGGCACAACAGTGGGAGGGTGCCCCTGAGCTGCACACTTACAAGTGGTTCTGTTACTCAGCCATAAAAAAGAATGAAACAATGTTTGACATAATCCCATTTGCAGCAACACGGAGGGACCTAGAGATGACATACTAAGTGAAGTCAGACAGAGAAAGACAAATATCATATGGTATCACTTAAATGTGGAATCTAAAAAAAATGACACAAATGAACTTATTTACGAAACAGAAACAGACTCACCAGCATGGAAGACACATGTATGGTTACCAAAGGAGAAAGGGAGGGGAGGGATATATTAGGAGTTTGGGATTAGCAGATACACACTACTGTACATAAAAGATAAACAACAAGGTCCTACTGTATCGCCCAGGGAACGACATTCAATAGCTTGTAATAACCTAGAATGGAGAAGAGTATGATGAAGAATAAATTCACGTCTGTGTATGACTGCACCACTCTGCTGTCCATCTGAAACACTGTAAATCAACTATAATTCAATTTTTAAAAACTTAAAAATGGTAAAGATGTCAATTTTCTGTTATATGCATTTTACCACAATAAAAAAAATTTTTAAAGAAAGCAATCAAGACTTTTGTTTTACAATTCTACTGCTCAGGGGTCCGAACAGCTGGTTAAAGAGCTCAGACTGGGGCCCGACACAGCCCTGGAAGGTCCTTGCCCCGGCTTCTCAGAAAGGGTCCGGGAAGCCTTATCTGTGATCACACACGCCACCTCCCTCCCCTCCTGCCGAGCCCAGACCCTCCAGGCTCCTGCCCTCACTCTGCACTGAGCAGATTCATGCCGGGCTCCATCCTGGGCACTGGAGGGTCAGCGGCGGGCACAACTGAGCAAACTTTTCATCAGGGAGGCAGGCATTAAAAAAGGAAAATGAAACAACAGCAGTGCTAAGCGCTGGAGGGATTCCAGGGCCAGAATGGGGTCCAGGAAGGTGTCTCTGGGACCAATGACAGGACAGGTCCCTTGCCCACCGCCCTCTGAAGAGCTCACAGCAGCGGGGTGGGTGTAGCTCAGGGGTGCAGCATGTGCTTAGTGGGCACTAGGTCCTGGGTTCAACCCCTAGTGCCTCTGTTAAAAGAAAGAAAATAACCTGGCCCCTCCTCAAAAAATGTAAAATGTTTAAAAAAATGTTTCTAATAAAATAAAAAGAACTCATAACTATACTCTGACAATCTATCTTCTCTCCTATCCACTGAAACCAGTCACGTTTATAAAGCCGGGGATTCTTTGGTCCCCGTAAGTCAACAGAATCAGTCATACAACTCCTCTCTCCCTCCCACCGCAGCCTTCTGCGATAATAATGATGACTGTCACCCAGGAAGTGACCTTCCACCCAGCTCTCCCACCTCTGCTAAAAAGAAACAGAAGTTCTCCTCCAAAGCTCTCCTCCGTGCCCCCAGGCTGCCGCGTGAGATATAAATCACTCCTTCAGGCCACCCTTCCTGTCCCTGCCATGGCCTGCTGCCGCCCAGGCCCTTCCTATGGCTCTTGTTTGTGCTTTTATCTGAGACCCTGGGCAGGGAGCCTTCCTCAGTGCTCAGGACACGATAAAATATTAAACACGGTGAGTCAATATCACAGTGCGAGATGCCCAAGTAACTCCCAGAAGAGGCTTAAGTACCTCGATCGATACCACACGCCCAAGACACAAAAACCCTCCCTGTTCTCTCTTCCCTGACCCAGGAAAAGCAACACAACTGCTTACTCAGGACCCTTCTATGGGCAAGATGACCCAAGAAAGAGAGCGAAGCATCCGCAGACCCGCCCAGGGTCAGGTCCAAGGCGAGTGCCCGGTCAGGTGGAAACTCGAGGAAGCACGTCTTGGTTCAACAGAAAGAACAGTCTAGGAATTACAGCTGCTCAGGACAGCTACGTGGCCGGGGGCTGGGCAGCCTTGATGGAAGGCAATCTGGCAATAAATATATCAGTGGCCTTATAAACGCACATCCACTTAAGGCAGCAATTCCTTATCGCAGGCACACCCCAGAGATGTTGTGGGTTTGGTTCCAGAGCACTGCAATAAAGCCAGCGTCACCACAAAGCCAGTCACACCAGTTTTCACTTTTCCAGGGCCTATAAAAGTTATGTTTACACTACAGTCTATTAAGTGTGCAACAGCGTATGTCTAAATACACAAGGCACCTATCTTAATTTTAAAAAGACTTTACAGCTAAAAAAGAAAAAAAAGCTAACCATCATCTGAGCCTTCACAAGTCGGTAATCTCTTTGCAACAGTCACGTCAAACAACGCTGGTGACAGACCACAGTATCAGATACAACATGGAAAAGGGTGAAATATCGAGAGAATTACCAAAATGTAACACAGAGACACAAAGTGAACAAATGCTACTGGAAACATGGCGCTGAGAGATCTGCTCATGTAGGGCTGGCCACAAAACTTCAATTTGTGAAAAACGTAACATCTGTGAGGCACAGTCAGGTACAAGAAAACCAGGTGTGTTTGCACGTGTCCTTCCAGGGTCCCAGCCTCTCTCGCTGTCCTGATCTTTGCTCCACCTGGACCTGCCGTTTCCAGACTGCTGTCTGCATTCCCCACGGCCCTGGGAGGCCAGGGAGAGGGAGGCTGCCCCCTACACACCCACCCAGGAATCCCTGACACCAGGTGTGCATCTGGGATGAGGCAGGCATCAGACATTTCAAACGGAAGGTTTTAGAGGATTGTTGAGTGCCCTGAAATATTTAAGTATACAGAGCTTCATTCAGGTTTATAACATACTTGAAAATCAGAACCAATTAAGTTTCTGAGCAAGGGCTGGATGCATACATCAGGTGACAGCCACAAGGCTGAACACTGTGTAGCCCTTCAGCATGCCACGGTGTCGCTGTGGAGCCGGACTGGCTACCGTGGACCTGCCGGGCTACCCGGACTCAGAAACTGAGTAGGCTTGGGCACCAAGTCCCCTGCTGCCAACTCCCCAGAAGCCGCTCCAGTGAGGAGACAAATATTCCCATCAAAAGCCTCAAATCCAGAGCGAGAGCACCTCCCTTGCCTGGGGCAGAGGACAGTAGAGGAACAGGGAGAAACTGGAGAGGGGACGGGGTCCTGCTCCCTCCCACCCGGCGTCCCGGCCAGCAGCACACCAGCCCCCTCTGCTCTGTCCCCAAAATACAAGTCAGAAAGTCACACTCACTGTGTTAACACAAAGAATAGACTGTTGGTCTGGTCATGGCGTCCCCCCACGAGCAAGACGGGGAGAGACAGCCAAGCAACCAAGCAAAGGAGTCAGCAGCGAGAGGATGCAGAGACGGGACAGAGACGCTGTCCTTTAGGAAACGGGAATGCCCACAAGGCTTCACGCTCCAAAATGATGTCAGAGAAGCATGTGTTTGATGAAACAAGAGCTCGAAGAGGAGCCGGTGAAATCACAGGGATGGAACGGGAGGCTGGAGGCCTGAGAAAATGAACTGGGGCTCAAAACCACACAACAACAAAATTACTAGATCAGTTAAAGGCAGCGAAGTGTGGAACACACTGCTGAAAACAGAACTTGGAAGAAGAGGGCTATGTAACCAGCGGGGAGAAGGCAGTCGAAAAAGACAAGACATAAAGCAAAACAGTCTTCCTAAACCACTATCATGAAAAGAGATACTGCCTTACACACATTCCTTTTTCTGCCTCTTCCCTAAATAGTTGCCTTTAAGTGATTTGATAGTTAAATCCTACAGCATAACCAGTAACACGGATACGAAGTAAAAACGAAACAATACACTTGTTTAGTCAATTCTTCTATTAAGGATCTGTGCATTTTTACAAAAAAAAAAAAGAAAACAGATGGAAATGGAAACCAGACAACAGCTATGCAACATTCAGTGTCCTTGAAGTGGGGAGGCCAATCAATGAAACATAATATACGTTTTTAAAAAATGTAATACGTACACAGAATGATACAAGAAAACTTCCCGAAGTGATTAAAGAAATCAATCTGTGTCCTGGAAGAGCACTGGAGTTCCAGGAAAGTGTAACACCATGTGCTCAAGGCACTACCAGATTATAACGTTACTAGAATTCAGCGATATAAACAGTTACATGCACAAAAAGCACATCACCCACAAAGGGGGGTAAAAAAATCAGACCAGCGTTAGATTTCTTCCCCCGTCACTTAAGTACTGAAAGATCCTGGAGCGATGGCCCCCGAGCTCAGGAACACAGCCAGAGACCATCACACCCCCAGCCAACGGGTCATTCAAGTCCAAGGGCAGGGAAGGGACAGACATTTACAAACGGGAGACATTATTAGGAGAAGAAACAGGGAATACAGCCAATTAAGAGATGAGCCAAAATTAAAGATTCTGTGTTGGAAAAGATATACCTGAGTGAGAAGCTTTCAATCAGCTTAAACAGGGAACTGAGCCGAATCGTGGTGGCAAGTGTGATCACAGAACAGAACGGGAACCACCGTGTAAATGGAATAATAGGACTTTCTAAAACGGAAGCCCGGGGAAGCAGGGGAGGGAGGAAAACTGGCATCCTCATCCTCCGGGAGGGAGTCAGTGAACACTGTCGCAACAGAGACACTGATTTAAAAAGCCACCATTCTGACCTTGTCACGCTTTCAAACATCGCTCCCCTTGACCTTCAATGAACCTTTTAGACGGGAAGCACTCTGTGTTAAAAGAGACATTTCTTTGAAGTTTAACAGCTCTTTGGTTTCACTTCAACTCCTCTCCTTTTATTGAAATCAATGAAAAACCATATGCTTGCTACAAAACAGCACTGTCAGACCAGCTGCACTTTTATAAGATGCATCCATCCTTCAGAGCTATCCCTGAGCTTGTCGAAATGCACTAGGAAGTTGTCTGAATGATGGGAGCCCAGCGTCGCCGGAGGTCACCTGGGGTGGCTAGGATGTGGAGTGAGATTTATTTCTTCTTTGTACTTTTCAGTGTTAATTGATTATACTGAGCATGCATCATTTTATCATTTGATGCAAATAGAGAACAATCTGTCCAAAAAAAAAACAAAACAAACTGGAAAAAAAAAACATGCCAAGATGTTAACAGTGGTTAGGAATGGATGGTGGATACAGACAATTTTCTTCTTTATACTTTCCTTGATTGTTTTCCAGGAAAAAAAAAAAGTAATCTAACACTGTTATGGAATGAGAGGTGACATGGAAAGCTCACGGCAGCTGGTAAACTACTAAGAGGAAAAAAATCCCACAACTGAAAACCTCTGCGTAGAAGCACATACGTAGACAGAAGAGTGATCAGCACTGGATAAAAAGTTATAGATGATTTCTTTTTCCTTCTTTCTTACCTATTTTTATTAATTAATTTCTGGAGGGTGAACATTTATTACTTGTGTCATTGAAAAGATACACCTTGGTTTGCTTTTTTACTAGAAGAGTCTTTGCAGGATGCAACGATCACCAGCTCCAGAGGCGTGTGAGCGGCGAGGCAGAGTGTTGGACGGTGTGCACAGGAGGAACCGAAACTCAGATGGAGAGGGTGGGAAGGTGATTTCTGAATTCCCGCAGGGGCAGCCGCCCAGAGGTTCAGTGCAGATGTGGAGCAAGGGGTGAAGACTGGCCAGAGCGAAAGCCAGCCCTCAGACAGCTCCCCGGCACCGCTTCGGGATGTGTGCACACCCAGGACACGGGTCTTAAGTCAGACACAGGATTAAGAAGAAAACGGCTCAACGCATACACAATGGTGCACCGACCCCGGAACAACACGCCACTCCAAAGCCTGGCTGCCCAAGCTTCGAGCCTCCCTGTGCTTTTGATTTGGGGGAGGAAGGAAGGAAGGAAGAAAAAAGAGCTCATAATAGCAGATGCGGTTCTAAAAGAGTTACCTTCAAGCGTCACCAACATGCAGATACTCAGCATGCTCACACCTTAAGGTTTGGAATATTCCACCTGGAACAAAACTCACCAGCGGCTACGGCCAAGTAAACGTCCGATCCACTCAGTAACTCACCACATGCTATGGGGGAATACACCTGGGAGCCGGGGACCTGAAGCAGGATCCGAAACGGGGCGACCCGGGCGTTGGAATCCAGCACTGCATCCAGGGCACCCACCAGGCGACCTTCAAAAAAAAAAAGGAGGACAAAGCACATGCGTGAGCACAGGGGCTGACCGGCTGCTCCCCGCACTCGGGCCCTGCGTCTGGACTTGACCCCCCGGGCAGCAAGCCTGGGGTCTCCAGCTCACGAGGCCCAGGGCTCCGACTGCCTTGTCCCATCTCCCGGCATCGGCAACAGGGTCTGATGTTTGCAGCCACTCGGCACTGATTGGCAGAGTCAATGAGAAAGCGAACAAGGAAACCCAAAAAGCCCTCTGCCCTGGCTGAGGGTCTGCATCCCCTGGCATCTCAGTACAGGAGGCCACACAACACAGTAAATAAAGGCTGGGGATCCAGAATCCGAATGCCTGACTTGAATTTGGGCTCCACCACTTTCCAGCTGTGTGACCTTGGGCAAGTTACTTAACTTCTCTGTGCCCCGGTTTCACCGTGTGTCAAAGGGAATAATCACAGTGTACCTTCCTCATCGGGTAACCACGAGAATTAAATGAGTTAATACTGCGGCATGGACTATCAGCTGGCCGGGAGAAGGACCACCGCAGTCTCGCCCATTATTATAATTACTGTATCATCATCTCAAAGATGGAAGAATGACCCAGAAGGGAACCGTGAGAAGCAATCAGGAAAACGTACCCAAGTGCTTCACAGACCGTACAGCACCCAACAGGAAGGTCTCCCTCCCTGCTGCAGAAAAGCACCGTGAATCAACAGCAGAGGGAAAGCAGCGGCAGCTACTTTCCCCGGGGCTTGTGTGGCCAGGACTCAAGGCGGTTGAGAGGATTAAGCCCCTCACCTTACTTCACAAATAATTCTTTTCTTTTTTTTTTTTTAAGTGGTAATGCTGTCCTTTCCCATCCTGAGTCCCCTCAGAGGGCACCTTTGGGGGTGGCTGCAGAGGCCAGGCTGCCTGCTTGCCAGCATCATGAGTTCCCTTCACTCACTGCTGGGGGCGGCCGTAGCAGCTGACTTGATGGCCGCAGCATCCTCTGTTTACTGACAGGGCTGGCAATGCACAGATCACAACTGGAAATTTTGGTGTGAACTCAGTTTTCATGTATGTAGATGTGTATAAAACTGTCGGTGAATATATATGTATATAAATATGTGAACACACATATATACATGCACAGATACACACATACACTTACAGACACACGGTCTCCAGCACTGTCCACAAGAGCCAGAAACTGGTAAGAACCTTTAGACGGTGGTTTTGACAAACTGCTGGGGGCATAAAGCTCAGAGCATTCTCTGTGTGTGTAACAAAGGCCTACTCTCTCAGACTCCATCCCCCCAGCCTCGCTGTCTCACTTAAGGGGAGGGAAGCGGGGAGCTAAGAAATACTGTAAAAAAAAAAAAATACTGCTCTGTGTGTAAGGGCACAGAGCAGAGGCAGAGGCTCCTGAAAGACTCAGATTCACTGATGAGATTACAGGATTCTTCCCCTCCCCAGACTTCACCACCGCATCAACAGCTCCAGTGTGACAGTGGATGACAGCAGGAAGAGACTCTGAGAAAGCTTCCTCAAGAATCGCAAAGACAAAAAGGAGAAATCAAAACCAGGACACCTGAGGAATCTGAGCCCTCTGGCACCTACGGCTACAACAAACGTTAAACACAGACCAGGTCACGGTCAGAATAATGTAAAATTCACGCTAAAGAACTACTTCTTCAGTTCTTATTACCTGATACATCATGTCTGGCTTTCAACAAAGAAATTACAAAGAATGCTGAAAGGCAAGAAAAAACACAATCTGAAGAGCAAAGCAAGCATTAGTAAGTAAAAGCCTCATACACGGTGCTGATCTTGGAATGATCAGACAGGGAATTTACAATAACTGTGATGAATAGGTAAAGGGCTCTAACGAAAAGGTAGACAATATGCAAGAACAGATAGGTAATGCATCAGAGAAATGGAAACTCCAAGAACAGGTCAAAAAGAAATGCCAGAAATCAAAAACACAGTAACAGAGACGAAGACTGCCTCTGATGGGCTCCTCAGTAGACTGGACCCAGCCAAGAGGAGCCTGAACATAAGTCAAGAGCAAACTCCCAAACTGGAAAAAGGATGAACAAACAAGAAGGCACATCCAAGAACTGTGGAACAATCCCAAAAGCTCTAAGACGTACATAATTGGAATACCAGAAGAAGAAAGAGAAAATTATTTGAAGTTATAATGGATGTGAATTTTCTAGAATTAATTACCGACACCAACCTACAGATACAGGAAGCTCAGGCAACATCACGCCAGTTAAATACCAAAGATTACGCATATAGGCATACCATGTTCAAACTACAGAAACCACAGGCAAAGGGAAAATCAAAAAGGGATAAAACAGCTTACCTCTAGAGGAACAAAGAATTAGAGCAGACTTCTTGTTAGAAACCAAAAAGCAAGAATATGAAATAAGACATTTAAAGTATTGAAAGAAAAAAATACCATCCTAGAATTCTGTATCTAGTGAAATTATTCTTCAAAAATAAAGGAGAAATAAAGACTTTATTAGACAAACAAAAACTGACAAAATACATTTCCAGGTTATTCCCTAACCAGTAATAAATATTCAAAGAAGTTCTTCAGAGAGAAAGAAAAATGATACAGGTTAGAACTAAGACCTACATAAAGAAAGCAAGCAGTGTGCTGGAGAAGAAATAAACAGAAGCAAAATAATTTTTTTTTAATTTTTCCTATTCTTAACTGATTGAAAAGATAAATGTTAACGTAATAATAGTGAAAATGACCACAGCACACAGAGGAGGTGAACGGCAGAAACACCACAGGATGACAGGGGAGCCTTGAAAACACTCTAAGATACCTCCCTTCATGTAGTGTTATTTGAAGGTAGACTGGTTTAAAATGCATAGTTTAAAACATATAGTTCAAACTCTAGGGCAACTCCCACAAAAATTTTTTAAAGAAGTGTAATTGATATCCTAAAAGAGAAGAGAAAATGAAATCATAAAATATCCCACTGAAACCACACAAGGCAGAGAGGTTTTTTTCTTTTTTTAACGCAATGAATAGAGAATATGGTAGATATTAACAGAACTACAATTCACCCTCGATCAATACAGGCTTGAACTGCACGGCTCCATGTAATACACAGATTTTTTTTCAATAGTAAACACTATACCACTACATGAATCCCTGGTTATCTGAATCCACGGATACAGGGAAACACAGACATGGAGGAAGCGTCTATATGGAGGGCTAACTGTAACTCATACACAGAATTTTTACTGCACAAGGGTCAACTGTTTATTAATAATCACTTTAAATGTGAATGGTCTAAATACGCTAATGAAAAGAGATCTCCAATTGGATTAAAATGTTTAAAAAAAAAGTTCAGTTGCTGTTCACAAGAAATCCATTTTATTAAGATTCAGGTTAAAAGAAAAGAGATGGGGGATGGATGGGGCAGTAAGGGAATGGAGAAAGATACACCATGCTAACACTAATGAAAAGAAAGCTCAACTAGCTATATGAATTTCAGACAAAGTAGACTTCAGGACAAGAAAAATGATCAGAGAAAAAGAGGGGCATTACAGAGTGATAAAGGGGTAAATTCTGAAAGAAGACACAGCAATCCTAGGGTGCATCTAACAGAGCAGCAAAAGACAGGTAGCAAAAACTGAGAGAACTACAAGGAGAAAAAGACTAATATACTACTATAGCTGGGGAACTCAGTACCCATATTTCAGTAATTGACAGATCAAGCAGGTAGAAAATCAAAAGGAATACAGATGACCTGAGAGCACAATCCATCACCTGGATCTAAATGACATGGACAGAACACTCCATCCAACTACAGCAGAAGACTCATTCTTCTCAAGCTTGCATGGACTATTCACCAAGACAGAACATGCTCTGGCCCATAAAATGTACCTTAACAAATTTAAATCAAATATAAATCACATACAGGACATTCTCAGATTACGATGGAAAAAATAAACTAGAAATCAGTAACAGGAAGAGAGCTGGAAAATCCCCAAACATACGGAGATTAAACACACTTCCACATAACACGTAGGTCAAAAAAGAAGTCTTGAGAGAAATTATTAAGTTTTTGAACTAAACGAAAATGAACACACAACTTAGAAAAAACTATGTGATGCAACAAAAGCAGTGTCAAGAGGGAAATTTATAGCAATAAGGGTGTAAATTAGAAAAGATTAAAAAACTGAGTATCAGGAATCTAAGCTTCTCCTTTTAAAAGCTACAGAAAAAAAGGGCAACTTAATCCTAAAGACAGAAGGAAAAAAAAAGGAGAAAATAATAAAAATTATATCAACTAAATTGAAAGTAGAAAAACAGTGAAAAAAAATCAATAAAACCAAAAGCTGGTTCTTTGAAAGATCAATAAAAGTGCCAGGCCTCCAGCTGGGCTAAGGAAGGAAAAAGGAGGGAAGACACAAATTGCCAATATCAGAAATGAAAGAGAGGTTATCACTACTGATTTCTTGGATATTAAATGCATACTAGAGTAATTAATTAATATAGCTACTCCGGCTTTCCTTTCATTAGTGTTAGCATGCTACCTCATTCTCTGAGGCCAGCATTATCCTAATTCCAAAACCAGAGAAAGGTTTTACAAAACAGGAAAACTACAAACCAGTATCTCCCATGCAAAACTCCTCAGCAAAATATTAGCAAATCAAATCCAACAAGGTATGGAAAGAATAAGACACCACCACCAAGTGGGGTGTACACCAGGTACACGAGGCTGGCTCAACACCTGCAGATCAATCCGTGTAACACACCAGGTCAACCGGCTCAAGAAGAAGAATCATATGATCATATCAACCGATGCAGAAAAGGATGTGACTAAATCCAACAGCCATCCCTAATGAAAAACCAACCAACCAACCCATCTCTGGGCAAACTGAGAATCAAGAACTTCCTTAGTTTGATTGAGAACATCTACCAAAAAATGTACAGCGAGCATCATACTTAACGGTGAGAAGCTGGACCCTTTCCTGCGAAGACGAGGAACGAGGCAACGATGTCTCCTCTTACCCCTCCCACTCTAACCTCCCACTGGAAGTCCTAGCCAGTGTGATAAGACAGGAAGAGGAAATAACAGGTATACAGACAGGGGAGGAAGAAATGAAACTGTCTCTGTTCACAAACGACATGCTTGTCTTTGGAGAAAAATGCTAAAGAATCAATAACACCCCCCCAAAAGACATACTTATGGAACTAATAAGCCAATATAGAAAGGTTGCAGGACACAGGACATAAGGTTAATATGGCAAGTGCTTTCCTAAATACCAGAAATAAACAATCGGAATTTGAAAAATTTAAATACCATTGACAGAGCAAACGGTGTTATCAGGCAGAAATCCTAATAAAATATGCACAGGATCTCTATGCAGAAAACTACAAAACTCTGATGAAAGAACTCGAGGATCTAAACAAATGGAGATATATTCCATGTTTACAGATTTTAATATTCAATATTGTTAAGATGTCAGTTCATCCCAGTTTGATTTATAGATTCAATACAATAAAAAGCCCCGCAACCTATTTTGTAGATATT
Organism: Vicugna pacos; assembly: GCF_048564905.1. Classification (NCBI taxonomy): domain Eukaryota; kingdom Metazoa; phylum Chordata; class Mammalia; order Artiodactyla; family Camelidae; genus Vicugna; species Vicugna pacos. Next base: position 6,056,047 of record NC_133014.1, on the reverse strand, counting down.
AACAAATCAATTATAAAGTTTATTTAAAAGGCAAGGACCCAAAAGAGACAAAAATACTGAAGAAGAATAAAGTTGGAGGACTCATGCAATTCAATTTCAAGACTTAACTACAAAGCTACAGTCATCAAGACAATGTGGGATTGGCAATAAGACACAAAGGTCAATGGAACAGAATAGAGAGCTCAGAAATGCAGCCTACAAATACAGCCAACCAATCTCTGACAAAGGAGCAAAGGTAATCCAATGAAGGATATTCTTTTCAACAAATGAGTCTGGAATCATTGGACATCCACATGGAAAAAAAATAAACCTAAGAAACAAACCTTACACCTTTCACAAATAGTCACTCAAAATGGATCACAGACCTAAATGTAAAATGCAAAACTGTAAAACTTGTAGAAGAAAATGCTAGAGGAAATCTAGATGACATTGGGTTCGGTGATGATGCTTTAGGGACACCACCAAAAGCAAGACCCAAGAAAAAAAAAATTAAGTTGGACTTTATTAAAATTAAAACCTTTTGCTCTGCAAAAGACATTTAAGAGAATGAAAAGATAAGCCACTGACTAGAAGAACCTATCTGCAAACATATATCTGATAAAGGACGTGTATCCAAAATATACAAAGAATTCCTAAAACTCAACAATAAGAAGACAAAAAACCCAATTGAAAAGGGGCAAAAGATTGAACAGAAACCTCACCACAGAAGATAGACAGATGACAAATAAGCATGTGAAATGATGCTCAGCATCATTTGTCACTGGGAATTGCAAATTAAGATACTATTATACACCTGTTAGAAGAGCCAGCATCAAAAAAAAACTGACTACCAGTTGCTGACAAGGATGATAGCAACACGGACTCATTCGCTACTGATGGGACTGCTGACGACACGGTCACTTTGGAAGACAGCTGAGTAGTTCCTGCTGAGCTAAACACAGTCTGACGCCATCCAGCAATCACTCTTAAGTATTCATCTAACTGGTTTGAAAATTCATGACCATGCAAAACCCTGTACACGAACATTTATAGAAGCTGCACTCATAACAGCCCAGAACTGGAAGCAACCAAGATGTCCTTCAACAGGTGAACGGATTATCAGACTGCGGTACATCCGCTGAATGGAGTATGGTGATTAAAAAGACACGAACTATCAAGCCGTGAAAAGACACAGGGAGACTGTAAACGCATATTGCTAAGTGAAAGACGCCCTCCTGAAAAGGCTACACTCTGTATGACTCCAATTATTCTGGACAAACGAAAAGCGAAAGCCACAGCTAGGGTGGAAAGATCAGAGAACGCCAAGAGGAAGGGGCTGAATTAGTCAAACACAGGGGAATGTCAGGGTGGTGAAACTATTCTGTATGACACTGTAATTGTGGATACACGACACTATCTGTGCCTTTGTCGAGATCCACAGACGCTTCCATCATAAAGAGTGAACTTGAATGTTTGCAAATTAAAAAAAAAATTAGCATTTAGGAGGTCCAGGGATTCTCAAGCGAAATTAAGTATGACCAAAAAAAAAAAAAAACAAAAACTAATTGTATTACAAATGTATGAAACAAGAGAGTGAAGAGGGGAGAGGAGAGGGCGTTGGCTTAAGTAACTTTGGAAATGAGCAGAGTCTTTAGGAGAAAGGCCAAAGAAATGCACCTAAGAATTTGTACTCCGTGGAGTCTAGGTTAACAGCTCTGATACACTGCTGGTGTAGCAGAAATGGACAACTAAGAAAAAGGGTGGTGGAAGGCGAGAGCCAGGTTCCTAACTGGAGTGGGAGTTTCCAGGTAGGCAAGGCAGAGAGGCAAGAATGATCTACACAGTAATGAGCTAGCGTCAGGGCACAGGCATGAACTCGTGTTTAGTCCACTATAGATACAAACGGCTGCACAGAGAAATACTCACGGATGTGTGTACACACAAGGGTAGTATGCATACATTTATTTCCTTGCCCTGTCAGCTGAGAGCGCCCAGAAGCCAGGAGTACAGCCGGAGCCCAGATTTAGGTTTCTAATAGCAACTCCAATAAAAGGAACCAGGCTCTTTGGAAAAATGGCTGATTGCAGAGCTGGAGCAGGAAATATACAGGACAGCTGGGAGCATCTTACAGAGGCTGAAAAGTAAGAGCGCACTCCAAGAAATCAACCAAAAAAAATCCCACAGTCTGGGAAGATGGGGGAGTAACTTTTCAATGGAGAAACCTGACAGGCACTGCCTGGGCCAGGTGATCAAGGGCTACACCAGCCCATAAATCAGGTTAACAGCATGCACTCTGGATGGGATGCGATTAGAATAGCACTTCACCCCCGTCCTTCCTCCCAAACACCCTTAACCCCACACTAATCATGAGAAAAACTTCAAATTCCAATGGAGGGACATTCTACAAAATACCTGACCGGTACATCTCAGAACTGTCGAGGTCTTTAAAGACAAGGAAAGTCTGAGAAACCGTCGCAGCCAAAATGACAACTAAATGTGATGTCGTATCCTGAACGGGGTCCTGGGGCAGAAAAAGACCAAGGAAATCCAAATAAAAGATGGACTTTGGTGGGCAAGGGGATAACTCAGTGGTAGAGTGTGTGCTTAGCAAGTACGACGTCCTGGGTTCAACCCCCAGTCCCTCTATTAAAATAAATAAATAAACAAACCTAATTCCACCCAACCACCCCCCAAAAAATAAAGAGTTATGGTTAAAAAAAAAAAGATGGACTTTGGTTAATAATCAATGAAGTAATTTTCTCCTGCTGCTGTGACAAGTTACCACAAGCACAGCAGCTTACAAAACTAATGTATTACCTTACAGTTCTGTAGATCAGAAATCTGATACAGTCTGACTGAGCGGAAATCACGATGTCAACCTGGAGGCTCTGGGCGACAATCCGGCTGCCTGCCTGGTGCAGCTTCAAGAAGCCGCTCACTCCACTTGGATCCTGACCCCTTCCTCCGTCTTGGAAGCCAGAAACAAGCTTTCCCATGCTGCCATCCCTCAGGTTCTCTCTTTGGAGACCCCCTCCCCGTCTCCCCTCCCCACCCCCACTTTCAGAATGCTTGTGATTCCACTGGGCCCACCTGGATAATCCTCCTGGTTAAAGGTCCCCGATGAGCAAGCTTAATTGCACCTGCACTCTTAACGCCCTTTGCCACGGGAACCTGACATGTCTCAGGATCGAGGCATTATCCTATCACAATTTATCCGCATCAGCTTGTTAACTGCAACAAATACACTCCACTAATACATCAGCAATGCGAGACACTGGATGGGGGTACGAGAGAACTCTATTACTGTCACACCTTTTCTGTAAAAGTAAAACTGTACTAAAAGCAAAGTTTAGTAAAAAGAAAATGACCAGGAGAGTCAGGCCAGTCAGTGCCCACCTGCAGACAAGTGCAAAGGCAAACTCTCCTGCAGGAGCCCCACGAGGGGGCGGGCACCGAATGGGGGGGGGTGTGATCCGGAGCAGGCAGGGTGGAGCCAACGAAAGACAAAAGACAGAAGAACTAGGGGCCAGAGGACAAGCAAACCTGAGAGGCAGGGCAGCGAGAGTTCTCAGCCTGAAAACCAAAGTGAGAAATGAAAATTCAGGCAGAAAAAAAAACTATCCCTGAATTTCTGCTGCTGAAGAAGTGAATTAAAGAGGCCTGCACCTGCGGGGGAAGGTGGAGCTCAGGGGTAGAGCCCATGCTTAGGACGCAATCCCCTAAATCTGTGTTTAGGATTGAATCCCCCTGGGTTCAATCCCCAGCACCTCCACTAAATAAATAAACCGAATTTCCTGCCCCCCTCACATTTTTTTTAAGGCTAGCATGGTAAAAAAAAAAAATCCTTCAAAGTTATTAGAAGACATGGTAAAATGCTGGCAAATTTTAAACGGGTCAAAGACAAAAATATATACATATATACAAATATCCGGGGGAAATGTTAAGGCATGGCTTCCAACAGCCTGGTAACAGCCCCACTCATCCTGCCCTTTTCTAAGGAAGCTGAAGATAACTCACGTGGACGTCCTTCAGGCAATACTCATCAGCCAGGCTTAGGTTCATCAAAAAACATACACACTGAAGATACACAGACTGTGCCTGTTTTCTCATTAATCGTCACAAAATCCTTGTGGAAATGCCCCGACAGCCACAAAGCTGCACCTCCATCCACACTCAGCCTGACTTTCTGCCTTTGTCCCACGGGCCCTCGTGGGCGAAGACGTCCCTGCACCTCCAGGAACAGACGTCCCCAAAGGCAGGGCAGCGGGCATGGAGTTTTCTGGTTTCCCTCCCCGGCGCTCCGGGAAAAACCCTCCTGGTGTCGCGGTGCAAGGGATATTCCTATTTTTAGACGATTAGAGGAACAACTCCGGCTGAGACAGAGGTCAAGCGACAAGCGTTATCATCAGGGCCCAAAGAGGGGGCTACAAACAGTCTGCTTCTAAGTGATAATGCTGAAGCCCTTTCATTATGGCTGGATTTCATGCACGTGGATGGGATCGAGTTGAAGGTGAGTAAGGATGCTCAGAGCCGCCTTCCCGCTGCCTCCTGGCTGTTCTTACCAGTAACAGCACCATAGCATGAAAAAACCTATTTTTTAAAAACAAAAAAACCAGCAACACCCATCCCCCAAGAAAAGCATTTGAATGTATGTCAGAAAACCTAAAGTCTTTTTCTCCCTCTGCATTAAAAAAAGCAGATCCTCCCAATAGCTTTGGGCTTAGAAACAATTACCTAAGTAGCCTCATGTTTAAAAATTCCATTACTCCAGTAAAGAGCTCCTCATCCTTGTACACAAGCATCAGAGACAGTGCATCCACAGAGCACCGCAGCCCGGCACCACGACCCGCATCGGGAAATCGATTTGGGCTCCATCTCTCACTTCACATTAGGGGCTGTTCGGTTTGGCTGTTGTCCTTGTTCTGGAGGCTTAGGGGAAAAGGCAAATAAAGAGCCTGAATGAAGGGGAAAACTTTTCTTTGTGAAAAGTAACAACTATCCAAAAGGATCACGTGACATCGTTCCTGACTATCAAAAAGAGAAGACAAACGTTGGGGATACTTGCATCTGTGACACGAGCACGGTGAGAATTTACCTATTCATAACCCATAATCCATATTACTACATCTCGAGTTTTTTTTTTTTTTTAGAAAGCATTTTATATAATTTGGTATACCTTCTCGTGAATTCCTTCTGAGTCCCACAAATCTGCACCACACCCAGGGCTGATGTTGCTAGTTTCAGGGAATGAAGCCACCAGGTAACCAATCACGGAGAAGCTCATCTTTGTGACAACACGGGTAGCCACGTGCCCATCACGGGACAGGACGAGCCTGCCTCAGCCACAACATGAGTCTGTGAGCAAGGGATGGTCAAGAGAGGACTTCAAGGGCATCGCAAGGAAGGAGTCCAGCCCTGGTTCTCGAGAACAGGACACGTAGCCCCCAAGCCTTCACCTGCACGCTGCGTCCCAGATACTTGGGCACAGGGACAGTCACACAGTGACCCTTGGCTTTCTCAGGAAACCAAGAGACAAGGGAGGACGGTACAGTATCACTGTTAGCTCTGATTAGCCAGGGGAGTTACCCTGCCAAACTGGCTGTCCTGTTCACACTGGAATTAAAGGAGAGAATTTTATCCCCCGTCTTCCCTCAAAAACTGAAGATTCTTTCCTGGGTACAAAGTTTCAGTTTTCCAAGATGAAAAGAACTCTGGAGATGGGGCAGTGGTGATGGTTGCAAAACAATGTGAATGTACTTAATACCACTGAACTGTACACTTAAAAACAGTTAGGATGGTCAATTTTATGGCATGTGTTTTTTACCATAATTTTTTAAATTATGAAAATTCTAATGGTCAGAAATTTCTGCAGTTGGCTTCCTCAAGTTAATACAAAACCAACTTTTCCTAAGCCCATTCCCCAAGTGATGAATCACAAATGCATCTGAACACAGACGTCCACACAGCTGAACTCCGACACGTTCTTCTAGCTGCTCCATAAATAATCCTTGGATGGGGACCAAGTTGTCTGCTTTGGCTCAGATCTAACGTACAGATCCTGCCATCGTGAACATCCAAGTAGGGTGACGTAATGCTCAAAATACTCAGTGACAGCAAGAATCCTGTGCTGAAATGTCATCGCGATAGCCAGTTCCAACACGGGGACTGCCCTGCCTTACAGACACATGGTGCTGTGGATGTGACGATGATAGAAGGCGATTCTGGCAATCCCGGCATTCCCATCCACTCGGCCGTCCATTTACCTGGTCTTCCAGGATGGTATCATCCTATGCACAGCAGCTAGATGTAAATTCTGGTAGCACAGGGATGATTCAAGGATATAGAATGAGAGGGCCCAGGACAGTGTGAAAGAGGGAAAATCAAGACTCAACAAAGAGCGTGGCTCTGAGATCTGATACAGTCGTCCAGTGATACGCCAGCCGCCAGGGCACCTGGGATGGGGGCATGGATACCTGCCCCACCTCCACTGCCCAGCTCAGCACAACCCGGGGGCACCCATGGCTCTTCCCTGGACCCTGACTATGAGATACAGCTCTAGGAGACGGCGCCTGGAGGCTCCAAGGCTACTCGTTCATCAGCCGGGTGGTTCCACCCCCATGCTAATCGGCCCCTCTGTTCTACTTGGCTCTTTCCAGAAACCTCAGTCACCTTTTTTTTTTAAAAAAAACATACAAAGAGCTGCACATCCTTAACATATAAAACTAAATGATTTTGAAAATAAGTATAATTTTGGCCATCACCATGAGGCCATCACCATAATCTGTGCCACAACATGTCCTTCGCCTCTTAAAGTTTCTTCTTAGCCTTTGTTAAAAAAAATTTTTGAGTGGGGGAGGCAATTAGGTTTATTTTTTATTTATTTATTTTTTAAATGGAGGTACTGGGAATTGAACCCAGGGCCTTATGCATGCTAAGCACGCACTCTACCACTGAGCTACACTCTCCATCCCTGCCTTTTATTAATATATATGTGATATAGGTAATGTGAGATTCATAAATATATGTGATAAAAAGAATATCTATATAACGTGGTAAGAACTTAACAGACGCTGAAGTGCACAATATGGCTCACTGCAGGCACCAGGCCGTACGGAAGACCTCTAGGACGCACCCACTTTGTGTAACAGAAACTTCCTACTCTTTGACGAATACCGCCCCATTTTCCCTCCCGCAGCCCCTGGCAACCACCAGCCCACTCTCTGCTTCTATGAGTCTGACTACTTTAGATTCATCGCGTAAGTGGTATCATGTAATAGCATTTGTCCTTCTGTGACCGGCTCACTTCACTGAGCACATTGTCCCCAAGGTTTAATCCATGTTGTCGCAAATCGCAGGACTGCCTTCTTTTTTAAGGCACCGTCGCCCATTTTAATCCCGAAAGGTCCCTCCTTATATTCCCTAGCCCACAGAGATCCTCTAACCCGTGAAGACTAGAGCACCCCTAGAACATGAAGCCTGGAAAAACAAGGCGCAAAATGACATCATACTGATCTGCTGCGGTCCGATGTAACAGCAGAGGCCTGTTCCCTTGCCAGTCTCTGCAACCTCAAAACCACCAAAATCCTTTGGCAAAACATTTCTGATGTCTCGATTCTGCTGAGAAACTATCTGCCCTGGGTCTAGCATATTTCTACAGCCTGACACATCTGGTACCCATAGCCTGCAACAGTAGGCTTTCCACTGAGATGGAATAATTTATCACTTTTGATGTCCCATGTTTAACAAGCCAAACAGGTGTCACCTGTTCCCCCAAAATCACATGACGAGAACTGGTTACAAAGAACATCTTTTCCAAAAGTCTTCCCTAAAAAAAAAATACAATCCAGTCTCAAATTGTCCTCCTAAAGCAATCTGTTTTGGGGGTTTTGTTTTCTTGACGACAAAATGAATACACTTTTGTTGTAGAAATCTGGGGAAATACATAAAAGCACAAAAGAAGAAAATCAAACTTAGCTCACATGTTGTCACATGATAATAAGCCCTGGTGCTTGTCGTCACTGCCTCGTTTCTAACTAGTCACAGGTTTAGACTATGAAGTTCCCACACTGGGGATACTGAGATTTGGAAGTTAAAAGAAACAAACAAAACAAGATACAAGACTGAACATGAAACACAATGAATTCTCCTTTCATGCTTGGAGATCGTGGCAGGAAGGCTGGCAAACTTGTTCAGCAGGACACAAACCAGTTTACCAGCCAAACCTCATCCTAGGCGCACGCAGCCCACAGCCTGCTGGCTAGCGTCCCGGGCAGTGACCGCCACAATCCCACCTCCACCTTGCAAACCACGCTTCTGCTTAATGGCCTTGTGCATAATTAAAGGCAGGAAATGGGGCTTGGAGGCATTCAGGGAGTGCGAAGAAAAATAAATAAGATAAAGCAACCATGTGCCTCCTTTGCAAAATGGAAATCAAGAGGAGGGTCAGAGGGTCAGTGAAGCCAGGCGGTTCCATCAGCTCAAGTTCAAAGTGAAGGACAGTACCGGTGGATTCCAGCTCCTCATGTGGAAAGAGCCCCAGGGAGCCTGCAAGACATGCAAACAAGTCTTCGAAAGGGATGAGGCCGCCTGTTTCATGAGGCTGACAAACACAGCAGCTCCCGTGCAATTTTCCTTATTTTTGGGGGGGGATGTTTGTGCCCCAGAGCAGGGCTGTGAGAGTTTTTTCCTTTGTTTTTGCATTGGGGAGGGTAAACAGGTTTACTTATTTATTTATTCCTTAATGGAGGGACTGGGAATTGAACCCAGAACCTTGTGCATGCTAAGCACACGCTCTACGACTGAGCTGTACCCTCCCCCTTGGTGTGCAATTTTTAAAAAACACACTTTCACTGAACACCTGGCACGTGCCAGGCACCGTAGTTTGATCAGTCCTTCCCCAGAAAGTGTTGTCTTCATTTCTAAACAGCAGCCAGGGAGGCCGCAGTGGACTCCATTCGGCTTGGAAGGGAAGGGGGCAGGTGTCCCAGAAGAGGTCAGACTTATTAGCACATCAGTGTTCGGCATGACTGTTTTACAAAACCCCTCACTACCTTCACAATAAAGCCCATGCTTATTTCTCGCTTTTAACACTTCCATCTTTGATAATAACAGTCTTTTCCGGCATTAAATTATATATAATTTGCTCCAACTGAATCTTAGATGTTTACAACTGACAGAAGCCCTCTTACTACCAGTGTACATCTAAGGGGAGTGAGGGGCAAGGCAGGGACCCTTCATCAGTCCCCAGCACCTGGCGTACCTGGCGCCTCGTGTGCCCTTAAACGTTTACTTAATGAATCCTCTGAATAAAATAACATCAAAGCATACAGTTCTTTAAGTTCCCTTGAAGGAACAGTCTTTCCCTACATGGCACAGGTAGCCAGAGTTTTGTTCACTGTGGATTCTGATCTTGAAATCCGATTACTCAAAGCCAGCCATCTGTTCCTCGCTTTCAGTGACTCAACAGTTGCGGGGTTCTGTTACAGAACTCCACTAATCTTATCTTGGGCTCGGCAGAAGAGAAGTGTTTGAGTAACTAAATTTATCACGGGGATTGAGTAGGTTCTCTTGTTTTCTGTTTGGTTTTGTTGTTGGAGGAGAGCACACAGCACAGCGCGCAGAAGCATGTACCTGAAACGCCAAGCCTTCCGCTCTATCGGGTCAGGCTCCGATCCATTCACCATTAACTCAGGAAAAGGAGGAGAGAGCAGGGCGAGCTGGAGGGTACGGAGAACACACTTCCTCCCGAAGAACAGCTGTTCCACCCCACGGAAATACACAAGTGGGTCTGTCCCCAGCCACCACGGTCAGCCTCCCCCAAAGGGTGACATTTCTGCAGACCTGGCCTGTAACAGGCTGTCAGCGTGTCTCCAGGAACCTGTTGCTGTCTTCACGTCCTAAGAAAGGCGTGGACCAGGGCTCAGCCACGTGCAGGGCATGAGCGGGTCCACGGCAGAAACAGGAAGAGAGGGAGAGCGGGAGGCATGGTGGCCTGCCCGTCTCTAAGGCCATCACTCACCATGGAAACAGCCTGCCACTCGGCACAAACCTGCGGATCCCCCTGGCTCTCCGCACAGCCCCAAGGGACAGAGGAGCCCGGAAGAGGGGGTGCAAACTACTCCAGCCTCAGGTCACTTCACACCCATCCTCCGGTGCCCGCCTCCCTGATGACCGAGGGGCCCAGGTGTCTGCTCCACCCCACGTCCAGTCCCCACCTCCTCCCTGCCTGCCAGCCTCAGAAGACACGTGAGCCCCTCCATTCATGGTCCTGACCCCTTTCCTCCTGCACCTGGTCGCACTAATGACTCCTTTAATCTCCCTGTAAGACAGGAGTTCCTTCCTGTCTGGCTACAGTGCAGAGTCGCCCGGGGAGCTTCCAAAATGCCGAAGCCTGCACCCCCGCCCCCAAGTCTGGGGTGACTGGTCCAGGGTGCTGCCTGGGCCCCCACACGGTTACAAGCCCCCCGGCGAGTCCGCTGTGCAGGCGAGGCTGCGACCCATCTCTCTGGGACCTTCCCTGGCTCCCTCCTCCCTGAGGCTCCTGCCCGTTTGCCTGGAGCTGCTATTTCATGCCTGTGGTTACGCTCACCTGGACAAGTGCAGAAAAGCAGGACACTCCTGCCGCCCCTTTCTTCTCCGCCCATCCCGCCCAGCCTCCGTCCGGACGGCTCCTCTACAGCGGGGCCCTGAAGGACACGGACCATTTCTCTGGACACAGCACTCATTCCACTGGAGCCTTCGTTTTGTTACCTGTAAAATGAGGATAATCCTCCTCTCTCTGGTCCTGATAAGGACCCGATAAAACAAAGTGACACACTGAAGACGTCCCTCCCCATGGAACAGGCCAGATAACCCACAAGAGCTAAGGACGGCTGTGGAATCCCAGCCTCCGGTCCTCCTGGCTGTTCTGAGCCTCCCTGTGCCTTCATTCAGGGGTCCGTCCCCACTGTTCAGGGAGGGTCCCTGACTCCTGCCACAGCCAACACCAAGGTCAGAGGCCAAGGGTGGGGGCAGCAGCAAGGATGCTATCATCCAACAGCCCGCTCGTCCAACCAGTGACACGGAAACCCATGTTCACGGTCTCACTCACACACCTGAGGGTCACCCTGACGCTTAGCAGCCTCTGCGCTCAACTCAAACCATCTCTCACGCATCCCCAGGGACAGGACTTCCTGGTCTCTGATCTGCATCTGTCCCTCTGCCCTGCACGTCTCAGAAGAGCCGTGGATCACTCCACCGGTTCTCCATCCTGCCTGAGCACAGGAATCACCTAAGGAGCTTTCAAAATCCTAAGCCAGAAACACAAGGAATCTGTGGCGTGGTCTGGGACAGGGGGTCCCTGGGCAGGGATCTCAAATCACTGGTCCTATCCTGTTATTTGCAGGATAATTAAGCAGAGACCTTCGTTATAGAGCTGCCCACTAAAACCTGCCTAAGAGGACAAGAGGTCAGGTGGAGGTAAACCCACCCACAAGAGCCAGGACACAGAAGCAGCCTGAGTGTCCATCCACAGACGAGTGGGCAAAGAAGATGGGGGGTACATACACACACAGCAGAATATTATTCAGAAAAGAAGGAATTCCTGTCTCTTGGGACATGCATGGACCTCGGCCATGATGCTGTGGTAAGTCAGAGAAAGATACGTGCTATAGGGTATCACTTATAAGTGGGATCTAAAAAAGCTGAACTCATAAAAACAGAGCAGAATGGCGGTGACCAGGGGCTGGAGGTGGAGGAATCAGGGAGATGCTGTTTAAGGGTACAAATCTGCAATCAGCAGATAAGGAAGCTCTGGAGATCTAATGCACAGCACGGTGACTACAGTCAACAATACTGTATTACAAACTTGGAAGTTGCTAAGAGAATAGACCTTCATTGTTCTCACCACAAAAAAGAAAGGGTAATTATGCAACGTGACAGAGGTGTCAGCTAAGACCACGGTGGCAATCACACTGCAATACATAAATGTATCAAATCAGCGCACGTTGTAACCTTCAACTTACACAATGTTCTGTGTCAATTATATCTTAATAAAAAAAAAAAGAATAAACCAAGCCGCATTTAGGAGATCACCTGCCAGTCTGCTTGGTAAAATAACTCAACACAGAGCACAGGAGGCCCATGCAAGACGCCACTGTCAGGGTCAGCCTGGGTAAGAAGCAAAGCCCCGGGAAAGCTCTGGATGGAGCCAAGGACGCGAGCGTGGCTGATTTAAATGTGACCCTAACAAGAGCAAGCTCACAGCCACCCGCCAGGGCACGGGCTGAGGGCACACAGCCTTAGAAAGAAGGCGTTCGGAGGGTGTGTGCGCACACTTCCACACGCCTGGAGAACTTCCACGTGGCACAGTTAGGCCTTAAAGCTTAGAAGCTAAACCCTACCATTACAGCTAAATGTCAGCAATCCATTGACAGGTGGTTGTTTTTTTTTTTAACTTCTTGGACCTTTTGAAATGCAGCAGTCCAGAAGTGTTCAATAGTATTCTGGCCTGTGTAATACTGTTATCAGCTGTGCCTATCTGAACACAAGCCACTTCAGGACCCCGTCTCCCCCGCAGCTGTGGACACAGCTACTGTTGTCATCAGGCGGCACAGATCACAAGCTCAACCCTCTCATTACCTCTATTTAAGGCTCACTCTCCTGGAAGTGGGCATGGTTTTATCCCCAAGGCTCAGAGAGGTTATGTCACCAGTACAAGTTCACACAGCAAATGACTAGGGAAGGAGCTGGGACTCACAGCCAGGAAAGCCATCCCCAAACCAGCCTCCCTTACCCACCACACTTAGACTGGCAGCCTGGGCTGCTATGTGGACAGACTTGTGTTCCCAGCAGGGAGAGCAGAGCTGTAGCTCAGCCCCAGCAGGTGTCCTGGTAAGAATGAGGCGGGCCCTGAAGAATCCACCCCGGCACAGCCCTGGGGCAGTCACTTCCCCAGAGGAGGGAAGGCGTCCTTAGAAAAGGTCCACGCGCAAAGGCCAGGCCATCCCTGGGCTTCCAGGACCCAGGGAGAGCCCCTGGGGAGCCATGGCCTGCACTCCTGGGTCCGAGGGGAGCCCACACCCAGTACCGACCACCCATTGGTCCACTGGGCCAGGAGGACCGAGGCTGAATCTCTGCGTCTGACCCATGAACTCACCTCTCTTACTCAACCAAGCAGACCTGCCGAGTTCAGACTGTCTCTGCAGGAGTTCACTCCATACATCACGAGAAATCATAGAAGACATGACTACTGTTCTGACCAGGCGTACCGTTGCCTACAGGGCTACTCATGATGACTTTGAGCCACTTGCAGCCTGGAAAAGTTCTCAGCATCGCCTGGGACTGTCACTGCCAAGCAATGATCACATGCACTTAACAAAGCTATACTTGACATCACTCAGGTCCCAAAAGATGGAGAAAACCATCCCAGCAGACAGGTGGTACGTATGCTCAGGACCATCCAACAGGAAAAGGGGCCCAAATTCGTCAAGATATACGTACTTTAAAGCACTGGTCCTTAGTAAGACTCCAAACAGGCCTCTCCCCAGCAGCCCCTGCTGAGGGCTGACGGCCTGGTGGAAGCACAGACTGGGGTCTGCTCGCTAACCGGACAAGTGCGACCAAGGCTTTCATAGGTTGGCACATTCTGATGCTCCGGGGCGAGAAACGCCGAGTGACACAGACCACCTCCCAGTCTCGAGCTTCTCATCCAAAACACAAGGTCTCCCCCGCGCACCGCCAGGCCTTAGCTCAGGCTCTAGAACAAGTATGTTTCTCAAACTGCCGATGCCGACATGAGGCCACTGTGTCGGGGTCCCCGGGGCTCAGGGTACACAACGGAAGTCGTGCCGATGCAGAAGTCAGGCGAGAGGCTCTAAGCCACGGCACAAACACACACAACACGCGTGCGGCATGCTTCCCGATGCCACCGTTCTGTTAAGTAGGAAACCAGACACAAAACTGCATATGCAGCATATGCATAACTTGCTAACATAAATAAAGCTCACAGAGAAAGCTGGAAAATCAATACAAAAGGGTGAGCTGTGGAATCAAAGGCTTTTTCTTCCTTCCCCTCTATTTTCCCAATTCTCTACCATTAGCATTTATTTGTCAGATCACGGGAGAAAGCTTCACTACAAAAGGGTGTTTCTAATGCTCTGTTTTACCTTAAAGAACTGAGCTCTGCCTGGAAATGGTCTTTTTAATGCTACTGTACTGACTGGTTTGTGCAGCTCTCTTTCCAAGGACAGCCAGCTCTTCTGACAGCGTATCACACAAGCCCACTTGTAGAACCAAGAAGAACCAAGATGAACTTCCAGACCAGTCAAGATTCTCATGGTGAAAGGCTTTAAAATAAAATAGGACCCCACCCAAATTTTTGAAGCTGGGTCCACCTGTGTTTTCTGCCCATGTGCCATTCACACCGGCCTGTCACAAGCCCTCCACAGTGGCGCCAAAAGCTGGTCAACGTGTCATGGGTTTTGCCACAACCAGGAATATGTAATACACATCCACACGTGGTGGCATTTGTCAGACAAATCATCAGGCCGAGCAGATCACGCAGCGCTGTGACCTGGGGGGTGACTGCCGCAGCTGAAAGGTCAGGGGCTCTGCAGAGGGTCAAGGCAGCACCTGTGCCCATTAGAACACAGGAGGGCAAGGCCTTGGGGATCCGCAAAGCAGAGCAGGAGAGTCAGACACCATGTGATGCTCTGTGACCCCGCAGCGGGGACCCGGCTGTACCTGCTGCTAACGTGCCGAGCTACTTCTGGCCATGTTCGAAGTCGGCATGCCCCCCAGAGATGCCGGGGAGCTGCCGGTCTGGATGCGGTATCTCGAGGGTGCCCCAAACCAGTGCCCAAGCCTGGTACGTCACCGACCTCGTCCTCAGCTTGCCCTGCTACAGCCCGTGAGTGCTCTGCGGGCTGGAGCTGTGTTTCATGCTGTGCTCCTAACCACTATTCCTAAAAGAGGACAGTCTGCCCCTCCTGGGTGTCATGACACGGTCCCCGCGGCTGCTCGACCTTTCGTGTACACGAGAGAGGAGGATTCGTTAGCTTAACTGACAGTGGGCTGTTTAGATTCATTAAGGTGCTCGAGGAGTAAGTCAGAGAACACCTTCCTCCCATAGCCCAGGGACCTCCCCCGTCTCTTTCCAGGACCTTCCAAATGCACCTTCAGAGGCTGCCAGAAACAGCAGGAGCGAGGAAGGGGAGGATGCACTGTAATCTCCAGCCAGAGAAGAACAATTCAGACCTTCTTTTTTTTTTTTTCTAAATTAATTTATTTTTAATTTTTTTGTCTGCTTGTTTAACGGAGGGACTGGGGATTGAACCCAGGACCTTGTGCATGCTAAGCACGTGCTATACCACTGAGCTATATCATTTCTCCCCCTTGACCTTTTTAAGAAGGTAGTTTCATCATTTACAAAAATGCAGCATTTTAAGTGCTGCGGGTCTAAGAAAAGTTCATTTGATAGTTCCAGACTCCATGAGAAATGCTTTCAAATTTCCTAAAAATTATTTCTATAGAGTCCTGGAAGGGTTGTCTGCAGCCTAACCAAGGTGAGAACTACCACATTTCTATTCCCCAAATCCAAAAATACTCACACAAGAAACAACTCTCTAAAGGTAAGGAAAAACATCACATTAATTTCATACATATTCAGTTGGCAGAAGTGAGTAAATAGATTTGGCGAAGGTTTTATGTAACCGGTTGATAAAAGGTGAGCTGGGGTTAGTCCCCAAGAGAACTCACCAAAGGCAAGCCTGAATCTGAAGCCCAGCCTTAACACAACTTTTTTCCCCAGCCTTTACACAACTTTTTTCCCCAGCCTTCCTGAGGACATGGTCTCTTTTTTGGTACCCAGCCCAGATCTACCAGCTGCCAGGAGTACAGATGATTACTCAGGAAGCTGTCGGAAAAAATTCTACAATCAGAGCGTCATGAAGGGCCGGGTGGGCAAGAATCCTCTTCAAAGCACTTGGAGGTGTGGTAGGGCTCCCCGACCACAGCGAGACAGGACAAGTCCTCCCCCAAATGGGCTTACGAGCAGAGGCTGAGCCCTCACCTCCAGCACCTGAGAACCAAGCTCTTCAATACGCAAACCATCTCACAGACAAAGAAATACAAGATCACCCAGGGGTAGGTTCATGACACTTGTGTGCAAATTGATTTCCTCTGAGCAAATGATATTTTTATGCCTGTTGAAAAAACAAGCCGTCTCCCAAGACAGATGCATTCATCATCCAAACAACCCAGTAGCCTTCCGGCCACTCCTCCACCAGCATCTCTCCCAGCCAACGAGTGCAGCTGGCAGCGCAGTGCCTCCGAGCCCCCGAGCACCCGAGGCCAGAGTTCAGATTCTGAAAACACAGTCCCACATTCCTGAACCTGCTATTCACAGCCACGCCCTTCGAGGAACAGACAAGACGAGCCGTTGGAGAAAAACTGTAGAAAACATCCCCTTTCCCGTGCCCTGTGCAGCCAGACCTGAACATCACCATTTCTACGGACTGATTAAACACTCGCAAAGTCAGGAACGTGAGAAAATAAACACACAGACATGCACAGAAGAAGAAAAACAAAAGCTTCCTGCCAGAAGTTTTCTTTCCATATGTCCTATGTCATAGCAGATTCTAATCTGTGAGAATTTCATTATTTTAAAAATCTTCACTTCTGTTCCAAGGAAAGTCCTGGGTCAGCCTATGCCTTTACTTCCAGGGATCAACCCCAAAACCACAAGCCCTCAAGATTAGAAATAAGTTTCTAGATAAACAACAAGGACCTACTCTAGAGCACAGGAAACTATATTCAGTATCTTATAATAACCTATAATGGAAAAGAATCTGAAAAAGAATATATATATATATATATGTGTGTATCTGCACAACTGAATCACTTTGCTGTACACCTGAAACATTGTAAATCAACTAGATTTCAATAGAACAAAATGAAGGAAAAAAAAGATTAGAAATAAGGCACATTAGGCCATGTTTCCCATCTCTACACTTAATAATAGTGTGAAATGGCTGCAGGGATGAGCTGTAGCTTTTATGATGTAGGAACACAACACAGAGTCCAGACGTTTAAGGGTACCTGAATCCAAGAACCAGTATGCATACGTTTAATTCAGAGACATCCCCAAGCCTCATGAACTCATAGGTCTTCCTTCATCCATCAGACGTTTTAATTACTGGCCTTAATTACATTAATTGAATAACTACATTAATTACAGGTAGCACACTGGAACTCCATCCTCTTCCCCTTAAGGCCCTGTCAGGTTATAATGCCTTGAAGATAAGCATTCCCTACCAGCAGCCTCTGCTGGACACAGACAGACTTTCCATAAATATTTCTGGAGGGTTTCCGACTGCTCAAGCTTCGTAAAAAGAAGAGACGAAGTATCAAGAAGTATCAGGGCTCTGCTACCAACAGCCTGGCAAATCGGACGGCCATGCCCACCTCAGTCTGCAAAATGAGGATACCAAGTGGCCTGGGCAGATTTTCATGTACACGTTAGACGAGGTAAAGCGGGTGACGGTGCTGTGAAAAGTGCAATACAGTATGCAAAAATACTGTAGCATTGTTACAACGTTCATCAGCACATTTCTACACAGGAAGACGGGAAGAAAAAGGCACTACAAACTGGCTGTTCTTTCTTGGAGAAAAAGAAGACTGATAACTGGAAGTGATAAAGACACAAACGCAGACAGTGGCCAAGTCTTGACACGGGCGAAGCAAGAGCGCGTCCCTGTCCAGCCCCTTGAAGACAGCTTCACTCTATTTCTGAGACGTGAAATTACACCACCGCCCCTTCCTCCTCCTCCCCCTTTCTCCCCTCTCTCTCTCCCCTCCCTGCTGGGAAGGACCCTCCCATCCCCTTGCTAGACTCGGCCATCCCCAGGGACACAGAGGCCCAGAGGTTTATTCTTCACAGGTTTTTGTAATTCTGGGCTAGAGCCAGAAACTTAGCATTCAAGCAGGTAACAGGAAATTCTGGACCCCACCTGGCCCTGAAGCAGCAGATCTTGAAATGCCAGAAGTTCTCAGCTCACTCCACACACCCCTAAGGGGATATATCCACCACCTACAGGGAACAGACTTGTGTTTGAAGAAAAGAAACAACCCTGTGGTCAGGGGAAGATCAGGCAGTGGACTGCAATACAGTGGGCTGGGAGGAGGGGGTAACATGAGAGAAGGGGGTCAAAAGATACAAGCTTCCAGTTACAAAATAACCAAGTACGTACAGCATGGCACCTATAGTTGATAATACCGCATTGCATATTTGAAAGTTGCCAAGAGAGTAGATCTGAAAAGTTCTCATCATAAGAAAAAAAAAAGTTAACTCTGTGAGGTGATGGATATTAACTAGACTTACTGGGGTGATCATCCCAACAACATCAAATCGTTACTGTGTACGACTGAAACTAGTAACACATAACATGTCAAGTTCATCTCAATTTTAAAAAGAAGACCAGGCATAAACAGAACCCTTGGGAATCGTTGAACTTTTAGAGGCACAGGGAACTGCAGAATAAAGGGTCCAGCAACCTCACTTGGCAGGTGAGGAGTCTGAGTCTGGGGGAAGCTGGGGGGTGACTTGGGGTCACAGGGCACCAGGAGTTCATTATATGTGTGAGAGGGGAACCCAGGTTCTGAGTTCTCCTCCAGGCTTCTCCCACCTTTCAAAAGTTGAGGGCCACCACACACCCCTACGTACAACTTCTAATTATTCCATGACAAGCATGGAAGGACTAATATTAACTAAGCACCGTGACTGTCAAGCTCTGTCCTAGTCCTTCTGATCCATTTTTTCCAGTCTCCATTATAATGACAACAATTTGTGTTTGGTAGGTAGGATCAGCCCATTTTACAGAAGAAGAAACTAAGGCCCAAGGTCATAAAAGTAATACGAACAGGATTCCTTTTCTTTTCTCCCTCCTAGTAGTCCTATTTTTTCCCCCAACAATGATTAAGGAAATTAGAAGTAGATGTCATTGAGGACATGGTAGAACAATCCACCAAAACCGAATTAACTTTAAGGATTCCACTCCACAGCTTAGTTATAAAAAACAAAAACTAGATGAAATCCAAAATAAACAATGTAACAATAAGCCTGAAAATGCACCCAAGTCAAATCCGAACTCTTCCTCTTCATCTGCAATGAGCTGTCGGGCTCCCCTAGACTAGAGGCAGGTCTCCTCAATTCTCCCCTCACCCTTAATAGGTAGACAAGCGAGGGTCTCAGGAGTCAGGCTGACGAGCCTGGGAAGCTGGGGACCCCAGAAAATTGAGTATGGCCCCAGCCGTACAGTCAAGTCTGCAGAGGCCAGGGGAGTCTGAGAGTCAGATGCAAAAATCAAGTGCCTCCTCAAAATATTAAATATAGAATTACCGTAAGATCTAGTAATGCCACTTCTGGGTACAGACCCAGAAAAACTGAAATGGCAACTTAAACGATTATTTGCACACCTATGTTCATAGCAGCATTACTCACAACAGCCAAAAGATACGAACGAAGCAGCTCGGTGTCCTTGGATGGATGAAGAGGTAAACAAAACATGGTCTATACATGCAACGGAATATTATGCAGCCTTAAAAGGCAAGGAAATTCTGACACAGACTAGCATGTGGATGAAATTTGAGGACATTATGCTCAGTGAAATAAGCCAGTCACAAAAAGGCAAACACTGATTTCATTTCCACAAGGGACCTAGAGGAGTCACATTCCCAGAGGCAGAAAGTAGAGTGGTGGGTGCCAAGGGGTTGGGAAGGGAGGAATGGGGGGCTGGTGTTTAATGGGGACACAGCTGCAGTCTGGGAAGATGGAGAAAGTTCTAGAGAAGGACAGAGGTGACGGCTGCACAACGTGAACATACTTAAGGCCACTTAACTGTACACTTAGTCATGAAATGATAAGTTTTATTTATGTATATTTTAACCATATATTTTTTAATGTTACTTATGTATATTTTAATCTTTTTTTTTAATCTGTTACTTCAACCATTTTTAAAGAAATAAAGCAAGAGGAGTCTTCAACAGGTGCCAGCCCAGCCCAAGAGGAGGGGAGCAGGTCTGCAAGAGCTGGGCTAGGGGAAGCAGTGTGGGAACTCATGGTTCAGGAGCCCCTTTGTCTTTCTAGAAAGGGCTAAACTCAGTGACCACAGAGCGAGAGCATCTCTCCCCCTGATCAGATGGCTCCTGACCTGTGATGAAGGAACACGGGCTGGTGGTCTCCAAAATCCCAGCCTGAACCTCACTGTGCTGTGACCCTCCAGGGCCAGACAAGCAGGAGTCCCAGCAGAGGGACAAGGTCATCCTCGTGGTCAGAACACCTGATCCCATAGCTGCTGAGGTGATTTTTCTTCTTTATTTGTATTTATTTACTTACTTTTTAGTTCAAGTATAGTTAGTTTACAATGTGTCAATTTCTGGGCTACAACATAATGTTTCCGTCATCCATGTACATACATACCTTCCTTTTCATACTTTTTCATTACAGGTTACTACAGGATATGGAATGTAGTTCCCCGTGCTAAAGAGTAGAAACTTGTTGTTTATTTTATACATAACAGTTAGTGTCTGCAAATCCCAAACCCCCAGTTTAGCCCTTCCCACTCTCTTCCCCCCTGGTAAGTATAAGTTTGTTTTCTATGTCTGTGAGTCTGTTTCTGTTTTGTAAATGAGTTCATTTCTGTCTTTTTTTTTTTTTTTTAGATTCCACATGGGTGGTATCATTTCTCTTTCTGGCTTACTTCACTTAAAATGACGATCTCCAGGTCCATCCATGTTGCAGCAAATGGCATTAATTTTTATGGCTAAGTAGTATTCCATTGTGTAAATATATGACAACTTCTTTATCCAGTCATCTGTCAATGGACATTTAGGTTGTTTCCACGTCTTGGCTACTGTAAATAGTACTGCTGTGAACATTGGTGTGCGTGTATCTTTTTGAATTAGAGTCCCCTCCGGATATATGCCCAGGAGTAGGATTGCTGGATCATATGGTAAGTCTGTTTTTAGTTTTTTGAGGAATCTCCATACTGTTTTCCGTAATGGCTGCACCAAACTATATTCCCACTCACAGTGTAGGAGGGTTCCCTTTTCTCAACACCCTCTCCAGCACTTATCCTTTGTGGACTTTTGAATGATGGCCATTCTGACTGGTGTGAGGTGATCCCTCATTGTAGTTTTGACTTGCATTTCTCTGATAATTAGCGATATTGAGCATTTTTTCATGTGCCTCTTGGCCATTTGTATGTCTTCACTGGAGAATTACTTGTTTAGGTCTTCTGCCCATTTTTGGATTGGGCTGTTTTTTTGTTATTGAGTTGTCTGAGCTGTTTGTATATTCTGGAAATTAAGCCCTTGTCAGTCGTATCATTTGCAAATATTTTCTCCCATCCGTAGTTTGTCTTTTTGTTTTGTTTATGGTTTCCTTTGCTGTGCAAAAGCTTCTAAGTTTAATTAGGTCCCGTTCATTTATTTTTGCTTTTATTTCTGTTGCCCTGGGAGACTGCCCTAGGAGAACAGTGGTAGGATTTATGTCAGAGAACATTTGCCTGTGTTCTCTTCTAGGAGATTTATGGTGTCCTGTCTTATGTTTAAGTCTTTAAGCCATTTTGCATCTATTTTTGTGTATGGTGTGAGGGAGTGTTCTAACTTCACTGATTTACATCCCAGCACCACTTGCCGAAGAGACTGTCTTTTCTCCATTGTATATTCCGGCTTCCTTTGTCGAGGATTAACTGACCGTAAGTGTGTGGGTTTATTTCTGGGCTCTCTGTTCTGTTCCATGTTGCGGTTATTTTTAGATAGGAAAATGAGTCCACTCCGTGCCGGTCACCTCCGGAGCTGTTTCA
The DNA here is from genome assembly GCF_048564905.1 of Vicugna pacos. NCBI lineage: Eukaryota > Metazoa > Chordata > Mammalia > Artiodactyla > Camelidae > Vicugna > Vicugna pacos. The sequence goes on along the minus strand of NC_133014.1, from coordinate 6,034,226 downwards.
CAAAAGGGAGAGGGATTAGGGGGTGCCCGGAAGAACCAGAGCGGCTGGCCGTGCCCACGCTTTACAGAGCAGAGGACGCTGGGCCCCGGGCACATCCACAGCTGAGGCCCAGGGCCACGCTGTGCTGGGAGCATCGTGTCCCCATGCCTGGTCCCTGGTGAGGAACAGGAAGCAGAGAGACCCCCAGGGGCAGGTGGCCCCACCACAGAGCTTCCAGACAACATACCTAAAGCAGGGAGAACCTCAAAGGTGTGGCTCCAAGGCCCCAACGTCCACAACAAAATCGTTCAGTCCTTAAGGGCTACAAAAGCCAACTTCTCACGGTGCAGTAAAAACATCACGAAGTGTTTTAATGAAGTGAGTTTAAAACGCTGCCCAAGGCGACATGGTTAAGGAGATGAGCGAGCTCACTCGAGAATTCCAGTCCCAGGTTAACTACGGGAGCGAGTCAGTCAGCACTGGGACAGAGCTACCCTGAACTGATCACCGCAGTAAGTGCTGGAGTTGAGTTGCTCTGGATTCATTGCTGGAATAAGGAATAACTCCCGGAGAGCTGTTCTAGATCAGTTACCGGAGTAACTGCTGGAGTCAGTAAACAATCACTGGAATAGAGTTACTCTAGGTTCACTACTAGAGTAAAGGGGACAGGGCCTTGTGTTCACTGCCTGGAAGAGAACTAGGCACACAGACACACAGGAAGTACCTGCCGAGTGCACTTCTTTACCAAGAGTTTCATTCTCCCAAAATTCAGCCGGTTACTGACCACAGGCAGGGCCTAACCTAGCACCGCAAAGGGCACACACGGCGTCAAAGGTCCTATGTCGAAGCCGCGTCTAGCTTAGAGCGGTGGGCAATCCTTGCTAAATCCACCACCTGTCCTGCTGCGTGTGGCAACACGGACCCCAAGAACCCGCAACGCTGTAACAACCAGGTTACAAAAAATGGTTGTTTTAAGAAGAAAGGCAGAGGGTGGTTAGTGCAGACTCACAATCGAGTTATTTTTCCTGCAAAACTTTCCTAAATAAAGGGGTTACATTAAGTTATATTTTATATTTTGTGATTACAGGCTAAAAATACCCCCGTCAAAGTGGACAAGGGCTTCCATATTTATTTATTGAAATTTTTATTTGGAAATCATTTTACGCTCAAGAAAAGCTTCAAGAATTAAAACAGAATCAAGAACACTGCTATACCCTTGGCCTAGAAACAGCTCACCCTATCTACTCCAACACTGCTCTTTCATCCCTTCTCAGGATGTGATGTGATGTGATGTGATGTGATATGTGACATGATATGTGACGTGATGTGATATGTGATGTGATATGTGACGTGATGTGATATGTGATGTGATATGACATTGAATAGGGATATTCTCTTAACACAATAGCCTAGTTATCAAAGTCACTCAATGTAACACATGCTGTGCTTTTAGCTACCATGTATAGTCTGGTTGTGTTATGATCCAATAACAAACACCCATTACAGCAGTTTCCCCTCCAGCAGGGAACCCACCCTAGGGTTGGGTATCACGTTTAGTTATCATGTCTGCTCTGTTTCCTTTAATCCACAGCCTTTCTTGTATGACTGACATTTTAAAGACAGTAGTCCCCATTTCATCTCCCTTTTTTTTGTTTTTGCCAGTTTTGATCCAAAAAGTTGACTTCAGTTGAATAAAAATATCCGTACACCTGAAATGCTATCATCTTATTTAGATGGGTAGATTTTTCTATGCATATTTAATCATTTGCTCTGTACTTATAATGTAGATCTCTCTGAGGTTGGAAGTAATGGGAAAACTGTCTGATTTCTACAGTTCTGATTCTAAATAAAACTTTTCAGCAATGCAAACTGCAGCATTATACACATACAATATCAGAGCTCATCTTCCCAAAGCCTCTGCAATCAGCCACTCGCGTCTCTGAGTCTCTCTCTCCCTCTCCTCCTCTCCCTTCTTCCCTCCCTCCCCTCCACACACAGACTTTCTCAAGATCTTTCTGCTATAAAGGAAATGTTCACCTACAGAGACTCTGGTCTTGACTCTTACTAAGATTTCAGGCACCATCAACACAATCAAATCTCTGGCTTTGCCTAGAGTTTGGGTTTCTGTCGATTTTCATTCAAGAAAGTTAATACGTTAACTATTACAAGACTCTGACTTAACTTTTGGCTGTTAGTAGACAATGCTCGAACCCAGCCTTCCAGGTACAGGAAGTTAAAATCAAACAAGGAAAGCAGCTCTTATAGTGGGGACACATATCCTACCAAAGAGAACCTTCCAGTTCCACGAGAGGCCACCCAACTCCTCGTCTCCTCAAACCTAAATGTCTTATTTGGATAAACGAAGCCAAACAGGAGGCTGAAAGACACTTAGTGCAGATCTTTTTACGGCAAGCTACCTGGGCAGCGGACCCCAGACTGCAGCTCTGGAAGAGGCCACCGTCAACCTCACCCAACGGCAATTCCCAAGGTGCAGGAGGGTCTCTGTTGGCCACACCCGGCTGGGAAGCCACCTCGGGCACTTTACTTCAACTGGCAGGTGGTGGGACAGTGGCAGCGCACCTCATGTGCAACTTAGCAAATTCAACCACGTGCGCTGGCCAGAACGGCAAGCGGACAGCAGTTCACACAGACAGCCCACGACTCCAGAGGCGCATGCCCTGGAGGGAGCTCACGGCCTGGCTGGAATCTCCCAGCTCCACCGAGGCTCCGCCTTGGCAGGAACCCTTCATCCCATGAGATTGACCGAGTCAGGTGACCCTGCAGATTTCAAGGGTAATTTTTACCTCAAGGAAGTTTTGTCCTTCTTGTTGATTTTGGAACCTAATTCCCATATTGAGAGACAGCTCCACTGTCTGGAATGGAAAAGCGTGCCATTAAACACACACACACACACACACACACACACACAGAGTTTTGGAACACTGGGTTTGCTAACATCTAGTCTCTCCAGCCAAATCCTTCCTGTGACTAAATCCTTGGCAGATGCAAGATCATGAGCTTTACATCCTGCAAGCAGTCTTAATGACTTGCTTAAATTTTACATTAAAAAATTTTTTTTAATTTTATCTTTTTTTCTTTGTTGTTTTATCTTTTTAAATTTTATTTTATTTTTTTGTTGAGGGGGTGGGTAATTAGGTTATTTGTTTATTTAATGGAGGTACTGGGGATTGAACCCAGGACCTCGTGCGTGCTAGGCATGCGCTCTACCGCCGAGCTATACCCTCTCCCCTTATTTTTAATTATAACCACAAAACACCAGCGTAACAGAAACTCAGAACCCACTTTGGCTCTCTCTGTGCCTGTGGTAAATGAAATACCTAATCTTCTGCTTCTTTTTTTAAAAATGTTTCTGTCGTGCACATACTGCTTCTCAAGAAACTCCAGAAGCTCCTTCCAAACCTTTCCTCGCTAGGCCAATCCCATTTTAATAATGTTGCCCCGTTTCCGCATCAGCACATCCCTACATCCCCAACACTGGGCCACGATTTAAAACCCTATTAAATGGACTCACTCATTCAGAGCAGCCACACTTCCTGGTCTACCTTGGTAATTCACTGAAATATTCCACCTGTTATTTTCCTTCTAGAAATAAACTGTAATTTTTTGAATCCTGAGAACATTATCTATAACAAGATGGTTTAGATTTACAAAGCTGAGAAACGAAATCTAATCAAAACACTTAGTGAGGCCAGATCAGATTCCCAGCGGCACTCACCCCAGACAAGACGGTACAAAGGGGCGTGACACCCAGCGCCACACAAGTAACAGTACCCAATGTTTAAGTTGCCTCCATCTCCTCAAGGAATTTCTTTTGCCAGGTGACGCGGTCACTGTCCAGTGCTAAGCCAATATCCCTGGCTTCCATTTTCATGAGCTAACTCTTGGGTGATCAGTTACAGATTCTTTGAGGCAATTTTGTTTTTTCAGGCCTGAGTACTTAACCCCACTTTCAAAACAAAATTCCTTGGGAAACGCTCCCAAGGCCTCCATGCCCTGGATGCCGTACCTAGTTCTTTGATCTATTCAAATCCTACCCAGTTTCCATCTCAAGGTCCCGCAGCCCTGCCCCAAGCCCACAATTCCGACAGATCCACCGTTCAACAGATGCTCTGCTTGTCGGCAAATCATAAATTTGTAACAACAGAAACAACAACAAAAAAAACCCACCAAATTTCCCCTGGGCAAAGCCGCCCTCACCTGCCACCCAGCCTCCTCACCCCCCAACCACAGCCCCCAGCCCACTCTACCCCACCCCTACCTGCACCCAAACTGCTCTTAAGTCCCCAACATCTTATAAGCTTGTCCCACACACTGCTGCAGAGCTGATCCCTCTTCCCCTCCCTCCTCCTTACACACACTCTTCTCTTAACTTCTGGAAAAATCCACCCTGCTGATTTCCTCCCTTCCCCCCCCCCCCACCCCTTCATCCCCTCTGTGGTCTCCTCCTCCATAGGCTTTACTGGACAACTCACAGGCAGGCAAGCTGGACTTGTCCAGAACAGGCCCTCAGAGGCCACAGGGCTTTTGCACATTCACTTCCCTCTGCTCAGAAGGATCTTTCCCCCGCTCTGCAGCAGGCAAACCACCCTCCATGCCCTGCAGGTCTCAGCTGAGATCACAGGTACTTGGAGAAATGCTGCCTGACACCCCAACCTCAGTTAATTCCCGTTACTCCCTCTCACTCCCTCTGTACTTACCACCATAATTCTGCATTTCGTGGTTTTGCCCCTCCACCCCTTGACTGCATGCCTCACAGGAATACAGCCTGACGCTGCTGGATGCAATGCTCTCTTGGCTTTCTCCTCTTTTTTAAAGACAAATAATTAAATGGATTTTGCCAACACATCTGCAAAATATAACAGTCTGAAGTATAAACACATCCACAAAGCAAAAACTGTTTTAGTTATTATAATTGCTATCACTGTTTTGCAGGAACGTTATCTCTGAGTCTAGGGAAGGGACAAAAATCACAAATGTGTAACTCTACACTGATTTCTTCTCGAGGGAAAAAAAAAATCCAGAATACATATATTCTGATTTCAAATAGAAGCACCTGACTGGATTAGATTCATTTCTGAAAACAGTTTCTAAGCCTCTGCGAAACTGACACACCCCCACACAGGCAAGACACTTTGAAGGCTAAATATAGTCTCCTGAAAGGACAAATATCTGAAGCACAGGAGGTCCAGGAATCATGGTGCACAAGGCAATAATGCGACCCTGCTTCAGTGCCTCTCCTGCTCGCCGCTACCCACACGATCCTCATCACCCAGAAAATATGCCAAGCTCTCCCAATCTGCAGGTTCTGTATATACTTTATCAAGTTTACATGTGCCAAGAAAGAAGCATGCAATTCTACAAGGCTCATGGGAAACCCTCTTACCCCCACCTCTGCTCCCACTCCTCAGCTCTCCGAGGGCAACCACCCCCAGTTCTCAACTGGTTCTTTTCCCATTTACATCTGCTTCTCCAAGGAACACGCTGGGCCAGATACTTCAATTTTCCATGTAGACACTGGCTGGCAACTTTCAGAAGCAGAGAACGTAGCTCCCAGTTCACTCACCACCACCACCACCGGCCACTCACACCTCACTTAGGCAACTGTTTGGGTTAGATCACTGGTCCATATTTACGTTATTATAATTACACAAACATTGCTGACAGCTGAGCTTTTAGTAAAAGGAGGAAGCCTTTTTCCTAACCTACCCAGCTTTTTATTTTCCCTGGAGTTGACACCTGCCCTGGAATTCTTGTCTGATCTAGCTTTCTGGGTACCAGCAATCCGCCCATAAGCTCTCCTCTGGTGTGTGCATCTTCCTTCAGTATCAATACTCCGCTCCTCTTTTCCCAGGAGCTGTCCGGAAGCCTCTGCCCTGCTCCAGACCAGGCTGCAGACGAGACCCTCATCTCAGGGTCTCCTATCACCATCAACCTGGAGATTCCCTTCCAAGGATTTCTTCTTAAACAAGAAACAAAAAGCACAAACTACTAGGGGAAAAGAATGGTGCGTCTGACTGCATGAAAATTAAGAATGCTGGTTCTTCAAAAGAACCATAACAAAAACAAAAAGGCCAGGCATACAGCGAGAGATTTTTCAATACATTACAGTTGAAAAAGAACACAGAACACAGACACATGTCCATGCACACACACAATGAGCTCTGAAATAGGAAAAAGTCACAAACATTTCTCAAAAGGCAAAACAAATACTTAATAAACACATAAAAAGATTCTTAACACTCAGAGTGATAAAAGGAAACATCACCTCAGCAGTCCTCGGGTACGATTTTAATACCTACCAGACTGGCAAAAACTAACATCTCTGGCAACATCAAGTGTTGGCAAGGATTATCACCGTGGGAATTTTTGCACACTGAGGCCAGAACTATAAATTAGCACAATCACTTTGGAAAGCAACTTGGAATTATCTAGAAAAGTTGAAAATGCACATCCCTGGGCCCCCATATTAGGACTGTTCACAGACATTCCAGCTCTCCTCTCCTTGCAGGCACATAGTAGGACAGCATCTCCCATGGCTCTGAGGTCACACACAGCCATGTGACTTGCTTCGGTCAATGTAAAATGAGTGAAAGGGACAGGTCTCACATCCACGTTGGAAACTCTTAAGAGCCAGTGTGAGATCGACCAAGTTGCTTTCTCGACTGCCATGGTGATCATGGAAACAGAAGAGATGAGCTTCCATCAGCCCTCTTTGAGAGCCTACAATGAGAAGAGACCCCTGCAGACCCACACTGGACATTCAGCATGAGGGAGAAATCAACGTGAGTCCACAGAGATTTAGGGGGTGTTTGTTACCACAGCATACCCTAGCCCATCCTGGCTGATACACCCAACAAGGTCAGTCATAGGTATACCCTCTAGAGCTTTCCCATGTGCGAACATTATACAAGAATGTTTGTAGCAGCATTATCTGCAACAGCAGAACAACAATAACTAGAAACCCAAATATCAACCTTAGGAGAATGAATAAATAAATAATGGTATATTTATTTAATGGATTACTCCCCATCAACGAAAATGAACGAACGTGGCTGCATGTATTACCATGGTTCAATGCTAGGGAAATATAACATACATACAAAACTACGTAACTGGGAGTGGAAAAACAAGCTTCAGAAAAATACATAGAGTATGACTCCCCTGGTAAAGAGTTTAAAAACATACACACAAAACTAAACAATGTATTGATCAGAGATACATATAAATGTATCAAAACTAAAAAGCAAGGGACATAACCCTAACACATAACTCAGGTTGGTAGTGCCCACATGGGAGGGGAATACAATCAGGGAAACACACGAGAACTCTCAAGCATTGGAAATATTCTGTTTTTAGTAATAGCTGGTGGGTATCCCATAACTTAAATTTGATGTTTACGTTATATATGCCTTTGCACATGGAAGATATCATATTTCAAAACTTCAGGCAAACTATCATCCTATTCTTTTTGAATGTCCATTCTCTCTGAGTATTTATTTATTCAGAATAAAACTAATCACAAAATACAGTACCTTTTCCTAAGGAGATCTTATTGGGGGCTGTTTTTCTTGTTGTTTTTGCTGATTTCTCTCTCTCTTTTTTTTAAGTTAACAAAAGAGGAAGCAGAAAAATAATAAAATCTGGTGGTTACAACACACCCACCAGAAGTTCAAGAATATTAATGACTCAGATTCGGAGAGCCGTGTCAGCCGACTGGTGATGTGCTGGGGAAATCATGCCGGGTCTGTACAGTACCATATTTTAATGGAGGGACAGAGGGTGGAACCCAGGATCTCATGCATGCTATAAAGGTTACCAACGGGTGGCTCTAACGGCTAGCCTGGTGCAGCAGCTGCCAAACTTCCACTAATCCTTCCAAGCATGCAGGGCCGGCGTGAGGAATCACCATCACAACCCTCCATTATTACTTATTCCTTTTTCTGCATCATTTCCATTTTCAGGGTGATGCGAAACATGTCTCAACCTCAAAGGCTCACATCGATCGATTCCACTTGGGCATCCACATGTCCACTGAATATGTATCCAGACCTGGGACCTCCCTTCTGGAGCCCTAGGTCTGGTCTGCTAGAAACAGATAAAGCTACAGAGAGCCACCACATGACAAACCGGGGTCAGTGTTGTAAAGGGAAAGTACAGAGGACTGGCGGGGTCGGGGGAGGTACATCTCCAGGCAGTGGCGCTCCGGCTGAGACTGGAAGGGTGAGACGAACTAGCTGGGCAGCGGGGGAGGGGAGAGCACCCCAGGCACAGGGGACAGCCTGCCAAGGCCCTGGGAGGCCCTGTGCTCAAGAACAGAAGGAGGAGGAGAAAGAACCTAAGATGAGGGGCAGGGACAGCTCATGCCACACCTAATGAGCCGTCAAAATACGCCCAGGGCTGCTTTTCAGTACAGTTGATTACAGTTTGACAAAATAGAGGGGGAACATCTATGCCAGAAATATGATCAGATTTGCTACTTTCATTTTATTTATTTATTTTTATTCTAATGGAGGGTCAGGAGGTGGAACCCAGGATCTCGTGCACCCTAAGCACGTGCTCTACCACTGAGCTCTACTTACCCCCATTTTCATTTTAAATAAATCCCCCTTCTATCCAATGCTGCCAGAATGTGGCGTCAAGATCATAAAATCTTATCCCTTCACAGCTAGTCAATGAATCTTTTAAGTGCTACATGCCTCTCATTTTCAGCGCTTCCTAAAGAGCCCCAATTAGGCTGCAACGGCCTCGGCTACCCGGCCACCCACACACTCATACCTCCTATTATTTCCTGCAGAGGCACAGCCCTGCCTTGTTTGATTATCTAATTACCAATACACAGCCCTTATGTCCTCGTTAAATGCAGCTGTTGCAAACCCCAAAGCTTCTGTTAATGGCTTATCAGCCCTTAGAGATGTACTGGTTATTTTGCTTATGGAAATCTTCCGATTTCTGCTCCTGAAATCAAAGTACTTCCTTTGTTTGTGATTTCTTCCTTATTGTGCGTTTGGAAAACAAGACCAATATGGGGGAAGTCTGCCCAGTGCAACTGCCGCCCTGCTGAGCCAAAGGGGGTTTGGTGGTGGTGGTGGTGATGGTGGCGGAGGTGAAGTCCACCACCGCCAGGACTCCTGAGCAGGACTGAGCCAAGACTCACCTGAGCAGGACTCCAGCCAAGGTGAGACAGACTGGCCAAGAAAGTCAACACCAGGGCTGGGCTTCGCCACATTCCAACCATTCAACACAGCCATTCTGAGCAAGCCCCCACGTGAATCCCTGGATGAAGCTCCCCCAGTCACTGGGACACTGTTCCAAAGGCAGGAGACAATTCATCCTGGGCAGGGCCGGCCACTAGCATCCCGTGCCCTTTATTTACTAGGATTCGATGTGGTCAAAGACCCCCCTGTACCCAAATCCTGCTGGCATAGGTCTCTATTTAAATATTTGACCTTCTAATTACATGCATTAAATCCAGCAATAGTACATAAATGAATGTTCCTTACATTCTTCACTACAACGCAAACTTCTCTCCAACACTTTCGTTCTAAGAAGCCCTCTTGTTATTCAGTTTTTAAACTGTTACTTTGTTTCTCCTTTTTTCAAACCTACTAGGTGACAAACACAGCTAAGCCCTCGATGTACACTCTGTTTTCATTCTAACCTTTATTATAATTGGAAGACTTGCGCACTGCTGATGGGAATGCAAGATGGGGAAAGCCATGGTGCAAAACAGTCTCTCACCCTCTAAAGTAAGTTCCTGCCCCTGCTGGAGGCAGCGTTGTAACAGGGACTCAGAGAAACTGAATAAACCAGCCCCGATCCGTCACCAACAGACTTATCTTGACTCCGAAGCCTGCATTGTCCACTTCAACACCACACTTCCTCCCTGGACCCTAACTGTTAGGAAATCGGTCAGCCCATAATGGCTACAAACGCTGGGGCAGGAACACGGGCCGAAGGGAGACACTCTGAAAAGCAGAAAATATCAGTATTTGATTCAAATCATAACTTTTAAACTGCCAGCCTCTTTGGGAAAAGAACTGGCTAAGATTATACAGGAATGTACGTAACAAAACACTGAAACATAAATAAAACCCTTCAGAGGGGCACATCTGGGTGGTGATATTTGGTGTTTAAAGTTACGTTTATGCTGCTTATTTTTTCTTCCCCTGCCAAATCCTATTAATATAGAGGTGATTTACAATGTTGTTAGTTTCAGGTGCACAGCAAAGTGATTCAGTTACACATTCACATATATATTATTTTTCAGATTCTTTTTCATTATAGGTTACTACAGGATATTGAATACAGGTCCCTGTGCTCTACAGTAGGTCCTTGTTTATCTATTTAATATACAGTGGTGTGTGTCTGCTGCTCATTTTAAGTGCGTCAGAGAACGCGGGGGAGAGGGCAGTGATGCTCAGTGCTCTGTCCACCGCCCTCCAAAGCCTAACTTCTCCCACTCTGTTCTCCCAGAGCTGACTGACCTTTTAGAAGAAACATGCCCACAGGCTGGAGACTCCACCCAATGCAACACTGTATAACTTGACTTCCTCCCTTCCAGGGCAACAAAATCACTCTACCGGGGAGTTTGAGGAACATCTTCCAATACTGTGTTCAGCCATACCATATTCTAAGTGGAGGGAAAGGTCATTGCCTTCCCCTACGGCCCCCTCTGCCCCCTCCCCAGCCCAGGATCTCCTCCCCTAGGCGGGTCCCGGGAACCGGTCATGGGAGCCACCTGAGAGGCTGGTGCCCTGTGCTCAGTCTCCATCAAAGGAGGGAGCTACAAAAAAAGACCGGAGGGGGAGAAGGAGGAGGAGGAGGTCTCTGATTCCCATCCACTCTCTCCAGCTTTCCACAGGGGTCAGCCAGCAGCTCCGCAGGAGGCCAAGGACAGAGGGGATGTTCCTGTCCCAGGTGAGCAGCTCAGCCTCAGTCTGAAAGCCGGGCCTCCATGCCCACCCAACGTTGAAGAAAAACGGATCCAGGAACGCGCTTACTAGTCCATCCTTTCATCCTACAAATGTTTACTGAGCACATGCTATTTGTTGGGCACCACTGTGGGTCAAATAACCTGCCTCGCAGAACAGACAACTTCGCAGGGGCAACAATGAACAAAATAAACACTGTCTATATTAGAAACTGAGAAAGTGTGATGGAGAAAATAAAACTGGAGATGGAGAGAGAGAGAGAGAGAGAGAGAGTGTGTGTGTGTGTGTGTGTGTGTGTGTAAGAGGATGAAATACCATCTTCAGTAAAACCAAACCTTATCTTTCTGAGGGTGGGCAAGTTTTAAACATGTCAGATTACTTTAAACACCAAAGGAGCCCTCAAGTGTTCAAGCGCCTACTACCTAACAGCAAATTCAGCATCACAACAAAAGAAGAGGCACTTCCTTTTACTGCTCCTTTACATTTTATTCCCAACCCCTCTTAACCACCTCCACTCGCTTTTCTCCTAAGAAAAGCCTAAAACCAGTCACAATTCACACCCATTCATTTCACAGATAAACTCAGCCTAAGCTTTAAGTCTTTGAAATAAATTGCTAAAAAGTCTGCCAGATTAGAATTCTCTGTTTTCTGGAAATCGCCACCCAGGAGCCGGCCTCTGTATCACATCAGTCTTGATTTTACAACATTCGTTAGGGGCCCCCAGTAAGACCAGCCCATTGGTGGATGTGGTAACAGGGTTGCTTAATCCACACAGCATGTAACTGGCCCCCCGGCTAAACGCCCCAAGTAGCCAGCTGCCGAGGGGACGTCATCCTTTCACAATCATCAGAAAGTTCTAAGTCTCCAGGAAATAAAGCAAAGTGTCTGGGGTCTTTTTGTGGGGTATTTTCCTCCCTTTTCTGGCTGATTATACTGCCTTTAAGAAAAAGAAAATTGTGCCTATTCACAGTACCCCAAACCAAAGCAAAGCCCGAGTAAGGTCAAAGGCACAGGCGCGATGACAGCTTGATGCTGGGACGCAGTAGGAGGGGCGCATCACTCAGTTCATTTCAGACAGACTGGACGGCAAAGCGGGCTCTCCAGAAAGGAAGCCAGCCTGAGCCTCCACCGGGCATCGCCTCTGAAGCTTTTCCCCGCCGTGTCTGGACCCGTCTCCCCTGCAGGACGCTGAACAACCTGAAGTCTTTCCCAAAGTAGCCACAAGTGCATTCCACATGCAGTGTGCGGTGAACTCAGTCAACGAACGTTTGCGGGACCAACGCTCCTTGTGTTTCCTGTTTCACAAATCTTCAAGCCCTTTCCTCACCTTCCGTTAAAGGAGACCATTTACAGGCCAGATACTGTGCTTAACACACCAAAAATTAAGATTCGTTGCCCTCAAAGTATTGGGGTGGAGGGCAAATCCCTCCTCTGGCTTCTCTGCCTGGGATGGGACCCACAGGATGCCATCAACCTCCATGTCCCAAGAGCCTGAGCGGCACTAAGTCTCACTGTGCTATTCCCTTACTAACTCCCCCACTTAAAACAGCTCCCAGAGCAGGCCCACCTGCTACCTGCCTGACCCCTCTGCTCGCCAAGACCACAGGTCACCCCACCACCCCTTCCATCCAGAAATCCTGGCAACTCCTATTGACTCCCTGGGGCTGGCTCAGTGAAGTCTTCCCTTCACGAGGAATCCAACTGTCAGCTTTCTGACCTTCCCAGTCTAATGTCCAGGAAGGGTAATTCCCCTGGCTTCTGACCTTCCAGGATTTATTCATCACATTTCCCTGTAGACTTTACTCCAGGAGGGCCTCCCCGAGAATATGCAGACAAGTCACCAACAGTAATCCCGGGGACCCAACCTCTGGCCCTTGACCCTGCTCTGTTGGCCTTGGTTTCCTCCACGGTAAAAGAAGGGACGTAATGGGAAGGTCTTGTTTCAGATTTCAAAACTTGAAAAGTCCTTATGGGTTCCCTAGATACAACAGGAAAAGGCTAATATTGCTCCTGCACTGGCCTGTTTGAACAGGTGTTCCCGCTAATGCAAGCTGAAAATCGAGCATTTGGACAGAGTTTTGAACTATAACTTTAAGGGGAAAAAAAAAGCTTTGTTTGTTTTATGAATTTTACAAGCCTGAGTTTTTTTCTCCTTCCTATCACTTCTTGGAAGAAAGTGAAGGGATGGGGGCTCAGTTTTGCTGCCAAGATCAAGAGCTCGGGATTCGCACCACCTGGGTTTCTCCTCAAGGCGTGGAGACCAAGCCCGGCCGGCCCAGCCCGGCCGCCCTCCCGCCCCACAGTCCCGGATTGCCTGGGCCTCCCGAGCTGCGCCCCGCCGTGGGCTGGCCGTGTCCCCGGCCGCGACACCACCTGGAGCCTCGGGTGCGTCCAGATGGCCAGGTCGGGCCATGTCACCTGGCCCCGCACCGCGGCCCCGCTCCTCCCGCGGCGGCCCTCGCTCCAGCCGCCGTTTCTCCCTGGACTCCCGAGCCAAATCCGGCTTCCAGGCGGTCGCTGGGCCAGGCGGCGAAGGCACCTGAGTCTCCCGGGAAAACGCACGAGCTCGCAAGTCCCTGGTGCCACCATCCTCGATGGGGCTGGCCAGAGAAATGCAGGAGAAAGGAAAACAAGCCCGAGGAAGGGCCGACCCGGCCCGGCGTCTCCCAGAAACCACCACCTGCGCGGCAGCCCGGGGTCGGGGCCGCGGGCCCGGAGGGAAGCGCGGTCCGGGCCCGGCCGCGGAGCCCGCCCCGGCGCGCTCTTACCCGTGAGCCGGCCGCCCCCCTCGCCGTGCCCGCGGCGCCGCTGCAGGATGAAGTAGCAGCTGCTCTTCTGAGTCACCCAGAGCTTCAGGGCGTTCTTCAGCAGCACCTCCTCGGGCTTGAGCCACATCGCAGCGGTCCGGCCGCGCCCGCGGGCCCCGGCTCACATCGCTCCGGCCGCCGGGCCGAGCCCGCTCGGGAGGAGGCGGCGGCGGCGGCGGCAGCGGGAGCCCAGCCAGCCGGCGCCCTGCGCTCGGGAGTCTGTAGAGCGCGGCGGGCGCAGCTCGCCCCTTGCGGCCCGCGCGCCCGCCCCGCCCCCAGCCGCCGAGGCCCGCCCCTCGCCCCGCCCCCGGGCCCCGGGCCCCGCCCCCCGGCCGCCCCGCCGGCTCCCGGGACACCGCCCGGTTTCCGAGTCCCGGCGGCTCCAGCGCAGTTCCGGAGTGGAGGGAGGAAGTCCGATCCCGGCCGCCAGGCTCCCCGCCTCTCCCCCTGCGCCCGCGGGGGGCGCCGCGGCCCCTCTCCCCTCCTCCGCCCGGACGAGGAGGCCGCCCGGGGAGCAGGAGGAGGAGGAGATGGGGAGAGGACCTCTTGTCTCAGCTGCAGGTTGCCGACCTAGAGCATTTATCTTTTGGGGGACAGAACGCACGCCAGGAAACCGGGGTGTGTAGAATCACACAGCATTTAAAATAACAAGAAACATTTTTACAAAAAACAAAAAAATAGCATTAAAAAATGAAACCGATTGTTTTCCGATTTGTTTTTAAATGCTGAGCGTACGTTTTCGATGCTCTGACGAGTGTTCCCCCACGAAACAGCAGAAGAGGCGGCGACGTTGTAGGACCCTGAGGCAAGTTTCCGACCAAACTCAACGCGGGACGCCTCTTGTGGGCACAGAAGATAAGGATATTAGGGCCCCCCACTGTGGGTAGCCTACCCAGGGATGCAACCAGTCACGTTGATTCTCAGAGAATTGAAAAGCTGGTGAATGTGGAGTAGGTGATAGTAAAGAAAAACTATAGGGAATGCCGAGGTAGGGTTTTAAAAATTAGTATTTCCCCAAAGCGTGGCAGACGTAGACACGTGGTGGGGGGGGGGTATAGCTCAAGTGGTAGAGCGCATGCTTAGCATACACCAGGTCCTGGGTTCAATCCCCAGTACTTCCTCTAAAAATAAGTAAACCTAATTACCTCCCCCACCCCCGCCCCCCAAAAAAGAAATAGACACCTGGTAGCTGGTAGTTGGTTGGCCTTGAACAGGCTGGGGGCCCTCTGAGCAGTCTCCACCTGGAGGCAGAGAGACAGGAAAGGAAACTACATCAACATGACCCTAGAGCATGACCCTTGGGTTTTGTCAAAGGGATCCTGGACAAAATGTGACTGTTAATTAGGACAAAACTGGAAAGTACAAGTAAAGTCAGTGAGCCTCTTCACTGGAAGCCTAGAAACCTGGACCCGGTGCGGCAGGTAAGAAGCCAGGTAGGAGCCCTGTGCTCCAGACAAACAGGACTGCCCACCCAGGGGCAGGGGCGTCTGTGGTCCAGACTGCAGGCCTTGGTCAAAAACCCTCTGAGCACAGCTGAGGAAGGAAGTCAGCTGTACTCAGGGGGATTGGGGTGCCTGGGAGCACACAGAGTGGGTATGGATGGCTGAAGAATCTTCCAGAAATACTCACTGGCACCCCCCCACTCTCAGACACGGGGCCAGGCCATGAAATTGCAGAGATGAGTGGAACATGAGCCATGCCCCAAAGGACTCACAGGTAGAAGAGCAAACCCCAAGTGTCATGAGGGTCAGGCAGGGGACAGTGGGGGTGCACAGACTGGAGAATCAGTTCCTCAGGGAGGGGACTGAGAAAGCCCCATAGAACAGCTGTGGTTTGACCCGGGCTTGGAAAGTGAATGTGTCTGCCACGAGGTCAAGTAGGGAGGGCTGGTCTGGCAAGTGGATCAGCACGTATGTCCTTGTGGTTTGGGGCACGCCTCTAGGGGCAGAATGCCATAGATCAAATCCCGTTCCTCCTCCTAGTTCACCATGCAACCGTGACCTTGGGCAAGGCAAGTGTCTCAGGGAGACAGCCTACTCAGCCATAAAGCTGGGATAATCAAAGCACGTCTTTTATAGCTATTGTCCAGTGTATAATATATTCAAGTGCTTAGAACACACGTAAGCCCTCAATAAATGTCAGTTATTATTCAGTTATTATTACTAAATGTACAGAAGTTCCTGGAAATGAAACAATCCATATTCATACACACTCACCTGTATTTTGAACATTATTTAGTTTTTACTATGTGCCAAATAGTAAAGGTAAACTATAGAATATGAAATCTTGGAAAGCCACATATGAAAGCAACTGGGAAGGGGTGGGGAGGGTCCCATGGGAATCTGTGCCCTGACCTCTCTCTCCTCCCACCCCTGGGGCCCCTGCCTCTGCCTCCCATTAGCCAAATCAGGTAGGAGCCAGAAGGCAAGGGAGCCCAGGGGATGTCTGCAGAGATCAGGCTGCTGGGCACGGAGCAAGCTGGAGAAGGCTGGAGAGGGATCTGGAGGGGCCAGAAAAGACCACCCAGCACAGGTGGTCGCAGCTTCCCATGGTCACTCACATCTGGGTGCTCGTGGCTGGTGTTTCAGGTTGAATTGTGTACCCCGGAATTCATGTGTTGAAGTGCTAATCCCCAGTACCTCAGAAGGTGACCTTATTAGGACACAGGGTCACTGCAGATGTAATTAAGTCACAGTGAGGTCATTACAGTGGTCCCTAATCCAGTATGACTGGTGTCCTTATAAAACGGAAAGTTTGGACACAGGCAGGCAGGCACGGAGAACACCATGTGAAGACGGAGTTGGACTGTCACAAGCCAAAGAACGACCAGAAACTACGAGAGAGGCCTGCAACCAGTCCTTCCCAGCCACCCTCAGAAGAAACCAACCCTACGAACACCTTGATCTCAGATTTCTGGAAGTGAGACAATTTCTGTTGTGCAGTCACATAGTTTCTGGTACTTCCTTACGCCATCCTAGCAAACTAAGACAGCTGACTCCCTAATCTTGCCCACACCTGTTCCACAGCAAGTCTCTTGAACCATTCTGGGTTGGGTTCTGTTTCCTGCCAGGATCTTTTTTTTTTAAGGGAGATACTGGGGATTGAACCCAGGACCTTGTACATGCTAAGCACGCACTCTACCACTGAGCTATGTCCCTTCCCTTCCTGCCAGGATCTTAACTAGTGTCAGGAATGGCCCCGGCAAACACAATTCCTCAATACGGTATTCTGGCTGGGTTACTCATCTATCTGTGTGCAAGTAGGGAGCAAAAGGGATGGGTTCACCTCTGGCATACAGCGGCCACAGGATGACTCAAATTAGCACTGGCGGTAATTTGATGGGACAAGGCTTGGGGGGGTGGTTCTTGCTGCTGTTGCAATTGGTTGTTATGGCAACGGTGATAATTACAAAGAGTGTCAAGTGAGATGACTTTCTGACTGCCCAGAAGAGTTTTGGTTTCTGTTGTTTTTGTTTTGTTTTGTTTTTAATAAGCATGAAGTTTTAAATTCTCATCGAAGAATCCTTTATCTGGTATAGCTGCAGGATAGGCAGGGGTCATCTTCAGATCCTAAATGTAGTTGTTCGGGTTACAGAATTGTTGCGACGGTTAAATGCGCCAGCTCACGGAGTTCCCTTGCTGAGATCAGGACACTGTCAGGGAAGGAGCCGGACAGTACGCTGTGGTGGGGATATTTGGGTGGACACAGACAAAGGAATAATTATGTGATGCCAAGAGGTATTAGCTACAGTGGCAACCACATTGCAGTATAAATGTATCAAAATCAATATGTTGTATACCTTAAACTTACACAGTGTTTTATGTTAATTATATCTCAATAATTTAAAAATAGAAAGTTTTTTTAAAGTTCCTCAAAAAGTGAAACACAAAGTTACTCTCTGACCCAGCAATTCTACTCCTAGGTATACACCCAAGAGCATGAAGCCACTGAAAACCTCTGTTCACACAAAAACTTTACATGACTGTTCATAGCAGCATTATTTGTAATAAAGAGTAGAAGCAACCCAATGTCCAACGACTGATGAATGGGTAAACAAAATGCATTATATCCATACAGCAGAATATTACTCAGCCATTAAAAGCAGTGAAGCCCTGGCATATGCCACAATGCAACGTGGATGAATCTTGACAACCACCACACAGAATGAAAGAAACCAGACCCAAAGAGCCACATGTCATATGATTCTGTTTATAGGAAATGTCCAAAATGGCCAAATCCATTGCGATAAAAGGTAGATTAGTGGCTGCCATGGGCTGAGGGGAAGGATGAATGGGAGACATGAAAAGTAACTGCTTAACGGGTACAGGGTTTCCTTTGGCATGATGAAAATGTTTTGGAAAATGGGGTGATGCCTGCCAAACTAGCCATGGGTTTGGTAAAAAACACGAAAAGTCTCTTCTGCGGGCGTGGAGGGAAGCTGGGTGTACAGGTCGGTCCGGGTCACCACTGCTTCCACTTGGGGTTGTCGCTGGACGTGACTTTCTCTCCTAGAGCCACTGCCCTGACTCCTATGTCCCTCCAAGCACCCCAGCCCTGCCACACCAGCCTCTCATGACCGCCTTGCCTGCCCCTGACCTCCCCTTCACACACGCAACAGACGCCAAATGAAAATGAGAGAGGAAATGCGAACACAGAACTGAATGTTTTAAGACTTAGACCTGAAGCATTAAAGAAATGCTAAGAGAACAGTTTTGGTTTCTGTTCACAACTGGTGCGCTTCTATTCTTAATAAAATCTCTGTGTTATCAGTCAGCCTCCATTCATTACCAGTTAGTAATTAAATGTAACAGTTTTCAATTTTTCATTGATTTGCTTTTCTGAATCCTAAAACAATATACAATTGTCAAATTACTGATTTTCTCTTGAATGCAACTTTCAAATCCTCCTAGTTGGCTTCATTGCCGGCTCACCTTTCTGGCTTCATGACTTCTCCAAACTGTATCTTTGTTTCCTCTTATAACACAAATGCTGTGATGGGCGAACCCGTCCCATAGGGCGTGAGTGCAAGCTCCGCTCCTGGCTGTTCACTTGAACTTAACGTGCAGTGCGAGTCACGCATCCCTGCAGCCCTGCCTCCACCCTGTGGGCTCAAAACTCTACTCAAAGTCAGTCACCGAACAAGTGCTAGGAAATCAGTTAAGTCAGAAAACATTCATTGATACTCAGCGATAAAAAAGAATAAAATAATGCCATTTGCAGCAACATGGATGGACCTGGAGAGATCATCATTCTGAGTGAATTAAGCCAGAAAGAGAAAGAAAAATACCATATGAGATCACTCATATGTGGAATCTTAAAGAAAAAAAAGAAAAAGAAAAAAGAGG
The DNA here is from genome assembly GCF_048564905.1 of Vicugna pacos. Taxonomy (NCBI): domain Eukaryota; kingdom Metazoa; phylum Chordata; class Mammalia; order Artiodactyla; family Camelidae; genus Vicugna; species Vicugna pacos. The sequence continues at coordinate 6,015,143 of NC_133014.1, read as the reverse complement.
AGACTAATGAACTCATCTACAAAACAGAAACAGACTCGCAGACATAGTAAACAATCTTCTGGTTATCGGGGGCAGGGGCTGGGAGCAGATAAATTTGGGAGTTTGAGATTTATAAATGTTAGCCACTATATATAAAAATAGATAACAAAACAAATTTCTTCTGTATAGCACAGGGAACTATACTCAATATCTTGTAATAACCTTTAATGAAAAAGAATATGAAAATGAATATATGTGTATATACGCATGATTGGGACATTATGCTGTACACCAGAAACTGACACATTGTAACTGACTCTACTTCAATTAAAAAAAAAACACATTTATTGAGAATGATCGACAGGCAAGCACTGTGTGAAATTCCTGGGATGCAAAGATGAACACATTTTCTATCTGCCTTCATGTCTTACCAAGGGAACCTTCCCCCAAGGGAGAAAGAACACTGAGAGAGGACCACTCTGCCTTAAGCACAGGGTTCGCTGTGTTTCCAAAAGGAATATCACTCATTTCTTACAATACATTTAAAAGGAAAGTAAAATTAGTCCCATTTTACAGATGAGAAAACTCAGGCCCACAGAAAAGCTGAGGATTTGCCAGCATCACACATCTGATAGGTGGTGGCAGAATCCAGAGTTTGTTCCTGGACTTTTCTGCCTCACAAGTCTACACTGTTTCCATTAATGCACACTTTAAGTGAGTTTCAGTCTGATTCATGGAAGCAGAGTGACATCCCTTTTTTCCCTTGATGTTACTTTTAATGAAGATTAGACCCATCTACCAAATTCCATGGGCTTCAAAGAAGTCAGACTTGGATTCCAAATTCTGCTTTCGCAGTCGTGAGACCATAGGCCACTTCCTTAACCTCTTACAATTTCTGTTTCTTTGCTGTAATGTGTGCGTCTCACTGGGATGTTACAAAGTGTAAATGAGGTGAGCTGTGACTTGCACCTACCATGGGGCTTGCCCCGTGGACATCTTCCAAATGCCAACAGTTACAGTCACCTCTGAGTTCATCCAGCCCTGGCCCTGGGCACACCTGCGACATCTCTTTCCTCTACCTGCAGTTCTGAAGTTGCTTCCAGATGGAGGAGACTAGGGGACCTGCCCCAGCATCCTTGAAAGCACACAAGAGCAGGGGCTGCTGGACTAAGTTTTTACTTTTAAACCCAAGAAAGGAGGTTAGTAAGTCACAGGTGATGGCCAAGTCACAGGTGATGGCCAAGTCACATGAACCACCATTGAAAATAGACCTCAGTAACACATAACAAGTCGGTTCTTTTTGGCAAATGTGAGTAGCCTCCAGTGGTTTGAGATAAATGAGGACTGTGGGTTCCCCCACCCACCAACCTCATCCACTTAAAAAAGATAATTTGTTTAAATGGAAACAAGTCACAGAAAAAATTCAACATGTATTGAACATGTATTAGAAAGAAAGCTCAATATAGCCCCACACCCCACTCTCTAAGCTCCTGACGTCTTGGGTCTCACCACACCTGACGTTATGTGTTAATATCAAGATAAAACTACAACCATATCCTGAAATTAATCTTGTGGTTGGCATCAGAGTCCTCTGAGTTGGAACTTGGACACTGGACCATTCAGTTCACACTTAGACAACATTTCAGGGGGTGAGAGGTAAAGGGCTCACTAAATTTTAGCCAACCCATCTCTCAAAACAAATTTCACCAATAAAATCACTTCTCTAACATGCTTTGGGCCAATTAACAAATTCTCTGTTGTGGATTAGAGAGAAAGACAGCTGGAGTATGGGCATTTGATCATACGCTCCCTGACCACACCTGGAGTGTGTATTCGTGACTAGGATTAGGGTGTCTGATACTGTATCTAGGGTAAGGATAAAAACTTATATGTATATATTTTTCAAGGTAAATTACTGCCAACACCACAACCACTGTCTGCCCTCCAGAAGTCACAAGACTCCACAGATCTGTGGCTTAGTTAGAATACAGTCATTAAAAGAACTTCTTCAGGGACTGGTGCAGCAGGAAGGTCCTGGCATCCCCTGTGTACACAGTGCACAGACCCTTCTGTACCCTGGAGCAGTTCACCTAACCTCTGCGTGCATTTTTCCCCTATGTCTGTACTCACATAAAGCATGTTAACATGTTTGGAAAGAGACTAGGAATTCCACACGCAGCCAAACTATTCATCAAGTGTGATCTGTTAATCCAGTAAAGACATTCTCAGATACTTCAGAAACTTTGCTTGCCAAATACACTTTCTCAGGAAATACTGAGGATTGTGAATAGAGGGAGGAAATCAAGAAAAAGGGAGAGGAAATGAGAGCCAGGAAGTAGAGGACTCAACAGAGGAGAGTCAAAGGGACTCTCCCAATGAGAGTCAAGGTGGTCCCAGCACAGCGGTCCTGCCTGGCGCGGCTAGTCTGAGGCACAGGAGACCGGTGAACCCAAGAGATGACCTGATTGAGAGGAACTGGGTTGAGAAGAAGTTGATTGCGCTGGCAGAGAATTTGAGAAAGAATTCGCATTGAATACAATAACAACTAAGCCAGTTGTTTAAATGAGGAAATGTTTAACAAGAGCAGGATTAAGTTTTACAGGGAGAGAGATGTAGTCATACATAAACATGGCTTGGCTGTGGACAGTATTAATTTAATCAAAATAACATAATCCCTGGATATCAGTTTTAACTAAATATTATAATATGATTGTCGTGGGAGAATGTGGAACCCGTGTATAGTTTTGTGCAAAGGGAAGTTAGAAAAAACTTCTCATCTTGCATAACAGGAAGTTAATTGATAATGTTATATATTAAAAATCAAGAATTTGTAGTATAATACTATTATTTAGAAATAGGGAGGTAAATAGCAGAAGAAAGTGCAAAAATTGTTGAAAGAGGTTGTCTGTGGAGAGCAGGCATGAGAGGTGGGGAGAGGAGAGGATGGAGCCAGGGGCTGTTGTGATTATAATTTTAAAGAAAGATAACGTCTTGTAAAAGTATGTACTTTTATAAGTATAATTTTTTGTTTAATGTTAAAGAGTAAACAGGAATTGGAGAATCAGGTAGAATGAATTTAGGAAAATCACATTTCAAGATGAGAATGATTACCATATGATATCACTTATATGTGGAATCTAAAAAAATGACACAAATGAACATTGATAAAACAGAAACAGACTCACAGACATTGCAAAAAACCCATGGTTATCAGGGGGTGGGGAAGGGGGGAGGTAGAGAGAGAGAAACTGGGAGTTCAGGATTTGCAGATACTAACTACTCTATATAAAATAGATAAACAACAAGATCCTACTGTATACACAGGGAACTATATTCAATACCTTGTAATAGCCTATAATGAAAAAGAATATGAAAAGGAATATATATGTGTGTATAACTGAATCACTATGATTTACACCAGAAATTAACACAACAGTGTAAACAGACTAAACTTCAGTTAATGAAAAAAGTTAAAAAAGGATGGGAATGATTAATTCCTGATGGCTGAGGCCAATTATTTCCTTAATTTACTCATAAGAAGACACATAGCCAAACTTAAATTATCTAATTCTGTTGCTGAGCACATGGGAAGGTAAATAACCCAAATCCACAGATTCCTCCCCATCACCTAATACCTACAAGAAGTGCCTCTGGTAGCACTGACTCCCACTTCTTAGTTCATTATACCTGTAGACCCCATCCTAAGGGACTGGGTGTTGTTTTAGATGCTTGGAAATGAGCAAGGGATTACCAGGTGTTCCTTTATTTCAGTGCACTAGGCTTGGCATTTCATTGTTTTATAAGTCACTAGGAGGCTCCTTAAAAATCTAAAAATAGAGTTACCATATGATCCAGCAACCCCACTCCTGGGCATACACCTGGAGGAAACTATAATTTGAAAAGACACCCCAGTGTTCATAGCAGCACTATTTACAATAGTAAAGACATGGAAGCAACCTAAATGTCCATGGACAGATGACTGGATAAAGAAGTTGTGGCTTATATATACAATGGAATACTATTCAGCCATAAAAAAGATAAAATAATGACATTTGCAGCAACATGGACGGACCTAGAGATGGTCATACTAAGTGAAGCAAATCAGATAGAGAAAGACAAATATCATATCATATCCCTTATATGTGGAATCTAAAAAAAGAAAGATACAAATGAACTTATTTACAAATCAGTAATAGACTCACAACATGGAAAACAAACTTATGGTTACCAAAGGGGAAAAGTGGAGGTAGGGATAAATTAAGAGTTTGTGATTAAAAGGTATACATTACTATATATAAAATAAACAGCAAGGACCTACTATATAACACAGGGAACTATATTCAATATCTTGCAATAACCCACAGTAGAAAAGAATCTGAAAAAGAAGAAACTATATATATATGTGTGTGCGTGTGTGTGTGTGTGTATAAAACAGAATCACTTGGTTATACACCTGGAACACTAGAAATCAACTACACTTCAATTAAAAAAAAAGAAAAAGCGATGTTTGTAGTTTTCAGTATACAAATCTTGCAATTCTTCTGTGAAACTTACTCCTAAGTATTTCATTGTTTTAGATGCTATCCTAAATGGAATTTTCATAAATAGCTTTAATGGAGGCATATTGCTGAATGTTTACAGGAAACAGAGTTACAGTTTTCCAAGGAAAAAAAAAATAGTTCCTTTCTAGTAATGACCATGAAAACTTCCCTAAAAACCTCCTCATTAGCATGTCCTCATTTGGCTCTCATCTTCTTTTCTGCCCACACCTTTGCCTGAATACACTCTCTTAAGACACGTATGAACAAGCTCAGACCAGCCTCTCGAAGGTGAACAAAAGACAAGTAACACGGAATAAAGAAGCAGGAGACCAGCTGTCTGGTTGCCTAACCACGACCGGTGCACACAAACTGCACCATCTATGACATTACATCCCGGGCTTCTTCCTTGAAAGAAAAAATCATGGAAAAATATTGACCAGACCGAGAAACATGCTTGCAGAAGTCAAGGACCTTCTGGGATTTGCATTAATGCTGGCTTGTCCTGCATTAATGGCTGAGGAGGAGCTGGGGCATAGGAGGGAGGGCTGTCGTCTATCCATGTACCCATTTTCCTGGATTTAAGGAACTCCCTGCTCAGTAATTTATACCCTTTGCCCCACAGAACCTGCTTCAGACACACCCCAACTTCTGGAATTAGAGGTTGATTCCTTTGGCCTGAGACATTAGGGTTCAAAGCAGCAGTTAGCTCTGGGATGGGTCAGGTTGTAAGTCCTGGAAGTGCTTTCTGCACTTACCTCTCAGCTCAGGTCTCCAGGGTGTGATCGGATGGGGAGATGGATGGGAGGTGCTGGATAGTGAGCTGGGCACAAAGTGCACCACAACTGAGCCAATGCCCTCAATTTCTCTGAAACACCTGGTCTGATCTTGGCTGGAATTCACATGTCAGATCACGCTCACGGTAAAGAGGGCAGTGCAAGGACTCGATTTAATCGCTGCACCCAGCCTCCTCATCCTCCTGTTTCACTGCTGACAAGCAACACTTCCAGCCTGAACTGTGTGTCTGCAGCCTGGCCTCTCTTGGCCGCCACCCCAAACCCTTGCAGGTTCACTACAAAGAAATCACAAAACGGCCTCACAAGGAGAAAGAAGAGACGCAAAGTCAAGACAGTCCACAACCTGGGCTAGCTGTCTCCTGATGAGTGAGGGCTGACTAATTATCAAGAGCTCAGACTGGATTTACTGGAGTTCTATGTTGGAACCCAGGTGTGGTGTCCTATAAATGGCACTATCTCCTACCCATATTATAAACCAAAAGGCCACAGGCCCCCTAAATAATGTGCAATTTGGAAATAACATCTTAGATGTACCCCCCCACACTTGTACAAGGTGTCATTCTTCCCCTACATTCACCAAAATTCCGACACTCAAAATTTATCCCTGACTCTAATACAACTTCAGGAAAAAGCTTATAGGTAAGGAAAAAGCAGAAACTCCCTAAAAGAATATTCTAGTCCCGAATTGTCAAGTTTTTTTCAGCGCTACCTCAGATGAGATATACTTGAGGGTCTTGTCCACTGACCATCCATCTAAGGAGCGTCCTGGCCAGGACGGTCCTGAGAACTCTCCTTGTTGTTTTCATTCCCACGAGGTTGGGCATCCTTTTCTTTGACTCTCGCAAACGAACATTTTCCTGTTGCTAATGAGATAGCCATTCCTTTTCTTTCTTTAATTTTTCTCAGCTTAATTTTTATGATAAATTAGTCTTATTACTTGGAAATAAGAACAATTATTTTACATAATGCACATATCTTTATTTTTGACACCTTTACTGTGGCCTGGTTCCCGTACAGTAAATGACACATATTTCAGATGTACGATGTGATGAATTCTGATAGATGTAGACACCCGTGAAACCACCACCACAGTTAAGACAGCTAACATTTCTTGGGCATACTTTCTCTAACTAGGCCTCCCACAGGACTGATCCCAACCCTCTCACAGAAGTGGTTATAAAAGCAAAGCTGCAGGAACCTCATGCTTGATCCAAAGAAATGAACTTCAAACCTGGCCCCAGGGCTGCTGATTAACTGCTCCCCCGCCCCTGGGGGATGAGGGAGGGACGTCCTCAGAGGGAAAGGTCATCAGAGTGGAACTCTGGGACCTGGTTTTCCTTTCACATGTCCCGTTTTTATTTTTTGGGGTTTTGGGGTGGGGGCTAGATGTATTTATTTATTTATTTTTGGAGGAGGTACTGGGGATTGAACCCGGGTCCTCCTGCATGCTGAGCACGCGCTCTACCACTGAGCTATACCCTCCCTCCCCCATGCCTGTTTTGATGAAAGCCATCATTATCTGCAGGGGCAGAGACTGCTGGCCAAAATCCAGTCCTCTCTTCCTCCTGGACTCAAGACCAGGGGAACTTTCTCAGCCTCCCGTGTGGCCTGGTGTGGCGGTGAGGCAGGTGCTCACCCACAGAAGTGAGAACTGCTAGGGGCTGCCCAGGCCAGGTCTGCAAAGCCGCCGTGAGCGCTTCTCCGTGCCCTCCTCCCCCTGACCTCTAGCTGGATGGTACCAACCGAGGCCTTTTTGGAAGCCAGGCAGAAGTGGCCAGTGACCACCAGTAGCCTCGGAGTGACTGTGCGGAGCAGAGCCCCCGCTGAGCCCGTGGGGGCTGTGTCTGGGACGCCTCCCCAGATTGTCCTGTAACTCTCCCGTGTGGCTCCGGGAGGCAGGTCTGTGTGCTGGTCACTTCTCTCCCGGTGGCCACCCACTGCAGGTGTCTGACAAGTGAACCAGTGAATGAGTGACCGTTGCTAAGCACCCTCGGGCCCTCTCTCCCCCCTTACTTGATACTGCCATTTGAAAACCTAGGGGTCTTTCCCTCCAAGCCTACCCCGCTGGCTTTGGCCCCTGCCCCTCTGTTTTTGCTCCAATACGAGAAGTTTCTTCTGTCACTTCCAGTGCCCAAACACTGAGGCACAGATAAGAGACAAGTTAGGAGAGCTTTGTGGGCAGAGCTATCGAAACACTGAAGTTCCTCCTCAGGGTCCTCCTCACTTCCCCCCTCTGGTCTCAGTTCCCTTGGCTTCTCCAACACTTGGAGAAACAGAAGGGGAGGGAAGGCAGCCTGGCCGCACAGAAGGTCTGAAACATGGGGGACTTTCCAGGCTGCTGGGGTGGTGGTCTCCCTCCATGGGAAGCCATCAACCATCAGACTGTCCCTCTGCCCAGCCCCTCTGGCCAGCGGGCGCACATGGAGCAGGCAGCTCCCCAGCTCTGCCTCCAGCCTCTGTGGAGGTCTCAGGAGTGTGGGCTGAGGGGCAGCCAAGGGGGCTCAGTGTCTGGGATGAGCACAGGGGTTCCCCCCTCAGCATCCATAAGGGAGGCTACAGTGACAGGCCGCTGGGGCCGAGCAAGGACAAGAACCACCCGATTCCGACAGCATCCCCCAGGCTGAACTGAGAAACTCCTGACCCCAAGTCTGCGCTCAGGGGAGGATGCTCAGCCGTGGTTCATCTGGGAGAGGCGGTCACACGATCTGAACTGCCCAGGAAAACAGTGGAGAGAAGCAGGGAAGGGAGACATTCCACGTGGCTACAACCTACTTCTCAGAAACGCCCCTCCAGTGACATGGAGAGGGGCGTTCCCTCTCCTTCTTTAAGCTCATGTGTGTTTTTTTCTCCTGTTCTATAATAACAAGACGTTTTTATGATGTGAAACTGCCCATAGGCTGTTTTTCCCAGATCCCGTGGTTATGCTGATCGCTTGTGGGTTTGCGACAAATGACCAGAAAGAAGCAGTTCAACAAATGAAACTCCCTGAACATAAACTCTTCCTTTATGGAAAAGGAGTAACAGCAACGTTTAAGGACTAACTTTCTACACTCTCAGTGTTAGCAAGTCACTTACAAATATTATCCAGGTTGTACAGATGACCTATAGTTTCCCCTAGTGAGTCAGCTTATGTTTATGTGAAGGGTGAGAAGGGTCAGCTCGGGGCTGGGAATTCGGAAACATCATTGGTTCAAGCTCAGCTCAGCTCTGCCACCAGTTCTGGTTACAGGGACCATATGTCCTCGGTCACGCTATTTGCTTCTCTGTTTATCTAGGGCCCTTTGAGTTCTGCAGCCTTGCAGGAGATGTGAGACCCCAACCCAGTTAGGGGCTCGGTGCAGAAGGACACGCCCATTCATGCTGTCCGGTGTCTTTAATTACCGTCAAAACCCAATAGGGTTAAACTCTTTGGGGGGAAATAGTGCTACGGCCGGGTCTTTGCACTCTCTCTGATTTATTATGAAAGCGTTTCCTCATCTCCTTTGCCCACCTCCTGACTCTAAGTATTTCAGTGGTTTCCTCAGCTCTCCCTCCCTCCCACCTCTTTCTGAAAAGTCTTAGATGTTGAATTTCACGGTCAGTTGAAGGCTACCTGCAGGATTATTTTACCGCCTTTCTCTGGCTGGTGCTTAATCCGGTTTTGGAGGAAAAGTACCCTTCTCTGCTTCCCCCACCACACACCACACAGCAGGTAAAAGACATTTGCAGAATCATCAAGTTTTAATGATTCTGCTGAAACTGGCCTCCTCGGAGGCAGCTAATGGAGACTGTCTGCCTTGAGGTTCCCCGCCTGTCCCCAGGGCGGCTTGGGTTCTTCCCTGGCCCCTGTATCCAGTCTGGCCATCCGATACCATTGGATTGGTTTCACCTGGGGCCCTTGGGCTGTGGAAGCAATCAGAACGGTTGGCTGAGGGTTTAAGGTGAGCTGGGAGGGGCAGCCGGCCTGGGCCCAGAATGCGTCCCCAGGGCCCTTGAAAATGTTTGAGTCCTGGAAAGAAAGCTTCAAAATATGAAGAGAAAATGGCAGAATCAAATGAATATTTATTTCTAACACCAAATTATAAAATCTTTAACATGCTTTATAGGAACGCACATTAAACATGGAATATTGGCTACTTGGATGAATATTCCTGATGTGGTGTGGCCGAGGGGGCCTGGGCCTGGGGTGTGTCCCAGGGTCTTTGGCCCCTGGAGGTGGCCCAGTCAGGCTGGACTAGGGAGTCACAGGCGAGACACCCAGCACCCTCACACTTGACTAAGGTCCTCCTCTTGGGCGTGGCCCTGCCCTTGGGTGAACCTGGGTGCCTCCTGCTCGTGTGCACCCTGGGCACCCTAACCTCAGACCGGGGTCAGCCTGGGGCCCTGTGACACACCCCCAGATCCTCGGCATAAAGTCTCCCCTTTTGCTTAATCCAGCTTGAATTGGTTTTGTTACTTGTAAACAAAACTCTTAAGGCAGAATAGGCAGATGGGAAGATGCTCAGTATCGCTAATCATCAGAGAAATGCAAACCAAGACCACAGCGAGGTCTCACCTCACACTGGTCAGAATGGCCATCATTCAAAAGTCCACAAACCATAAATGCTGGAGAAGGTGTGGAGAAAAGGGAACCCTCCTACACTGTTGGTGGTAATGTAGTGTAGTGCAGCTACTATGGAGGACAGTATGGAGATTCCTTAAAAAATTAAAAATAAAGTTACTATATGATCCAGCAATCCCACTCCCAGGCATGTATCTGTAGACAACGCTATTTCTCAAAGACACATACACCCCAATGTTCACAGCAGCACTATTTACAACAGACAAGACATGGAAGCAACCTAAATGTCCATGGACAGATGACTAGATAAAGAAGATATACACACACACACACACACACACACACACACACACACACACACAGAGTGAAATACTACTGAGCCATAAAAAAGGATAAAATAATACCATTTGCAGCAACATGGATGGACCCAGAGATTATCATACTAAGTGAAATAAGTCAGACAAAGACAAATATGTGATATCACTTATACGTGGAATCTAAAAAATGACACAAATGATCTTATCTACAAAAAAGAAATAGACTCATAGACATAGCAAATAAACTCATGGTTACCAATGGGGAAAGGGGTGGAGGGAGAAATAAATTAGGAGTTTGGAATTTGCAGATACTAACTAGTATATATAAAATAGATAAACAACAAGGTCCTACTGTATAACACAGAAAACTAGTCAATATCTTGTAATAACCTATCATGAGAAAGAATATGAAAAAGTATATATATGTGTGTGTAGAACTGAGTTACTATGCTGTACACCAGAAACTAACATAACATTGTAAATCAACTATGCTTCAGGAAAGGACGGAAGGAAGGAAGGACAGAAGGAAGGGAGGGAGGGAGGGAGGGAAAGAAAGAATCCTGCCAGATCACCATCAATTCAACTTCTTACCTTACCTCCGAAGTGACTGATGAACAAAAGCCGACTTAGAAGCTGGCTTCACAGGTCATTTGGTCCAGTCTCTTCATTTTATAGATGAAGGAAAACAGGCCCAAAGAAGAGACATGACTTGTTCCAAGTCTCACCAGCACAGAGTGACAGCCAGGATTAGAGCTGGGGTCTCCAGCTTGGGTATCTCTCTGCCGCAGCAGATGACCTCTCATTCTTAGTCTTTGTGGGCGAGACACTGCTTTTCCCTCCGCTTCCTAAGGACACAAACGAGCCCCGGCAGGCACAGGAAACTGGACTGCGGAGGGTTCAGCTTTCCTGCCCGCAAAGCACAGCGAAACAGCACCTGCAGCCCCAGGCACTGTGGCAACCCGTTTCCATTCCCCTCTTTTGGTTAGACTAGGTGTTACTGGACCAGCCTGAAGATGTATCCTGAATCCAAGACAAAGGGCAGCCCAGGCGGTTTCTAAGATGATCCGCGCTGTTTTCCTGAGCTGTGATTTTTCCAGATGCAACAGCTTCTCTGATGAAGCAATCAACCTCCAAATTGCTTTGCCCTGGCCAGCAAGATAATGCCCAGGACAAAATCAGACTCCTTTTTTGACAGAGAGCAGGAGAAATGAGCATAAATATTCAGTAGCATTCGGGGAGTCCTGAAATTCAGGGATTTCCTGAAACCCCTGTGGCTTATCTATCAGGGAAAATCAAAACCAATCCAGGGAACACTGGTGGTGTGTGTCTAGCTTCCGAAGCTGCTTAGCAGATCACTGAGCACTGGGAAGAATCCAGGAAGGGAGCAGCTGGGTGAACGTATCAGGACAATTCAGCAACGTGTCTCATTAACAGACCCAGGAGTTACACTATTCACCAAGGCTCCAGCGAGAACGTTCGTTGTCCTGCTGAACTGTGATCTTTTCAGAGTATTTCCATTTTATTTCTCACCCATGATTTATAATAGCTCTGAGCATAGCAATGTACATATGGTGGTCAAGGTATAAAAACAAGTTAGCAATAAGAGGTCACAATAAAATGAAAAAATCTGGTAATCTGGCATAAAATTAGGTCCACACCAGCTTTTTTTTTTCTTAATAGCCAAAACCTGGGAAAAGCTAGCTGCTTGGCACTAGACCTCTGAGAATGGAGAACCACCCCCAGACGCTGGGAGATGTGTGGTTACTCTAGAAGTATACACCTGTGGTACCCCTGGAGAGGATTTGGTTTAAAAAACAAAAACTTCCTTAAGTTGTCCAGACAAGAGGGTGAATTTTCTTTCACTGAAGTCCGTTCCACTGACCCTGTTATCTGAGATAGTTGGTCAAGACACACGCTAGCTGTGGGTACCCTCGCCTGGCGAATAATTTGGCATTGCTTCGAACTGACGTGCTTTAAATATTTTTTCAACATTTTCTTAGTGGGGGTAGAAAGAACAGATTGTCTGCTAGTAAACACTGTGTACCTCTTTATGTTCAGAATAAAAGATTTATTATATGCCCGTGAAAGACGAAAATGTGTCGTATAATTAAGGAGAGGATTTTATCTGGACTACTGCAAGAGAAAAGAACATTATTGATGAGGAATGCTTTGATGTAAAGGAAGGGGGCTTGGTTTTACAGAGGCAAGTCACCCACCAAGCCGTACAGAGTGGACGGCAAGTCTTATCTATGTCTAACGCAGAAGAGAGGTTCTTTGCAATTAGGATCAGCTGTTTCTCAGAGCACAAAAAGTGGGGGGACCTGGGGATGCAAAGGGCTGGGGGTACTTCTTAACCACGGCTTTTTTCCCAGGAGCACAGGGCTCAGGTCAAGCTCAACACTGCCATACCCTAAACGACATCTGAATTTTTATAGAATCATCTTTCATGCCACCGTTTTCCGGTGACATTTATTACTGGACAGCATAAGTCACTCACACTCACAAAGACCTGCTCAAATCATCTTCCTATGTTCTATTTTCGGGCTTGTATGTGGCCAACCCTGCCCTACTTTTCTGTATTTTTGGGGGGGTGGGGGGAGGTAATTAGGTTTATTTACTTAATCTTTTTTAATGGAGGTCCCAAGGATTGAACCCAGGACCTCGTGCATGCTGAGCACACACTCTATCACTGAGCTATACCCTTCCCCCCATCTCTTCTGTACTTCTTGTTCCCCAGTTTTCTTTTGCTATTTTCTGAATCTGACAATTTTGTGGCAAAACTATTAAAGTGCTTACAACGTAGGTAATGAAAGGAATCCCTCACTGTCCAGTTATCAACACTGATCCAGGCATTGTCTTGGGTGACTGTCAGCTGGGTGGTCTGAGGTTCAGGGCTGGGTCTGTGTGGGTCCGTTCAGGATGGTTGTCCGGATGTGCAGTGCAACAGTGCTCTATAGAAATGTGTAGGCTTTGCTGGGGAAAGGCAGTTGGTTGATTAGGGTTTTTCCATTTTTTTTCCCCAATGCGGGCATTTTACACTTTGCCAGTTGTGTGAAAAGTATTGTGTATAAGCTGGCATGGATGGATACTCTACTTCCCATTTATTCTAATTAATTCTTAAATTATTATTGAGATATAATTCACCAATCATAAAATTCAGCCTTTTAAAGTGGATAACTCAATGATTTTTCGTATACCTACAAGGTTGTGCAACCACCACTACCATCTAATTGCAGAACATTCTCAATCACCTCAGGAAGAAACCCCTGCCCATTTACAGTCATTCGCCACTGCTCCCTCTCCCCAGCTCCTGGCACACATATTTGGAAATATTTCTCAAGAAAAACAAATATCATACGATATCATTTATATGTGGAATCTAAAAAAAAATGGTACAAATTCTATTTACAAACCAAAAACAGACATAGACGTAGAAAACAAACTATGGCTACCAAAGGGGAAAGGGCAGGGAGGAATAATTAGGGATATAAAATAGATAAACAACAAGGACCTACTGTATGGCACAGGGAACTATATTCAGTTTCTTGTAATAACCTATAATGGAAAAGAATCTGAAAATAAAATACATATGTATGTATATGTATAACTGAATCACTTTGCTGTACACCTGAAACTAACATGGTAAATCAATTACACTTTAATAAATTTTTTTTAAAACACAAATTAAAAAATATTTTTTAAAATCTATTTTCTGTCTCTATAGATTTGCCTGTTTTGGACATTTTATAGAAATAGGAGAATATAATATATAGCTTATTTTTGTGTGTGTTTGGCTTCTTTCACTTAGCATAGCATTTCAAGTGTCATCTGTGTTATAGTACATCAGTACTTCATTCCTTTTTATTGCCAAATAATATTCCATTGTATGGATATACCACAGTTTATTTATCCATTCATTTGTTGATGGACATTTGGATTGTTTCCAATTTTGGGCTATTATGAATATACTATTATGACCATTTCTGTACAAATGTTTGCATAGACATATGTTTTCATTTCTCTTGGGTATGTACCTAGGATTAAAACTTCTGAGTCATATTAAAACTTCTGAATTCTATGTTTAGCCTTTTGAGGAACTGCCAATCTGTTTGCCAAGGCAGCTGTACTGTTTTGCATTTCCACCAGCAATGTGTGAGGGTTCTGATTTCTCCACCTCCTTGTTGACACTTGTTACCGTCTGTCCTCTTTAGGACAGCCTTCCTGGTGGGTGTGAAGTAGTCTCTCACTGTGGTTTTGATTTGCATTTCCCTAATGACTAATGACTTGAGCATCTTTTCCAGTGCCTCGTGGCCATTTGTATATCTTCTATGGAGAAAGAAAGACAATTCTCACTTCCTCATTGGGTTATTCGCCTTTTGATTACTGAGAGGTAAGAGTTCTTTATGTATTCTGGATACCTATCCATGCATTACCAGGTATACAATTTGCCAGTATGTTCTCTCCTGCTGTGGCTTGTTTTTTCACCTTCTTGACAGTGTTATTCAAAGCATGATAATTTTCCATTTTGATGAATTTCAGTATATTTCTTTTTTGCTTTTGTTGCCTGTGCTTCAAGTGACATTTTACTGCCACTTAAGAGTTTCTTGCGCCAGGCAGCGGGCTGACTTGACTGGCTCCAAGCCACGGCTTGAAAACTTTGGAAAACAGCATTAGGCAGTGTATATTGTTATAGTTACAGTCTTTATCCTCAAAGATGGCAATCACCACAGCATCCAAGTCCCCAAGCCCTAGCTCAGACACCTCCAAAGACACGCTCCGTGGGGGCCAACAGACACCACTGCTTCCTGTTTGAAGTTTCAAAAGAACTTTACCATTTTCAAGTTTCTGATGCAGTATTTCCCGCAAGCAAATTTTTTGGAATGTTCTTCCCATGAGACACCTGCAGAAAAAAAAGGGCCCCAAGGTCCAAGAGGGCCTGCCAAGCCTCTCTAGAAGATTCACAATACATGTTAGGAGAATAAAGTCTCTGAGAAGGTCTGCAATGAATAAACAATTAAACAATTCTAAACCAACAGTTCTCAAATCATTTCAGCAAACGATTACAGCCAAGGACCTTAACACGTTTTTGAATGCATACACATTTGAACGGCTGTCAGCTGTTGGGGGGAAGTCCTAGGGACATAACACAATGGAAGTCTATTAGCACTCATATCAGAGGGCAGTGTGGGTCCCAGGGCCCCCTCCCTCCTCTGACCATGCTGCCTGGAACACATGGCCTCCAAAATAGTGGGACAGAGAGAGAGAGAATGTAGGAATGTGGGTGGGAGATTTTTATGGGCTGCACCTCGATGTCACCCACACTCCCTTGGCCAGAATAGCATTGTTTCTCAAGATGCAGCGGGGTCTCTCTGCACACCTAGAAGGAAAGGTTTGGGGACATATCATGTGGTACTAGTCACACGTGCTTTTGGAAACACTTCTTGACTGGCTTATGTAGCCTCACAATAGACATCCCTGTCAGTTGAGGGCACAGAGATGCAGAAGCCCCGAAGGCACTTCGACCTTCACTCCTGGACCAGCTCCATCCTGCCTCTGAAACCCGCCCTCTTTGCAGAACCAGGAAGAACAGCCCCTCTTCCCACCCTGCCCCTGCACTGCCATCCACCATGTGCGCTTTTACAAAACACAGAGGAACACTGGGAAGCTCACACGCCATAAACATTTTATATTTTCATTTCATCAGAGACAAGATTTGACAGGAGCCGTCGAGTCAATGCCTTTAGATTGCTCCATGGAGAATCAGGTCAGCGGGATACAGACGAGCACCTGGTTTATGAAGAGACCAGACCGGTCCGGAAAAACAGACACAGGCTGTGCGATGACACGGCCCACCTATAGCCGGTTAGCGTTCAGAGACTGGACATGCGATAAAAATGAGGAAGAGGGGAGGGGGAAAGGTAATGCTAGTGGTAAATATTTGATGTTTTCTCAGAAAGAGAAGTAGGTCTTGGTGTGGATGCCCTGTCAGGAGACATCCTAAGCTCTGCGGTTCAAAGGACATAAATAGCCTGGAAGACACATTAATATTTTACACCAAAAATCAGTAACTCCCTCGTGAGCGCATACGATGCTATTACGCTTTATTTAAGTGTATTTAAAGCCTTTTCAACGTTGAGCAGTGTTGCAAAGGAAAGTGAAAAAAGGAGCTTAGTGTGAGGCGATGAAAAAGCAAGCCAGGAAGAGGTGATAAAATGGTTTAGAAAGGTGCGTCCCGTGCTGGAGATGGCCTCCCGGGTGGGGAGCAGGCCTGGCGCAGCCAATCCGAGGCGGGTGGGCCTCCGGGGGCCCGGGCTGCGGCCAAGACCATCCTAGGTCCTGCCCAACAGAGGGGGCTGTGGTGGGAGGACCAAGGCAGGGCCGGCCCTCAGCATCCAGATGGGAGGCAAAGCTTGTTTTGGATGCAGTGTGGTACCCCGTAAAGGGCACCTACTTGGGAGCCCAACAGCTGGCTTTGCCATCCTGTGGCCCTGTGCCGGTCATCCACCCTGTCCCGCCCTGGACTGTGGTGCAGCCTGACATAGCGCCGCTGAGCCCCGGGCACAGTGGGGGCTTCCGCGTGGTCGCCACCCCGTTGCTGTCTGTCTGCCCGTCCTCCGATCATCCACATCCTGCCCCGCGGTCCTTGTTGCCCGGCGCTCCAGCCCGGCATCAGAGGCCGTGCGGTTTCTCTCCTGGCTCCACCTCGGAGCTCCTGAGAAGCTGCTCCCGTCCCCGAGGCTCAGCCCGCTCACCCGGAATGAGAAGCATCTCCTGCCTCCAGGGGAGCGGTTCCGAGGATGAAGTACTGGAATGCACGTATGTGTGAATACACTGCAGGCCACAAGCGCACACACAAAACAGTGACTGTTGTTCACTACTCATGTGGCTGGTGGTCCCAGAGCTAATAGAAGAGGGAGCTTCAAGAGCTGGTGATCTGTACCGAGCGTGTTCAGGGTTATGAGAAAGGCGAGAAAGCACGAACCCCACGGTGCTGGTTAGTGCGGGAGGCATTCTTTCCACAACAGAGGGCAGCTTGCGGACAGAAGGCGGGCCTTCCAGATGCTTCTTTCTCCTACAACTATTTCCCCAATAGCCCCTCGTATTTTGCCAAAGATCATGTTTCTTTGCCGGAGGCTGCGCGGTCTTTTCCAGAGTGTCTGCTCAGTGACCTGCTATTTCCCTAGCACTGTGTAGGTAAACCAGTAGGATACTTTAGAGGTTCAAAAATTAATACTGTAGGGAGGAGGATACAGCTCAATTGGTTATTCCTTAGCATGCAGGAGGTCTTGGGTTCAATCCCCAGTACCTCCATTAAGTAAATAAATAAACCTAATTACCTCCCCCTCAAAATAAACAAATAAATAAACAAACCTAATTACCTCCACACCATAAAACAAAACAAAATCCATCGACAGATGACTGGATAAAGAAGTTGTGGTATATGTATACAATGGAATACTACTCTGCCATAAAAATAATAAAATAATGCCATTTGCAGCAACATGGATGGACCTCGAGATTGTCATTTTAAGTGAATTAAGCCAGAAAGAGAAAGAAAAACACCATATGATATCACTCATAGGGGAATAAAAAAAGGATACTATGAACTCATCTACAAAATAGAAACAGACTTGTAGACTTAGTAAACAATCTTATGGTTACTAGGGAGAGGGGGTGGGAGAGGATAAATTTGGGAGTTTGAGATTTACAAATGTTAGCCACTATATATAGATTTTTTTAAGTTCCTTTTGTATAGCACAGGGAACTATGTTCAATATCTTTTAATAAACCTTAATGAAAAAATATGAAAATGAATATATGTATGTATATGTATGCCTGGGACATTGTGCGGTACACCAGAGATTGACACATTGTAATTGACTGTACTTCAACTAAAAAAAATATTGTGGTTCAATCTCAGTGACTCAGCTGTCACTCTACACCGAGGCCAAGGTTGTACTGCCGTATTTTTTAAAAACTCCAAACCCACTGAAAAGCATCCCCAAACAATGTGGATAAAGTTTCGAGCAGAGGATAAGGAAAAAGTTCCACTTACACTATACTAGAAAACATCAGAAAAATCCGCTATAACATCTCTCACCCAAAGTTGCACTTCCTAAGATGGTCTTGTATCTCTTTTTGTCCAGCCCTGCCTCCACCGCTCTCCCAGCCTCTTCAGCCTCCCTCTTCCTTTCTGCACACTCCTTGTACCCCTTCACCCCCAGGCTCTCTCTACCCTCTGCTCCTTTTAGTCCCATGCACAATCCTGCTCAGAAAAACAAAGCTTCTACCTCAGGCTCCACCCAGAGGAAGGCAGGAAAGAAATTAATCAAGGGGTTATGTTTTCCTAGTTACAAGGAAATTATAATTCATCTTTAATCACTTTTATATTAAGCATATTTGCTAAGATTCATTTTCCTCCTTTCTAGTAGCAAAGATAAAAGAAATGAAAGTCTCCTGTCTGGTTAAGGAATTGTAATTCACTTACTACTTCTCTCCCGTAAGTCCCCCACCTGAAGAAAATAATCTCAGAATGTCTAAAGTGAAATTTTGATTTTACTTGGCTTCGAGGCTAAATAGCCTAGTAAGGAAATACAGAGGAGTTGAATTTTATGTCAGATACGTTTTCCTAAGGACCCCATTTAATTTAAAATGCACATCATTCAGAACTAATAATGGAGAACAGTCTTTTACCAGCTGAAGTATGACAGTTCTCCCTGAATCCTATAGAGCAAGGCACTGACTACCTTTGTCTTTGGTCATCTTTGCAAGAATCTGAGTAAAATGAACAGCCTGGGGAAAGGGCAGGTGGGACAAAACTGTCCCTCTCTGTAACAAAGGTCAGATGTGCTTTGTTGTCTGTCACAAAAGATGTGGCTTCCACAAGCCCTGGGGCCTTCTCCTGCACTGTGGTCTAGGGGTGACCTGGCCATCTCTGTGTTGCCCTGGGAGCTGAGCTGGGGCGTTGGGGTTAAATCAAATCAGGTCACTTGTACATCACTGGTGGGAATGTAAGTTGGTGCAGTCACTGTGGAAAACAGTATGGAGGTTTCTCCAGAAACTAAGAATACCATATGATCCAGTAATCCTATTCCTGGACGTGTACCTGAAAAGTACAGAAATGCTAATTCAAAAAGATACATGCACCCCAATGTTCATAGCAGCATTATTTACAATTGCCAAGCTATGAAAGCAGCCTAAGAGTCCCCCAACAGATGAATGAATAAAGAAGTTGTGGTATATATATACAATGAAATACTACTCAGCCATAAAAAAGAATGAAATTTTGCCATTTGCAGCAACATGGATGGACTTGGAGGGTATTATGCTAAGTGAAATAAGTCAGAGAAGGACAAATACTGTATGATATCACATGTGGAATCTAAAAAAATACAACAAACTAGTGAAAATGACAAAAAAGAAGCAGACTCACAGATACAGAGAATAAACTAGTGGTTGTCAGCGGAGAGACGGAAGGGGGAGGGGCAATATGGGGAGAGGGAGTAAGAGGCACAAACTATTAGATATGAAATAAGCTACAAGGATTTATGGTACAACACAGGGAATATAGCCAATATTGTATAATAACTATAAATGGAGCATAACTTTTAAAAATTGTGAATCACTATATGGTACACCTGTAACATATAATATTGTACATCAACTATACTTCAATCAAAAGTTTTTCTTTTAAAAATCAAGTCAGGTTAATAAAAAGAGAAGAGAGATTCTTTTAAAATCCAGATACAGGCTTACATTTTTTCGGTGTGTCTGGCACAGAGAGATTCTATGTTTATGAGCATACCCATCAATTCAGCCTTTTTTGAATAGGAGAGACAGAGTAGGGAAAAAAGAAGCATGCTCAGGGGATTACAACTATATTACAACTATGTTTATTTTTGATCTCTTGGGTGACTGGCATATAGATACTTATTATGGCAATGTGTATAAACCTGTGTATGCCTAGAATGTTTTTTTCAAGGGAAAGTGATTAAAAATAGTTAAAATTCATTCAGAAAAATAATTTCACATACCATAGATCTATATTTGTTTTATCAGGTGGAGGTTGGTGTTCATATTGGAAGTAGTTACATAACTCTGAATTATAGCTGATCTTCTGTGTTACTTCATTTTAAAATAAAAGGAAGTGAAATAATGGGTCCATCTCGCTAAGGACTTGGGCTTTAGGGCTTGGTTGGTGACATGTGAATGGTTTCTGATGCCATCTAGTGTAAATGACATGTACAACCTTTGGGAAAAGCGCTCACACAGCCTTGGAAACAACCCCAAGAGCTTTAGAAAAAATAGATACCTGGGCCCCACCCCCAGAGATTCTGACTTGATTGTCTCCATCTGGGGCCTGCGGTTTTGTTTTTAACACCATCCTAAATTTTGGAGATGCTCTTATAGAAAGAAAAATATTTAGGTTTTTGGGGGGGGGAGCACATAATGTTCAAATATTTTGAAATAGCATTGCTAATTGCTGTAACAAGTAGACCTCACAATTTTAAACAGCTCAGGCACAATAAAATGTATTTTCTATATTTAAAAAAAAGAGCACTTTCAAGATAATTGTAATCAGTTTGCCAAGAGTCCAAGCGTTAGCAAATTATATTTGCTGCTGTTAGTTAATTGGCAGGACGTTTCTAGAGGGAAATCAGTCCGTAAATTGAAGAAGGCTTCAGAATAAGAATCCCCGAAGACCAATTTCTCTTCCTTCAGTCTTACTTTAGAAGTAAGGCGACGCTCAACTAGATAATTCTCGCCGCTAGCTTTATTTAGACTGGATTTCCCAAACTTGCCTGGTGGGAAGCACCGGTGAAATTTCTGTAAGTTTTTGTAGGTCCAGGCAGGAACCGGGCAAGTCAGGGACATGCCACTCAGTGGTTCCCAGCCTGGAATGCACACTAGAGTCACCTGGGCAGGTGCTTTTGATTTTCGTTTTTTAATACCTGGGCGCTGGGTTCAGGAGCTCGACTCTTAAAGGCTCCCCGCCAAGGCCCAGAATCAGTGCCCTAGGGCAAGCTAAATAAAAAGTTGCAAAAATGCTTATTGGTGACATTTACGGAAATCTTGTTAAAATAACCGTGTACAAAAAGCTCATATGTAGTATTATTCCATTTCTTCAAAAAGGTGTAAGATTGGAAGTTAACTTCGGTTATGAGAAACGCATGGACTTTAGTTATTTGCACTTACAAATGTTTTACCACGAACAGCCATGAATGCCACATTAAGAAAGCTTATTAGAATATAAGATGCATTCCGGACAATACCGTAGCCCACGTTCACTGGGACCGTCTGGTGCCGGGCACTGTCCTGGGGGCTACTCGGAGCTCGGAATTCGCTTGCGGACGCGCAAATCGCAGCAGCGGGAAGGCGGTGCCCCGCCCGCCGGCTCGATCCCGCCACCTACGTCGCCCCGCCCCCACTTCCGGCGTGTCGCTCCGCCCACCCAGCGTCCCGGGATTCTCTTGTTGGCTTCGCGCCAGCAGCCTCGTTCTCGCTCCACGCTGCCTTCGCCGCCGCCGCGGACTAGCTTCCCAGCGTGTTTTCTTTGCGACGCTGTCGTGCACCAGCGCGCTTTACGGCCGCAGGGACGGGGCGAGCCGGCGCCAGGGCCGCTCCGGCCGGGAAGCAGGACGGGCGGTCGTGGTTGATGCCCGGCGGCGGGGCGAGCACGGCGTCTGGCCGGCTTCTCATCGCCGCGGAGCAGAGGGGAACCCGGGAAGCGGTGGGGTCGGCGTCCAGGAGTGGCCCGGGGGTCTCCAGTTCCAGCAGCGGCGGCGGCAGAGGCGGAGCGGGCGGCCCCGGGCCGGGGAGTGGAGGCCCGGGGGGCCCCGCGGGCAGGATGAGCCTGACCCCGAAGGAGCTCTCGAGCCTGCTGAGCATCATCTCGGAGGAGGCGGGCGGCGGCAGCACCTTCGAGGGCCTGTCCACCGCCTTCCACCACTACTTCAGCAAGGCTGACCACTTCCGCCTGGGCTCGGTGCTCGTCATGCTGCTGCAGCAGCCGGACCTGCTGCCCAGCGCGGCGCAGCGCCTCACGGCGCTCTACCTGCTCTGGGAGATGTATCGCACCGAGCCGCTCGCCGCCAACCCTTTCGCCGCCAGCTTCGCGCACCTGCTCAACCCCGCGCCGCCCGCCCGCGGCGGCCAGGAGCCCGACCGGCCGCCGCTCTCAGGTACGCCGAGGGGGGCCTCCCTCCTGGAGCCAGGAACCGAACCTGGTTTTCAGTAAGTTTGAGAATGCCCAGAAAGTGAACGCAGTGTGTGTGTTGGGGGGGAGCAAACCCACCATCCGAGATGGACGAGGACAGTGCAGGATTTGGGTCGGAGGCCCCTTTGCATTGTGAAGGACAGGGCAGGCAAAGGAACCATGACTTAGGTCATTCTCGAATGCGATTAGTTTAAACCTACATCTAGGCTGTAGACTGCATTGTAAACACAAATTTACCAGGGAAGGAATACGTAGATTGCTTATTTTGCCTTTCTGTGCCTGTTTCCCCGTCTGTAAATTACGCATAGTAATTCCTAGCTGGTAGAGTTATTATGAGTTATTATAAAGATATCTACGAAAAGTGTTAGCATTATTGTTATTACTAGTTAGGTATGGTGCTTAAATACACAACAGAGGAAATACCAGTACCGAGTTTTATATTGTAGGTCGGGGGAGTACCTAGTGGGTCTTATTATGGCAAGGTTTTCAGATGATTCTGATGCAGAGCCAAGGTTGAGGATGTATCTGGAGGTAGGTAGGACGGCTTCCTTGAACTCAAGAAGCTTGTGGTTTGGCTGTGGAGACATAAACGTAATTGTAACCCAGGTGGTTAAGGGCTGTACCAGATGTCAGACAAGATGTCTCGTAGCACAGAAACTCCTCCCTGTGTAGCTGGAGAGACTTTCAGAGGGAGCGATGTTTTTGCGGGATATTGATTAGAGATGGTGGGGACAGAAGGGGTTGGCCCTGTCAGGGATTCTTAAAGAGCTGGGTGCACTGGATGTTTTGAAATCAGGAATCAGAGAAACTGAGAGCTTTCGTGCAGCTGAAGTGTCCAACACATGGACTGGAGGGGAGTTCAGGAGATGAGATTAGGAAGTGGGTCAGAACCAGATTAGGAAGGTCTTGTCATGGTGCAGAAGTTTGGGGTTAGTTCTGTGTAAACAGGTCAAGTGATGTGAGCAAATTTGTCCTTGGAACTATAACTAAATGGTAAGTGGGAGTGTGGACTGTGAGTGGTGAGTGCGAGAGAGTCCGGCCACAGTGCTGCAGCCAGATGGACGCGGCAGGGCGAGCAGGTGACCATGGGGCGAAAGGAGGCAGCGTTCCGTGCTCTGGGAATCTTAGCCGCCCTGTGTGTTGAAACAGGTATACGTGAAGTGTGTGTGCCGAGCTAGCGGTCGCTTCTTGGTGTTTTCAACTTTTACAGTCACTGGTAAGAGAAGCGGAGAAGAAAAGCACTTCTGACCACTGCAGGTTTTTTTCATTTGTTTCTGCCTGCATATGGAAGCTTTAGCCTTTGCAGGAATTGAGGCATGTTGAAAAACAAAGTTCTTAATAAGTTTCAGTGCTGTTGCCACAAATCATAGAATTTCCATTGACATACAGCTGGTCTTCTGTATCCTCCTCAGGTTGTGCCTCCAAGGGTTCAAACAGCCACTGATAGAAAATATTTGGGGAAAAAAATTCCAGAAATTTCCAAAAGGCGAAACTTGAATTCTGGTGACATTTGCGTAGCATTTACATTGTATTAGGTATTGTAAGGAATCTAGAGATTCTTTAAGGTATAAGAGATGATGTATGTAGGTTATATATAAATACTGCAGCCTTTTATGTAAGGGATCCTTGGATTTTAGTCCTTGCAGGGGGCTCTGAAACCAGTCCCCCTCAGATGACAACTATTTAATTACACATCCATAAATGTATCTATTTGGTTAAATGAATCTTTAATTATAATTTTGTCTTTAAAGATGCGTGAGTTGAGGTGGTAATTAGCAGTTGCTAGTTTTACGAGACTCAAGGTAATGTTTACAAGTAACCATTAGAGAAACTGTTCCACGTTTTTGTTTACAGGGTTTTTACCTCCTATAACTCCACCGGAAAGGTTTTTCCTGTCCCAGCTGATGCTGGCACCCCCAAGGGAACTCTTCAAAAAGACGCCTCGACAGATCGCGCTAATGGACGCGGGGAACACGGGCCAGTCCGTGGACATCAGTGGGCTTCAGCTGGCCCTGGCAGGTAAGGGGGGGGCGCTGTCTCAGGCTTCCTCGGCTCGTGGCATTAGACCTTTTCTCTCGAGGCCCTCCACCTGGCAGGAAGGTCTTTGTGCTGAAAGGGGAGTATTTTCCACGAGAAACATGGCGTCAGTACTGGAGCCTTGCTTTTATGGCAGATGAACTCAAGTTTGAGTTTTCACTTGAATTGGTTGCTTTTCCAACTTAAGAATGCTGGGTTGGGGGGAAGGGTGGAGCTCAGTGGTAGAGCGCGTGCTTAGCATGCACGAGGTCCTGGGTTCAATCCCCAGTACGCCCATTGAAAAAAAATTAAAAAAAAAAAAAGAATGCTGGATAACAGTTGGTCAGTTTAAGATTCTTCTGATGTCATTTCTACTCTAATCTTGTGTCCTGCTACCTTGTGGAATTCTTTTATCAGCTCTAGTAGTTTTTGTGTGGAGCTTTTAGGGTTTTCTACATACAGTATTGTGTCATCTGCATACAGTGACAATTTTACCTCTTTTTCAATGTGGATCCCTTTTATTTCTTTGTCTTGCCTGACTGATGTGGCTGGGACTGCCAAGACTGTTGGACAGAAGTGGTGAGGGTGGGCAGCCTTGTCTTGCTCCGGATGTTGGTGGGAAGGCTCTCAGCTTTGCACCGCTGAGCACTGTACTGGGACCCTTCGTGCTGGTTTCTTAGTTCTGCCAGCCAAGGGCTGCTGTGCACAGATCCGAGCCTCGAGGATCCCCCTCCGTCCCCACCGACCTCCACTGAAGAGGGGGCATCCCAGCGTCAGCGCTTTTTCTCCTTTGCCGCTCCCTCCCCACGGGACAGGTCCCACACTGACTTCCTTTTTCTTTTTTTTTCTCCTACCAGATTTTGGGGGGAATTTTGTCTTTTGAAGTGGGCGATGTTCTGTCAACGCTCAGCAGGTGCTCTGAGTGAATGGGTGGGTCCACAGATAGACGTCTCGGTGGATTCCTGGGAGAGGGGGAGCTAAGAGCGTCCTTCTACTCCACCGTCTTGGCACCCCTTTTTGAGTAATTTTAGTTAGCATTTTTCCTGTTCAGACAGTGAGGTTGAACATCTTGTCGTATGTCTAGCCATTTTTTCATTGGATTGATGGTTTTTTATTGACTTTGGTAGCCCTTTAAGTCATCAGGAATTAGCCCTCTGTTTTTAAAATCCAAAATCCAAAATATGGTACTTACTTCATAAAATATACATATGCATTTAAAGGAGTTATAATAAAGTGGACCTGGAGCAACCACCTTCCAGGTGAAGAAGTGGGATAGTTTCAGGACCTGGAGGCTCTCTGTGTTATTTTTCCCAATTACTGGTCCCCACACCCCACACGAACCTGATTTTTGTGATAATCATTCACTATTTACTATACAGCCTTCCCTCCTGTGCATGCCTGTAGTTTAACCATGCACTTTCCTGAACTTTATATAAGTGGAATCACGCCATGTTTTTTTTTTGTACTTTTCTTCTGTCGGGTGTTACTGGGAGATAAATCCGTGTTGACGACACGTAGCTGTGGTGGCTGTTATGTCACTGTCGTGCTGTATTGGTACAGTGGAGTACCAGGTCCTTGTGCCTGCTGCCCCTGGTGGACAGAATGTTGCTGTGAACGTTCTTTTGGACATTCTCCTGGAGTACACGTGAAAGAGTTTCTTCTAGGTGGAGAGATAAGCACGTGTAAAACTTTACTCGGTACTGGCAGACTGTCTTCAGAGCTGTTGTGCTGCGTGAACCGCCGCCTCCTCTGCACTTGGTAACCCAGGCTTGTTCCTGTGGGCCAGTCTGATGGGGGTGTAACAATATCGTGTTTTACTTGTTGATTTGTTCCCCTGGTTCTGAATGGGATTGAACATCTTTTCAGATGTTTATTGGCCGTTCATGCTTTTTCAAAATAAAATGCTTGTTGAAATCATTAGCTCATTTTTCCCCTCTATTTTTAAACATTGATCTGTAGGACTTTTGAAAAGAAATACACTCTGAATCTGTCCCTTTACTTGTTGTAGATAACTTTCTCCAATTAGTAGCTCATCTTTTCCTTCTCTTTTTGGAGCCCTTGATTTTGAAACGTCTCCTCTTTTAACCTTTTCCAGAACGCCAGTCAGAATTGCCCACGCAGAGTAAGGCCAGCTTCCCCAGCATTCTCAGCGACCCGGACCCGGACTCTTCCAATTCTGGATTTGACAGCTCGGTTGCCTCTCAGATCACCGAAGCTTTGGTCAGTGGACCCAAGCCACCCATTGAAAGTAGGTATATCTCGTTTTGTTTTCTTGGTTTTATCTCACCTGTGCCCTCCTGAGACTTCCTGCTTTTGTGAAACACCGTGCTTTTTTCGTTGATGCTTAAAATGTGAATTTAATGAGAAACTTGCTAGTGGAGTGTCTGGAGATGCTCAGCAAAGGTTAGTTTCTTCTTCAATAAAAATACCAAGGTTTTTTATTATATACCTGTCGTCAGTATACCTGAAGACTTGTAAATGCAAATATACATTCTCTGATTTTTATTGAAATGAGTTTATTTTTCTCACTTATTACATTTTGTCTTTTTACTAATCTCATCGGAACCTGCCCTGTTTTACTGATCTTATGGCTTTTAATTTACTTTAATTCAAAGAAAACATCATTGAACTTGAAGTAACAGCTGCGTTTTGGGCTTTGTAGGCTTCTGCGCGGGCTTTTCTTGTTTTTGGCTTCTTTGTGGTTTTGGTGATGAAGGCGTGCTTTCTGCTTAGAGATAAGAACGTTCTCCAGATTGTCGTGTCACCTCAAGTTTAAAACTTACACTGTGACTCTTACTGCCATTTACGGTAGCTCTTTGGAATAAATGGGACTGTACTGAGGTCTCAGCTGGTCGCAGCCTGCATGAGGTCCATGGCCCAGATGGGTTTTATTTAATACTTGCTCGGGCACAGCCTTGACATGGATGGGCCACCAGAAAGGTATGGAAGCAGCCAGTCAGTCAGGTATTAAGTGAGCCTAGCTGAGCCCCAGGCATCCTGACCTCTCCGGGACTTGCTCTTATCGCATAAGTGGTGCTTCTCATGTTTCTTTCTGTGATTGGTCTGCAGGGATGCGGTGCTAGTTCTGGTGATGTAAGTGAAGGGACAGTGTGGTTTAAGATAAAGGGGTGATTCTTAGCCAGAAACAGACATTTACAGTAAGTGAGAGTGTATATATAGTCCCAAATTCGGCAGGGACTGGGCCTGGGACAGGAGTAAGCGTCTCGGGCCCCACGTGGGAACCAAAGTGAGGGGTGAAATTGGTTTCGAAGTCCCAGCCAGCGTTTATTTTAGTGGGTTTATAACTTAGGGATCAATCTTGTTTTACAAAATAATTGAGGTATTAAATTGAGTCACTTGACTGTCGTATTTTCATTGTCTTATGAAGACGATACGGCCTCTGAGAGTGTAGGGAATCATGCACGTCTCCAGGTTCACCTGAGAACGTCCCAGGTCAGCCGTGCTTTTCCTGCCATTTCATCTGCGCAGAATCTGCTGCTTCAGGGGTGTAGGAGGCAGACGTGAAACGTACACAGCATGCGGTCCCTGAATAGAACAGTGCTGAGAACAGGATGAGTGAGGCGGGATGAAGTTTCCCATTTTTCCCGTCAAGGCTGACCAGTAGTGTCAGTTGTGTCCTGCTGCTGAGTGGTGGTCGTGCTCGAACGAGTTGTCGGGCCTGTAATGCTCTGCTGCCTCTCCAAAATACAGACTTGGTCTCGGGCATAATAATGTTATGTCAGTGTTTCATTTTCTCATTTGGATTCTGAGTAAGACCCTGACTTTATGTCGTTTCTGCTTCTGACTTTGAAGTCTGAGTTGTGTGCGTTGTCCTCCGAGGGAGGCGTTGTGTCCTGCTTTATGGGGTGGGGGGTCTGGGGTGTGCACACACGTGCACAGTGTCCGCTGACAGATCAGTCATACACTCTGCTTGCGTGTTACAGGCCACTTTCGGCCGGAGTTCATCCGCCCGCCGCCTCCACTGCACGTCTGCGAGGACGAGCTGGCGTGGCTCAATCCCACCGAGCCTGACCACGCCGTGCAGTGGGACAAGTCCATGTGTGTGAAGAACAGCACTGGCGTAGAGATCAAGCGGATAATGGCCAAAGCCTTCAAAAGCCCCCTGTCTTCTCCTCAGCAAACACAGGTGAGCATTTATTGTAAACATCTTCCTCTCTCTAATTCACCAGGCATTTTTTGTTTTTCCTTAAGTGCTAAGTGACCAATAATAAGATGTTGCTAGCATGAGGCAGCGGTAGGAAGTGTTTTGGGCCCCTGAAGCTTCTGCCCTCAGTCTCTGCTGGGGCAAGAAGTCTGGTGACCAGATGCCTCCTGACTTTCGTTTGGGATCTGTTTGACACTGGGAGGAGTGGAGGATGGTGATCACTTTGGGCTCCTCGCTCTGTGCTGTTGGGCACTTGACGTACGTGGTTACTGAGGGTGCAGGACTCTGTGGAGGGAAATGGAATCGTGAACGTTTTACCAGGAAGATCAACCAGCCCCCATCACACAGCTGGTTGTGGGCGAGGTGAGATTCAGAATAGCCCGGTGCCCAACTACATGCCTTCCCTTGGGAACAGCGGGACACTGGGTGGTTCCGCTTGGTGGATTTTATTCAGTTTGTGCATTTTCACATTAGAACCTGTCAGGAGATACATCTCCAGCCCAGTTCAGCACCAAAAATACCCCTTTCAAAGTCAGTAAGAGCTATGTTTGCAGTTCACTTCGCTTACTAGACATCCTGAAACAGTACACCGTGGTACATACCAGTAGACGGAGAAGGGGATAGAAATTTTAAAAGAAAGTACTAATTTGGCAGAAAAATTTGTTTTTAAGGATACCTTTTGAATGACAGCGTGTGTGACTTGCACGGTGAAGTCCGGCAGGCAGACCTCCCTCCCCCGAGTCCGGCCCCTCCTCAGGTGGCTGTCCGCCCCGGCGCCTGGCGGGGCCCGTTTCTCCCGTTCCCTGCTCTCCGGGCCCGGGCGTTCCTGCAGTGCTACTGGAAAGGGGTTATTTTTGATTGTTTAACAAATGATGGAAAGACCCTGAGAGAACTTAAGGACGATGTTTTTCCCATCTAGACGGTATCCTGTCCAATCAGACAATTCTGGTTTAATGCCCAGGAAGCTTATTTAAAAACTGTTGTGAAGGTGCCTGATTTTAATATCTGGCAATTCAGATGTAAACTTTAAAATGTCAAAGCGTGACCATGGGATTGAGGGGAGACGTTTATGAAGTTGGTTCAGTGCAGATCATTTTAGAGCCTTTTGTATCAAGTACCTACTTTTTGTATGTAGGAAAGATAATTTCTAATTTGTCTCACGGACCTCTTTCTCTTTTTAAAAACTGGATTGTATTTAGCTCCTTGGAGAGTTGGAAAAAGACCCCAAACTTGTTTATCATATTGGCCTCACACCGGCCAAACTCCCTGACCTGGTGGAGAACAACCCTCTAGTGGCTATAGAAATGTTGCTGAAGCTAATGCAGTCAAGCCAGATCACGGAGTACTTTTCAGTTCTGGTCAACATGGACATGTCATTACATTCAATGGAAGTTGTAAATCGGTAAGTTTCTGTATTCAGTCAGATGTGGGGGGATACAGGTCCTGATTAAGTAGCTAGGAGGCAGAAACGAGCAACAGTTGTGTTTTTTTTTTCCTTCTGACTTTGTTAGCCTAAGAAAACCCGTTATTAAATAAACCTGAGCCTTGGTGTTCACTGCACGTGAACAACAGCATCCATGAGTGAGAACTCGGGGGGTAGGGTTTCAGGTATTTAGCATTAAAAGCATCAATCAAACTTCATTGCTGAAACTTAATTCCCTACATATAGCTGTATATTCACACAAATTACAGATACTACATTATTTCTTGTTAGTGACGAACAGCTATATCACGGGAAAGTATGGGCCTGTAAGCTGAGAAAATTCTGGAAATGCCTTCCTAGAATTCCTCACACTGTCCTCGAACCTCTCTCTGCTGGGATTGACCATTAGAGAAACGCAGCACACGTTCTCTTCTTGATGTGCTCCGTACAGCGATTTCCCACTTTGTCATTTTCCTGATGGATGTTTTAGGTGAATGACAGACGTCACAGGTGTGGGGGTTAGCCTGGGAGCCCGCTGTGTCACCGAGCTGTTAACGTAGAGGGCAGCCACGCGTGCAGGTCTGCCTGATGTGGTCCCAGTTCAGGCTCCTCGTCCACGGCGCCCCACACGGGCGTGGCCATTCTGCTCCGCGGCAGGATCCCTGAGTGCCACGCAGCTGAACTGCTGCAGGCAGAGCACATCCTTTGAACACTTGTTTGTGAGTTGGGGAGGATTCTTTTTTTAAAGCTGTTCTAAAGAACACGTCCTTTTAAGTTGATCAGCTGGTGGGAAAAGCCTGGCTGGAGGCCCAGTGACGGCGAGCGTGCGCAGGAACTCGTTCTTGTGGGGCTGGAGACCGGGCAGGAGGTTTACTGTCTCGGATACAACTTGTTAGCTTCTTGCTGAAAACATGCTGCTTCATTTCTGCTGCCGCCTCATTCACACCTTTCCTGTCGTCAAGACTCACTTTTTAGGGGGCTGCCCTCTGTTCAGATGCTCTGGGGTGACCAGGCTCCAAGTCCACACTTAGTGTCGTTATTCCTGGACTGAGCGACTGCATCTTGTTCTCGGCAGAACAGGAGTGACGTCAAGGACGAGGTCCGCTTTGCCTGCCCTCCCACCCCCCTCACAGCGCATCGACCCCGCGCGTGTTGCCAGCACGAAATCAAGCTCCCGCGGCAGCGTGTGGTCATGTTTCCTTTCAGCCCTGGTTCCTCCGGGCCTTACGGGGCAAAGTCCTGTCGTCAAACAGTTCAGAATTTCTTTTGGAAATTCATACTGTGTAGTTTGCCTAGCCTACCTTTATCTGAACATAGAACTCCCCACTTAAAACATTCCACAGGCTCCTTTGGAAAATACCTTCTAAGACTCAAAACTCCCGGAGAGGCCACCATGCCTTCTACTACATCCTGGCCGGGTCTCTCCCTGTGCCACACGGGTCCCCGATTCCAGACTTGACTCAGATATTTCCTGAGTCAGAAGGAACACTTCTCTTCTTGAGTTTCAGTTTAAGTCGCTTGTCCTGTTAGGACTTTTCCCGATCCTGTTCTTTGTGCAAATGCCTCATGTTAGCATTTAGTTCCGTGTCGTAACCAGGGTTCAATGAATGTTACTTAAATGGACAGAAGAACTGCCAGGGTTATTAGAGCCTGGATGGTAACTGAGTTATGACTTGGCCAGCCAAGAACACACAGGGACATGGTGCTCAGTGAGTGTGTACACGTGTGATGCTAAGCGTAGACCTAAAAAATGGACACTTATTAAGGGATGTGGCTCTCAGGTTTACTTGCATATGCTTATTTAAAATTAATTGGATCACGTAGCAGAAATTCTCACTAAGTGACCAGAGGAAACTATTTTATGGTTAACAGTGTTTTTAGATGTTATTAGCAAGTAACATTAACAGCCCTAACTTTTCTAACTTTATGAAACAGACTGACTACAGCTGTTGATCTACCTCCTGAATTTATCCACCTTTATATATCAAATTGCATTTCTACCTGTGAACAAATTAAGGATAAATACATGCAGGTAAGTAATGGAAGTTTTTGTAAACTTTATAAACATCTGCCAAGAAAACAGACACTAAAACTTGATTCTTTTCCAGAATCGCCTGGTGCGGCTCGTGTGTGTCTTTCTTCAGTCCCTGATCCGTAACAAAATCATCAACGTGCAGGACTTGTTTATAGAAGTGCAGGCCTTCTGCATTGAGTTCAGCAGGATACGCGAGGCCGCCGGCCTCTTCCGGCTGTTGAAGACCCTGGATACTGGGGAGGCGCCTTCTGAGACCAAGATGTCAAAGTGATACCTCACTGCAGCCGCCCCATTCATTGCTCAGCTGTACTGATTTAAGTTTTAAACCCGTTAAAGCCCTGAATGGACTGCTTGGTTACTGCGCATAAACACCACTTTATCTACTTAAAGCAAAGTTTTGCCTTCCTGGATGACTTTTCCTTCAGATGAATTTTTGGTAAGAACTTGGAAAAAATGTGTCTTGGCGTCTTGCTGATGATAAACCATGGGAGGAACGTCATCCAGAAGTTACTGCAAAAAGCAGATGAGGTCTTTAGCACCACAGAGCAGGGTGCCTGTTTTTGCTTAAAACATGAGTCACGGGCTTCCGATCCTTGAACCCATTCCTGTGCGTGGCTCTTCACTTTGTGAGCCACAGACACACCCGTAATTTGTCCCTTCTTGTTGCGGGGACTTAAACAGCCGCATCAGTCATTTCTTGGGCTTTCTGTTAACACTGGAACTCTTTAGAAACGTTTTTTGAGACCCGCTAGCTGGTATCGTTTTCTGGGCTTTCTCTCTTGAGATGTTCGTTCGTTCTTCTGTTACTAGTCTAGGTCGTCAGTGCCGTGGAGGAACTGTCGTCCCTGGGGACTGTCACGTAGGCTGGTCACCGAGTGGGGTCTGTGGCCCTGCCCGCATCGTGTATGCTGTCACCCCTCATTTCACTTTGGACAACAGTGCCTTACATTAAAGTTTTTTATGACCTCTATTATCTGATGTATTTTTTATTTGAAGAAATTCCTCCTTTCCTGAGAGGTACGTTCAAAGCATATTCTTTATAAGAACAGGAATCACCTTCCAATCCAGCCCTTAGCAAAACTTACAGGATACCACGCCCGCAGGGGTTTTAAGATGGGTGCAAGTTCCAGCCTTGAAATAACAGAAAAGTACTCCTAGACGGATGAGAAACTTTACCTTACGTATGCTCAGGAAGGTAAGGGATTTATACATATAATTGCTTAAAGGAAACAAAGGACCCTAGCTGACGTAACAGGAGTGCCTTCCAACATCCAAGTGATGGCAACTTGACTTCTCTGCACACCCAGCTGTGGGTGCTGCCCTGCACGTCAGCACCAGGGAAAGGAACAGTTCCTTATTCAAATACTTTCTGGAATGGCGAAGTTCCTGCCACTGCTGGAAGCCTCCCACCCCGAGGCTCCAGGACCTGCTGACTCTGGTGACACTGACCTGGCCGGCGGCGTGAACAGAGCTCGCCCTCCTTGGGGGTGGGGGGCACCTCACAGGCCCCTCGGGCTCAGGCCCATCGTCAGCCCTTCAGCGCTCTGCTTGGGCTGCGCTAAACTAGGAAACCAACAAGAAGCACGGAAATGTGGCACTAAAGGCCACTGAAAAAGGACACCTGTTGACAGTCTGAGCTGAAACTAGAAGATGGGGCCTCCTCTAGGTCAGCCACAGCATCCTCTCTGCGACGTGGGCGTCTGTGCACGTCTGCAGACGCACCGCACACGCCGGCCTGCGGCTGGCTACAGGTGCGTTTTCGTGGGCAATCACGGCCTGCAAATTAAGACTGATGACCACTAATCGTTTCAGTATTACAGTACAGGTGTTTACTTGAAAGACAAAAGACTTCCAAATTTATTTTAAATAAGCAGCTTATAAAGAACAGCAGTTATATTCAGAGAACATTTTGTAAAACAAACAGAAAACACTGAGTCAAGATACACATTTACACCACCAGCAAAAAGGTTCTTCATTAAACACGTTACAAAGTAGAAGAAAGTTTACCTGAAAAAAAAGAAACTATAATCCTGGGATTCAGTAACTGAAATCAATTTTTAAGTGTAATCAGATGAGTTCAATTTTAATTCATGTTTTTAAAAAACCACATCTTGAGTTCTGGACTTTCAGCTCCAGTTTCTGGCTTTAATATCTTCGTCAGATCACCTGTTAGAAAGAACAGCACTAAGTCACATCTCAGGGTAGAAAGAAGTTACTTCAGAAAAAATATTTGTGATCCTATAACATAACTATTTCAAGTAATTCTCTTTAACAGTACTTATTATTAAATAACTTTTGGAAACAGTTCTCTCTCGATTTTTATTCTTACAGAATACACAGACTTCCATAAATTTTAAGTAGCACAGACCACTGTGTTACACATTCTGTAATGATTCGTATCCCCATGGTGAATAATGGGTCTATTTTCAGTGATCTTTTGAGCAATAATCCCTTTAACGTTTTAAGGGTTAAAATGGAAACAATGCATGGGAATGACTTCCTGTGTGTTCATTAGAATTCTTCCCCTGTCTACTGAGACATTTCGCTAATTTTGCTATTTTATACCTGGTCTGTCTTTCCTTTTTGTGCAATCACGACTGTTTTTATCAGGAAAATCCTTATGAAAAGGACTTCCATAGTCCTGGGATTCAATAACTAACTGGCCCACAGAAAGCAGTGGGGTCCCAGGTCCCTCTCCAGTCCTGAATACACAAGCCTTACTCCGTGGCCCTTAATACCCAACTCCTCAAAAAAGAATGGACTGACTTTCCTTCATTCAAAACCAATGTAATGCAAATGCTTTTTTCACTTTACAGCTTGTTTTACACTTGGCTCTTAGAATGAGGGCAGGTCTCCAGCTGCAGGGCTGATGGACACTGCAGACCTTCACTTTTACAACCAGTGATATGTGTTTAATAGTGTCTTTGAAAATGAAATGTTTGTGTTTTTAACTTCAAAAACTAATCTAACTTGGGAAAAGTGTGGGTGGCTTTTCTAAGTGGTTGCTGCGGCACAGGAGCACGGCATGTGCTTCACCGCGGGACGAGCTCTGGTTCAGGCCAAACATCCTGTGCTTTGAAAACTGCAAAGCAGGGTTTACACTGAGCCCGAAGAAATGCCTGTGACTAAAGCATATCCTCGCCTCAAGTTCTAGTCGGGGATATACACGTGCTGATTTAACCTCAGCCGTCACTGATCAAATAAACTTTAATGTGCTCAGAAGAGGGTACTGCCAAGCTTCCTGGGGAATCCGGTCACACGGGGCAATTCCTCCAAACGGAAACACACCTGGCTCCTGGAGGCCTGTTACTGTGATTTGTTTCCATGGTTCTAGCCGGCTTTGGCTCGGCTAGTATATCACAAGGTATGGAGAGAGGTACTTATGACATGCTTAAGCCCCAAGGCTGTCCAGCGTCCACTGATGACTTTTTCTGAGAAGTCTCTGAGCTCGCTGGGAAGGCCTGTCTTGGAAGTCCTGCCCGGACGGCACTGAGGTCAGACCAGAGGTTCGCTTCAGGAGGTCCTGTCATCGTGCGCCCACAAAGAGAGCCAACTGCTGCGGGACACACTGCAATTCGGCCTTTTCGTGTCATCACTCCTCAGTAACCCCAGGGAGCAGTCCTTCAGGACAAGCTCTGTACGTTCAACACCCCTAAAGGGAGACAGAACACGCAAGGGGTGATTACCTGCCGCGGTGGCCGTATGCACACCTCTGCCCGGACTTCACGGCCTCCCGACGGGAACCCGGCAGCAGGCGGGCGGCGGGCTGCGCGGTGCCCATGGTCACGGTCCCCTCCCCTCCTGCACATGCTGCCTGGGGCTTCCAAAGTCACACAAAAAAGTGCTGTTCCTACATTATTTGTGAACAAATGGTTTTTATAACAATCGTGAGACGGAAAGTGATCACTGCCATAAATAATACAACCTTAACGAAATCTGGTTCATTCATCTTTCTTCACTTACATTCCCTACACTCCCAGCATTTTATCCACTTTATAAATAAAAATTCTAGTATTTCTGACCCTTTATCACGTATACTTCCCTCTAAGAAAAGCCTATCAAAGGAAACTTTCTCCTTTCAAAGTACTGCAGAGTTTTCTGTCTTCTCTTGCTAATTTCTTTCTCTGCTGTTAAAGACGTTTCTAGAGGTAAGACTACCATCATTTTTCAGTCTCTTCTATTTATAATTTACGGTTCAAACTTCTGAATTAAGGAAAGATCTAGCTGATAGTCAGTGATTAAGAAATCACAATTCCATAATTATCAAAACAATTTACCTTATCTGCCAAAGTATTCTTTTATAACAGTCAGCCTCACTGGATCCCGGGAGGGGCTACAGCATTTTTCCCCTCACATGTATCTTAAAATACAGACAGCAAACAGTCCACCTGGGAGAGAATCACGGACGTGTTTTCCTATCCGCGATGAGCCACAGAAAGCAGATTTCAAAGATAATAGCTATTGTGGACACCTACTGAGGCTCCCTGCCACAACGAGAGCTCAGAGTTAGACACTTTCTATTCCAGTAACTCCTCGAGTGGAACCCGGCCTCAGTTTACTTTAGTAACACTGCTGACTGACCGAGTGACTAGAATCAAAGTGCGTAAGTAGTTTGAAAAAAATAAGCTATCTAAATTTTGTGTCTTAGACACAGCTTGGAACAATAAATTCTTTAAATTTTTAAAATCACATTTTTCTCAATAAACATTTATTTTTACCCACAAGATAAAGACATATACAGTAACCAGTCTGAAACCAACAAAGGACTATGGTTTTAAGTTCTAAAAAAAGAACTCTTCCTCATCCTCCACTTACACCTCGAAGAGGTGAGAACAGAGCAGGGTTTATTTAATTCTGTATAAACTTAGAGAGCAGCCCCCCGAACCCCGATTTAACTGCTTGCCTTTTAACTGCAAAGATTAAACTACAGTTGGAACCAGTATATTCATCATATACCCCCAAATCCCCAAATCACATTCTATCCACTCCATTTCCTTAACAAGCAATGAAGAACTTCATGCTTGTGTGCAACACAGAATGTTAGCTTTTTTATTTACAGAAAAAATGGACAGACTTCCCTCCTCATC
This sequence comes from Vicugna pacos, assembly GCF_048564905.1. Classification (NCBI taxonomy): domain Eukaryota; kingdom Metazoa; phylum Chordata; class Mammalia; order Artiodactyla; family Camelidae; genus Vicugna; species Vicugna pacos. Next base: position 5,978,029 of record NC_133014.1, on the reverse strand, counting down.
AAAGGTTTTAGAAGAAATTAGGTCACAAAAGAGAGAAATCGCAAATCCTAACGTCATCTTAGTGCTTTTCTCATAATTCCAGATAAAAAACAACAATGAAAGTGCTCTCGGGTTTAGAAATCTCTGCAGTACAGAGGTGCAACAAAGTGACAGGTTTCTCTCGTCACATTTACAATTTAACATTCTCAAAGTCTTTCCTCTGGGGAAACTCACATAACCAGTTACTGAACATAATCTCACAACTCCATGTCAACTAGTCTAAACTCAATGTGCTTAGCCTAGAACCACCCTTGAGGAAACAGAATTAATCTTGTTTTTTTTTAACAGTAATGTAACATGGTAGGCAGCCTAGTACTTAGAAACACACCCCTGTCCTTCACAGTACAAGGCCCTCCCCAGCCATCTCCTAGGTAATAGCCTGAAACGATGTGTTGTTCATTGTACCTGCCGTATTTTAGCAGATAAATATATAAAGACTAATCAAAAAGTCTCTTTAAGAATAAAATATCACAGCCCTTTGTATATCAAATCAGAACCTGAAAGGTAAAAGAATGTACATTATTTTCACATATACAAACTATGTGCTAAAGTTAAAAAAAATAAAGGGTCCTTTAATTTCCGCCACGCTCTGTCCGCGACACCATCGGCAGATGTGCGCTAGCAGACGGGTCCTCCACGCTGCAGGTCGCTCCTGCCTGTTTCTAGAACAAAGTAACAAAAGCCAACGTTAGTCGGCTGGCATCTTCTGAACTTCAATTACATAAACATCATTACTCATTTGGAGATCATAATTCAAACAAGATTACAGACAATTTTAAATAAAACTTACACGTGAAAAAGGCAACCCGAATTCCAGAGACAGTCAAGAAAAATACATCAACACCTTCCTCACACACTGAGTGAGAGGTCTGCCAGCATCAGCCTAACCAGCAGGAGTGTGATCAGCGCGGTCAGAGTGAGTTCCCAGGAGGAAAGCAAGCAGCAGCCGTGTGGCCACGCAGGAAAACAGGAGCCTGTATTTCCTAGTATGTTATTGTCCCCAACTTAGAGATGAGGAAACTGAGGCCCAGGGAGGTTCAACCTGGCATTTGAACCCAGTCTGATGTTACTAGGAAGAGGAGTGCAAAAACTGTCAGCATGAAAGGTGTCTTACAGTGACAGGACACTTCCTCACAGTCAGGAGAGCCAAATACTGTGAACGCACAGACAAGCGGAGCGGAGATAGCCGGACAGGAGGAGGTGCGTCCCCAGGGAGACACATTCTCCGGGAGTGGACAGCCACGAGCAACGCCCACATTTATTTCCTAGATGCTTCTGAGAGTCTGTCTTCTCAACTCTAGGTGAAGTGACCTTATATTCTGAAGCACTAGTGTCAGCCTAAAAGAACTGATCTTTCTTTTCCTTTTTTTCACTGTTTTTGTGTGTGTGCATGCGTGTTTTGTTAATGGAGGCGCCGGGGACTCCATTAACAAAAGGTCCAGGACCTCATGCATGCTAAGCACGCGCTCTACCACTGAGCTGTATCCTCCACCCCCAAGAACTGATTTTTCCAACTTAATATTTCTTAAATTATACTGTTACAGTTAAAAGACAGAAGAATATTAACATAAAAGTTACTGGTCACATTTACTTGCAAATTTTAAAAAGAGACAGAGAGAGAAAACAGAAAACGAGCCAAAAAGGCAGGTGGGAGAAGGGGCCCCGCTTCTGCAGACCGCGCCCAGCGTCCTGTTGTTTCATGACACAGGTCCTTCTTCCACTTTACTTCCACCCACTACCTCCAGTTACGCATTATCTTACTTGTAAGAGGGGAGGAGAGACGGGGACAAACCAGTGCCCGACAGGCAACCAGAACGCAGGAGAATCTGGAGACCGCTTCTGAAGGACAGCTAGTCAAGAGTAAGTCAGAGTTTCATCTATCTTGAAATATCTCAAGGGTCGTGGAAGACTACAGAGAACAAATTTTGGCTTTTTTCTGGAGACCGAAGGCAATGGCAGAAAATACAACGGTACGCACTCAGACTCAAAGGATGGAGTTCCTAAAAATAAGAGTTTGTGGAGGGAACCCCACCCTGAAAGGTGGTTTAGCCCCAGAGGGAGGCCGGGCAGCTGGTCAGGACACACCCAGGATTGTCCTACTTCCTCATTCTCTGAACTCTATTCTCGCTTTTTCTTACACAGCAGACTCTTTCTCCCTCTGGTACTGGTTTAAAACTAAAGTTCTAACATTTCTATTGTTGCCTCCCAGATTCTAAACAGTGTGAAAAAAGACAAAAATGACTCAGTTTGAATATTACTGACTTGGGAAAAATATGCTTCCTCTTCCAGGATGGCAAAATTCAAACTCAGAAGTGTCAGTTCTTCCCAGTTAAAATAATCTATAAATTAATTCAATTATAATTTCAAAATCTCATCAGATTTTCTTGTACATGGCAAGATGATTTTAAGATTAATCTTAAAACATGAAAAATGGTTCAGAATTTTTTTTAAATAAAGATGAAGGAATTGGCCTCGCCTTCCAAGTACATATTATTCACAAGTAACTATTCACTAAACAATGGACAAATGGTTAAACATTTGGAAAAAATAGGTTAGTTAAATCTTCCTTTAAACTGTGTGGATTAAAGATTAAAATGCAAAGTATAAAACCACAGGTATTAGCAAAGTATAAGTCAATAATCCTGAGATGAGAAAGACTCTCCTAAGTTAGCATGTTCTCAAAGGCAGAATCATGAAAAACGGAGAAGCTGGACAAGATCAATATCAAAAATTTCTATACAGCAAAACACATCAAAAAGTCAAAGGATACTAGTATTGTAACTAATATGTGAAGCAGAACAATGAAAGTGAATAAACTAGAAAAAAAAAAAGTCAAAGGGTACAGAACCTGGGGGGAAATATACAACACATGTGACAAAGAAAGACCAAAGAGCTCCTAGAATCAATATGAAAAAATCAGTTTCTCCATAGAAAAATAAGCTAAGGATGAAACAAGCAACTCAAAGAGAAGAAATACAAATAACCAACAAAATGAAAAGTAGGTAACCCCAAAAATGCAGTTCAGTCCCCTTTATCTATCAGAACGGAAGAGGGCAGACAGTGGGAGATACACACACACAGTAATTTCAAAGTGTCACTGATGGTAAAAGTCCATCAGCAGAGTGTGGTTTTAAAGAAATTACAGTAAATCCAAACTGCGATACCACGCAGCTGTACAGAGTCACACGCCTTGTCTGCTGATACAGAAAGAACTTCGTACGTTAAGAGAAGGTCACCTAACAGTGCATACATGATATTCACCTTAAACGCCGAAGAAACATCTGAAAATGTATTTACCAAATGTTACAATGGTATTTCCAGGTATGGGATTATGGTTCTCATCTTTCCTTCATGTTTTTCTGCACTTGATGTATTTCTTCATCTCCTTTCAACCACAGATAACATCACTGTGTTTTATAATCTGCAAGCTACTCACCCAGTAAGACTGTGTTTTCACCGGCATCTTCTTTAAAAGTGGCATCACCCTGCGGCACAGTGTGGCTGGTGGGGGACGATGCTGAGTTGTCCCCGACACTTCTGTCCCCATCTGGTAAGGTAAGACTCAGTTCTGGAGCCAGGACAACCCCGGGAGGAGATTCTGGAGCGGGCGTCTCCTGTGCGTCCTCAAGCTCTCCCTTGAGAGTCATAGCAGAGAAAACACCTTTTCTCAATAACACGATCAAGCTTATCTATCCTCTTTTGCTCAGAATTCATACAAAATATTTACTTTTATACACAAATGTGGCAAAAAGCACATCAAAGTCTTCTTTCTTTAGCATCAGCAGAAAATGAGTTACTTCTTAATAAGCATCTTTTTAAGACCTAAATGCTTTTTCCTCTAAAAACCATTTTCCCCCATCGATACAAGCAATGCCACCTTTTAAACTATTTATTGACAGAAAGTCCTTCCTGCCTTCCTGGACAGCCTGGCTGTCTGCTGTCACTGATGGCTGAGCCCTGAGCTCCAATGACTGCCTGGAGCTGCTGTGCTGGTTCACACCCAGGCACCAGCGCCTCGGGGACGAACCAGGCTCCTGCACAGCGGAGAGCTGCAGGATGCATCTGGGTTCACTGAGACAGCCGGTTCCGGCTCCTTCCTCATGGAAAGGGTGTCTACCAGCTGCCCGTTTGCCTCCGCGTCCCAACTGGCTGCTCTAAAGAAGAAAGTAAGATCATGAAAGCGAGGGCAGGAGACTCTGTAAGCATTACCACATCAAGTCTCAAAGTGGGGGAGCCATCTGGAAACGGGTTTTGATCAATGCTGGAGTCAAAGCTGTGCTGGGATGAGACTCCCGATAAATGACCAACTAACGGACCTCAGCTGAGACTCAGAACCCTGCACAGCCAAGCCACCTGCTCCCTGGGGCTCTCAGGGCCGAGGGCACTGCTGCTCCCTCTGCAGCTCCTCCTGCGCTCTAGAACCCTCTCCCCACTCCGGGATGCCGTGGGGTTCACTGCCTTCTCACAGGCAACCAAACAGCCTTAGGACAAGTCTTCACACTAAGCAGCGCCCGAGCTCCTGCTCAGCCCTCCCTGCTCTGTTCTTCTACGTCTTTGCCTGAATACCCGCCGAACTTCACCACCTGCCGGTCTCGTGCCCTGTGCCACGGCATCGATCTGTGGACACGCAGCTCACACGCTCCCCTAGAAACCACTCCCTTTACCGTCCCACGTGCACCGGGCAGGGTAAACCCTCCTTCCTCCAGGACCCAGACACTGCACGCTGACCTCCTCGGCTCCACGGTGTGTGGTGCCTGCCCAGCCCACCAGCCCAGATGGTGGGGTCCCCGAGAGCCCATGAGCAAAGGGGCGGAGTCTGATCCATCCTCATCTCCCCAGAGCCAAGTTCAGACCCAGCACTGACCCAGCACCCCTCTCACTAATGCCCACTGAGTCAGCACAACAGGGACAGAGACCACATCAAAGCGGTCACAGCTGCAAAGCAAAGGGCTGCCTGCGGAGGCCCATGGGCCGCTCTCACCGCGGCCATTTTCTTAGAAATGAGAACTTGTGACCATACGACAGGGTCACGACTATCACAGTCCAACCCAGTGCAGGAGGGGCCAACAGGTCTGACGAAGATGTCATTTTTGTCAAAGGATTACAAAACAAAAGGCGAGACAAGTTCATCTCTTAGTTTGATTTAAAGTTACTATAGGTTTCTTCAAAAAAGAACGTAAGCTTTCTGGGGACCCGTATTGTAGCTTTCTGAAATTAACACTCTGAAAGCAAACCCACCTGACGTCAAACAAAGAGTCTTGGTTTCTAACACGTGAAAGAGACACATAGATACACCTCCAAAACCAAAACTCACGAGGACTGGAGTCTCAACGCAGAGGTCAGCGAAAAGCATCTTACACAAATGTTCAGAAACGAAAAGCAGTGTTTAAAATTATTGATGAATAAAGGAAACAACTTAAAAGGGCTTAAAACAACTTCAGAGCTCATCTAAGGAGGAAAGGATGGAGAACTTTGCCAAGGAAACACCTGCTGTGCTCCCTGGACTCTGCTGTTTAAAATGCAGCCCCAGGAAGGCGCGGGGCAGCGATGAACCCTGGACACTGAGAAAGCTCCATCCACCTCGTTATTCAAAAGCAAGATTAAACGAGTGTTAGAAATTCTACAGTAAAGACACCTTTTCCAGATATCCAGGCAAATGTGTTTCCAGGAAGACAGGTCTGCTGCCCCCAACCCCTCCCTGGTACCCATGGCGAGGCCTCGGGAACTCACACCAGAAAGACGTAATTCACAGAAAATGACACTGGTTATGGAGGCAGTGAGGGGTCCCTCATCTATCTTTTGAAGACATGCTGAGCTTAAAGGTAAAAATACACTCCAAAGCAGCCTGCAGCCTTGAGGGCCGTGAAGGATTCAAGTCACGTAAAATCATTACCATAAAAAACCTCTCTGTAGTTTCCAGGTCTATAGTAAACGCTACCAACATCTCTATGTTTAGCAACCAGAAGAATATTATTAGCTGTTTAAATTACTTCTTCCAAAGATCTTCATTTCAAAACTATTTACATGTAATTAGGAATCCCTTGAGACATTCACAGATTATACGCAGACTCTAAAAACAATAAAAAGTGTAACAATCTAGAACAATGTTTCTCTCCCTCTACGCCCCTCCCCATTTTGGGTTAGGTGCGTGGACCCTGGAGTGAAGCACACTTGCATCTGGAAGCTGATTCCCTATTACTGAGCTGTGTGACCTAAGCTCAGGTTCCTACTTAGTAAAACAGGGACAGTCACAGTCAGCATTGCCCTCCCAGGGCGGCCGGAGGGGCACACGTCACAATGAGTGTAAGGCACCCAGCGCCCACTGCGGTTATGTGTCCCCTCACTGGCCTCCTGTCTCTGTTTTCTCAGGAAGGGCCTGTGACCATCTCAGCATCACAAAGTGCTGGACACAGTGTGGGATGAACTTCCCCGCGGTATCTGGTTCTGCAACCCAGCTATTGGGAGCGCTGGTGTCAAGGAGTGTTGGCTTGAGTTTCCTCACGTGAGAGACGTGCACCTGGAGCCAGGAAACGTGTGCAGCTCTGTCCTCCTCAGACATTTTATAGTAATTCTTGTCTATATGAAACGGACTAGCTTCTATACACCGTGCGGTGTGTCACCGCACGAAATCTATCGAAGACAGCGTTCTAAGAAATGACAGGCTCTGAGGAAACACCTAGCGGAGGGTTCTGTCATCACAAGTTTAGTTCATTGATTTTGGGGAAATTTTTAATAAAGAGAAAAATTTCTGCAGAAACAAACAGGACGCAAGAAGGGGCATTCAGCTCTCTCCTCCTGCCGCTGGTCAGGAACGGAATCCAATCACTCGGGGGGGAACCGGGGCAGAGGTTGAATATAAACAAAAATGCAACAAACCCAATATCCCAGGGCTTTGATGACATCAAGTTTACACATTGGACACGTGCGGTGATCCAAAAGCCATGGGTCAATGCATATTCTATGAAAAATATGCCTAAAAAAATTAAGTATGTGTTAATGTTTTAAAATAAATGTTTATATCTTATCAAGGAAACAATACATTGTACCCACTCATCTTCTCATCACAGGTTAAATGCCATCAACGCTCCCGTCTCTCCGCTCACCCTCGGTAACCATCTACCCTATTTTCCACGTTATACAGAATCTGGCATCTACGGGGAAACTTCCCATTCACGCCATAGAAATGGCACGGTTTCTCTGCACATCACGCTAGGATGTGTTTTTATGCATCCCTGTAATAAATGTGGCCCAAGTAACCCAACAGTAAACGAACAGGAAAACTGATACTAACCTGGTACCACCTTATTTAAGTTTATAAAATGATTCAAATGGAAATACAGCGAAGTATTAACAAATCATCTCTGGGTAGCGGCTTAAAAAAAACCACATTTTTTGTCTTATATATTTTTGTACAGTCTACATTTTTCTAGAATGAACACCTATCACTTTCAGAATCAAAGAAAGAAAAATCACATATGGATTTTGTCCTTTTACTGATCTAGGCTGGCTGAAATTCCCTCCTGGGGGTGAATCTATGTTTTCTCCAGGTGCCGCAGATAAGGAGTTAAGGGTGAGGGCACCGGAGCCACACAGATCAGCTCGGGTTCCAGCTGTGTGACGTGACGCCATGTCTGTGTCCCCGGGCCTCTCTGCACCTGCCCTGCACGCCGTCCTGAGGAGCGGATGAGTCTCGTGCTTACTAGAGTGTGGGCGCCAACAGTACTCAGTAGTTTCTCATTATTATTACTGCCCTTGTTGTCTGAAGACCTTTGCAGTTAAAAACAACAGCAGGTCGTTACACAGCACAGTCTGGTCCAGGCTGTCTTGTGACCTTGCCATCCCCAAACTGCAACTGACTGACTGGCCCACAGGAATCATTTTGAAGAGAAACAGAACAGAAGAAACATGGTGGCTTTATTGGGAAATTTGTTTAAATAAAGCACAGGAGGAAATGGGGCGGTGGGGGCGGGTAAAAAACACCCCACTAAGGAGACAGGGAAATGTGTGCGGGTAACTCGTCTGCTCGGGAGGCTCCTGTGCAAACCCCAGCGCGGCCTCAGTACTGGATTCCCTACAAAAGGAAATCGGCCTCAGGCGGCTCACTGCACAGCACCCAAGTCAGGAGGACTTGCCCTAAACTGGCCTAGAGTAAAAATTCTTTTCTATTTTAATAATTTTCTACAGGACACAATCAACTGACAGCTGACCCCAATTCACTAAGCACCCACCACACCGACCCACACCTGTGTAGGTTCCAGCCAGCTCTCTCCACTCAGGAGAATGTACTTTGTTAACTCTGACCCTCACTCCTTCATTTCCTCTACGGACCTACTGAGAACATCACCTACTATAAAGTACTGGCGTATGTACAAAAACACTCTGCCAGCATAAGGCAAAACTCAGCCATATACCACCGTGTGACCTGCTTCTAACAGGCGAGGAAGTACGATTAAAACTGATCGGTTGTAAAACAATTTTTGTACACCTTTCTGCTAACAAAGCAGTTTTTTAAAAAAAGTTAAAGTATCCATTGTTAAAAAGGAAATATAACTTCCTGATACTAAAAAAAACAACAAAAAAAAAGGGGAGGAGTATTTATTTCACACAACCCCAAAGAGAAACCAAACCTGGGGTGCAAATAACAGCACAGCCCGAGCCGGGTCTGCCACTGCTCCGGGCCCCCGCCCCGGGCCTGCACCCTCCCCAGGCCTGCACCTGCCATGCTTAGTCTCCTCTCTCCCCGCACAGCACACTTTCTGCACATAATGAGCTTCCAGGTTCCTAAGGAAGACTTGCTTGTCAGACTAAAAGCCAATGTATGATAAAATTATACACTAGGTCTTTGTGGTCACCTAAAGGCTCCAAGTAAGGCAGTTTTTAAGTAAAACGACACAAGAGGAGCCTTGAAGACTTCGAGCTTCTTTTCTAAAAGGTGAGATGATCACGATACCACCTGGTAACAAGTTCTTCATATCATAAAAGACATGTTGACTCTCTTGTCAGAAACCTGAAACTTGTCTAGTAACTTTTAACGTGTCAGGAAGTAGAAGTACATACTTGCATGGCAGAATTCTGATAACATCCTTGACTTTAAAATTTTCAATACAGACTGCACAATTTTCAGCATCAACATCAATTCCCTGAAAAAAGAAGAGGAAAGAGTTTACTATATATCCTAAGTACACGGTGTAGTTTTGGTAAAACTCACTACCACCTGGGTAAGACAGTTCTATTCGACCACACTGCTACATCCTGAAATTAAATACATATAATTTCTACCTGGTGTTTACTTTTACCACTATCAAGAGATTTTTTTTTTAAAGAATGTGGCTGAAAAGGAAAAAATTTCATTTTCTACCTAATCAGACATAAATAATATTTAAATACTAGGCTACTATTCATTTTTTTTAAAGTGGTCATATTTTAAAGGCTATAGAAATGTCAGTGCCTGCTTTATTATAATAAAATAAATTATTTTTCAAATATAAAGCTTATAAAGAGAATAAATGTCTAATTAGCTACTTGTTTTCTGGAATCATCAAAAAACAAAAAAACCAAAGTACTTTCATTAGAATTTGCTAAGAAAATAGTTATAACTTGCAAATAAGAAAGTGCAAACCATTAAATAACTGAAAATACTCACCTCACTAGGGATAAAAGAATTACAAATTAAACAAGCTACTTCGTTTCATATATCAAATTAACAAACGTAAAAATAGACAAAAATTGCTGGGGAAGAAGCAATCTTTGTGACAAAATTTCAACTTCTATCAATCTGTGGGTCACAGACCTTTTTGGGGGTGTCAGCCTCCCCCACTTCGCCGGGTACCCCCCAGGATCTGCCCACCTGGCTTCAACCCATCAACCAAAGTAGGCATGGGCAGCCAGTGACCCCAGGCAGGCCAATGAGACTCTCCCCCAGGATTCCGGGGTGGGGGTTCAGGAACTGCCCACCAGTGTCTGCAACTTCAGCAAATTAACTTTACAGAACACAGCTACACAATCATCTCCGTAACTATCTCAAAATATATTTAGCCACCTGCGTCACTTGTTAACAAGCAGTAAAAACTGATTTTATACGTAGATACAGCTCCCCAAAACTGTACTGAAATTAACTTTATAAGAGCACTTAAAAAGGTATGTGGCAACGAAAGTCAACATTGTCACCTTTTTCCCATGAGCCATGTGAGAACGATGAAATGATTTTTACCTCCCTAATGGTTTGCAACCTTATACACTACTGTGATCCAGTCCATGAGAAGAAAAATCAGGAAACAGTTTCCAGAAGTGGACAAGATGTAGATTTACAGAAAAAAACAAAACACAGTATTTTTCTGTACAAGTTTAAAATGTAAAATGCCAGAAAACTCCCATATGTCCCTCACGGACCATTTCTGGATCCTTGTTTTTTAACTGTTAGTGTGACAACTTTTAAAGAGCAGTTCATAGAAGCAAATTTTCAAAAACTGTTCTGTACATGAAGAGGACAACATCCAAAGACCCCACTCCGCACACTGCGCACAGGAACCCACGTCTTCTCACGTTCAAGGACTGAGATTTCCCCACCACGGACAGCAGGAGACACGTTCCCGGGAGGACGTGAAACTCCACGCTTGTTCAGGGACCGCTGTGCCGAGCGCACACTTGCCCCAGGCGTCTGCCGGAGACTCTCTCCCCGGGGACCCTCGGGATTTGTACATCAGCTGTTCATCTTCCCGTGAGATGGAATTTTTTTTTTTAACTTTTCCTGTTCAGTACACCCGCGTGGAAAGAAACCAGGACCCTGTACCAACTGTTAAAATTCACGCTATTACAGTGCAAAGAGATCCGGGAAGGACTGCAACAAACCTGAGTCTCTGGATATTAAACACATCACATAAACTGTTAACACCAGATTCCAGAGTTTTGACATCAAAGGTCTAAAAATTTAATGACAACTAGTTTGATTTGACCCTTTAAGTGGGTCAGAGGAGGGGCTGCGCACCTACGTGCACTTCAGGGGGAGTGGAGACTAGAGGGCGGCGCAGATCACATCTCAGCAACTCAGCAACACAAAGTGAAAACCCAAACAACTGAACCCGCTCATAACTGCGGCAACACAGCCATCAACCCCTCACAGCACAGAAGGCGGGCCACTGAACGAATAACTATTTCTGTATTAGCAACTGCTCTCCTTTTAAGGAATCTACCCTCTAAGAACCTGAGGCTCTGAGATTTAGGATCTGTCCTACTCCAAAAATGTTTCCAAACTCTGGTATGATTTTGGCCTTTTAAGTCTCAGGCTGGCCATGCAAAATGTTTCTGTTTTAAAAACATCTTTTCTTCCTTTCTCCACAAACCCTGGTATTTTCTCCCTGTAATTAAGGGAGTTAGACAGAATGCACAGAGGGTGTGAGATTTAATGGAGGTGACTTTAAGCCTCAGGGTCTCTAGGGGAGACCGTAACTTCCTCAGAGTCCCTGGGTCCAACCGACGGGTGGCAGATGGACATCTGGCACCGTCCAGTCCAGCAGCAAGCAGCTAATGTGGCCACCCGAGCATCTGCCAGGTAGCTAGTGTGATGGAGGAACTGAATTTTAAGTTCAATTTAATTCACACAAATTCAGGAAGCCGTGTGTAGCCAGCAGCCACCCTCCCGGACAGCACGAGTCTAGAAGTTTCCTCACATATCCAAGAGTGCTTCTGCCAACTCTCCTTTAAAATACACATCTGGGAAAGTTACCACTAATTGAAACCAGCCAGAACTCCACATGATTGATAGTGTGAGCTTAGACATATAAATAGATTTATATTTTAGTTTAAACAAACAAATGAAAAGAAAACCATGAAAACATTACCTTTTCTCCTTGCTTTACAGTATGAACAGGGAGCTGGCCAATAACTTTCTTTGTTTCTTTTCTCTGGCTCTTAGGTAGGAAAAATATTATTATTGTTATTATTGAACAATGTAAGTCACTGTTTTTAAAAATTCACATAATATAAGCAAGCTTATCGAAGAAGATTTCATTTAAAAAGCAAAGTTACATGACTACAGTAAAAATACCTTGAAAAAAATTACCACTTAAGCCCTAATGTACAGAACAGACACATATAACTTAAAGAGCTGTTTGATCAAGAATACTTATTTTCAATTCCAGGTCTGAAGAAAAACTTCATCTTATGTCTCAATGTTGGCAAGAAACCAATTTTATGTTTAAGTATTTAACCATCTTACGTTTAAGTCAAAAAGTCGGCTGAGGAGGGGGCATTGCACCCTCACCTGCTAATGTCCCTAGAAGGAAAGAGGCTTCCTAGTCGGAGGTGGGAGGTGACCCAGAAATGATGATCATGTACCTGCCTGCAGAGCCAGGAGGGGCGACTCTCAGGACAACCACGTGAGCGTGGACCCCAAAGGGCCCACCTCTGGAAGCCCCTGGCCCCTCACCTGCCCTCCTCTCTGCTGTTACTGGGACAGGGTTTCTGCTCCGCATTGGAGACGGCGATGCCCGGTTCTCTTTCTAAACACAGGGCCGGGGCCCCTCCAGCTCATGCCTTTTTGTCACTCCTTTATTTCTGGAGAAGACAGAGGGTCCCCACAGGAGCAAAACGTGACCTGGATTTAGAGGGATCTGATTTCCCACGGGATGGAAAGTTTCATATATTCTAACAAAATTTATTTCAAAGAAAATCCCATTCATACTTAAAAATGATGAGTGATCATGAAATGAAGAATACTGTCCAATATAACGTCAAGTGGCATCGATGGGAAATACTTACGAACTGTCTTTTGAAAAGCAGGAGTCAGCTGCACTCACCTGACTGCCCAGGTGGGAGCCGGTGTACAGGAAGCGCTGTATGTAGTAAAATATGAGCCAGGCCAGTGAGATGATCATCATGCTGATGAAGGCGATGGCCACGAACACCACGGACTGGCCACTGATTAACTCCTGCACGTGGCGGGTGCCCACCGCCACGCCCACTCTGACGGGGATGCCTTCACGCACCAGATCCAGAATCTCTCTTCCTTTCAGGTAGCTAATCATAATGACCACGACATTCCCTGTGCCTGTAGGAGAGAACAGAGCACTCAGCATGAAGGACACGAGATACAACCCAGGGAAAGACAGCCCCGTACACACACAGCTGACAACCCTGATGAAATGGAGGCTTTCCGGGGAAAACCCAGGTTACCGACACTGGTCTCCAAAGAGGAAGCAGGCTGATTGCGTAAGAAGGAGAGTAAATCACTGAGAACTGCCCCTCAGAAAGCAAGAGCCCCCGCTCCATTTCACAGGTGAGTTCTACCCCCAAACCTTTAAAGAGCAAGTAATACCAATAACATCTGAAGTGTTTTTAAAACAGATATTTTAAAAATTAAAAGGAAGTTTTAAAATTATCCCTAAGATATATATATTAAAAAAAAGGTAAACAAATTTATTTACAAAACAGAAACAGACTCACAGACACAGAAAACAAACTTACGGTTACCAAGGGGGAAAGCGATAAATTGGGAGTTTGAGATCTGCAGATACTACTACATATAAAATAGACAAACAGGGGGGAGGGTGTAGCTCAAGTGGTAGAGTGCATGTTTAGCATGCATGAGGTCCTGGGTTCAGTCCCCACTGCCTCCTCTAAAAACAAAGAAAGAAAGAAACCTAATTACCTCCCCCACCCCAAAGAAAAACAAACAAACAAAAATAAAATAAAATAGATAAATAACAAGTTTATATTGTATAGCACAGGGAACTATATTCAATATCTTTTAGTAACTTATGGTTAAAAAGCATATGAAAATGAATATATGTATGTTCCTATATGACTGAAGCATTATGCTGCACACCAGAAATTGACACAACACTGTAAACTGACTATACTTCAATAAAAATATTTTTAAAAATATTATCTCTAAGATAATAAAACCAAACACGGTAACAAAAAAACCCCAAGAACCACAGAGACCAATTTCACCTGTGACTATCAATACGTGTGCCTAAAGCCTGCCCGTGAACTCAGGGAGGCAGTCTGAGAATTTCCACCATGATCTCCATTGTTTCATGTTGCTCTGAGGGCATGAGGGACATGAGACAAAAAAAAAAAAAAAAGAGAGAGAGAAATGAAAAAGAAGGAATGCAATGGCCAATTTTATAGGAATCTATCTACAAATTAATTTTTTTAAGTATCAATAGAATCTTAAAACCCTTAAAAATTCTTCTCAAGTTCAATTAGGGAAAAAATAATCAACAGCAATCAGGAAAACTCTGTAAACAGTAGAACTTGGACTAGCCTTTATTGTCAAAGTAATTAAAACAGTGTGGTAGTAGCGTATGAAGACAGCCAGAATGGGGCAGCGTAAGCCCAGAAACTAGACTGGGGTGGGGGAGGGGGCGTGGAGGGATAAATTAGTTCTGGATTTGCAGATACTAACTACTATATATAAAATAAATAAGTTTCTATATATAGCACAGGGATATATATTCAATATCCTGTATATATACACAGGGAACTATACTCAATATTTTGTAGTAACTTTTCATGAAAAAGAATATGAAAAGGAATATATGTATGTACATGTATGAGATATGGTGCTGTACACCAGAAATTGACACAACATTGTAAACGGACTATACTTCAATTAAAAAAACAAAAGACCATATGCTTAGACCACAAAAAGTATTTTAAAAAGTTAAAGAAAACCTAAAAAAAAAAGGGAACTAAATCCAAATACATAAGAGAACTCAGTAAATGATAAAAGTGGGGTAAAACCAATGGGGTAAAATAGATTTTTTTTTTTTAAATAGTGTGGGTGCAGCTGAGTAGCACCAGATAGTAGAAAAGCTGCATGCCTTTCTCACAACTTATGCCAAACTACATTCCAACCAAATCACGGATTTAAATACATAAAAAAAGATAAAACATAAAAGAGTCAGAAGAAACAAGGAAGTTAAAAAAATAAGTAATACTGAAGAAAAACCTTTCCAAGTGTGAAAAATCACCTCAGGGTCTCTTACAAAAAAAAAAAGATCTAATTAACTAACCAACTATAAAAAAATTTCTTTTTTCTGCATTGGCTAAAAGAGAGCAAAATCAAAGAATCAAGATCAAAAGAGCAAATGGCCAACGGGAAAAATAAACGTAACACAACTAAGACAAAAACTTAACTACCCTATAAGAAAAAGGGCAACAGAAAAACAAAGGAAATGAAGTCCGTTTGCAGAAAACACAAATGGGCTTTTTTTTAAAAACAGCAGCTTTAGTGAGGTACAATTCACATGCCATAAAATTCTCCATTTTAAAGTGTACAATTGAATCGTTTTTAGCGTATTCACAAAGACTGTGCAACCATCGCCACTATCTAATTCCGTAACACTTCTACCAGCTAAAGAAAGAAATCTCGTACACATTAGTGGTCACTCCCAAACAAATGGATTTTAAACATACAAAAGGTCATGGCACAAATGAAAACATTATACCCAAAAGACCAGCCAACATCAGAAAGTCTGATACCCCATGCTGGCAAGAGAAAGCACAAATCTACAGTCTCGCTGGGAGAGTGAGTTATCACAACCTGGTACGGAGCGTCACGACTCTCAGGAGTTTTTAAATGCCCATCTCAGTGACCCAGCAATTCCGCGTCCAAGAACTTAGTTCCACAGATACACTTCCGTAGGTACACACAGGGAATCTATAAAGATATTTACTGCCAATGTTTTTCTGAAGCTTTGGCTATCATGATCTAAATGTCCTATAAGAAAACGGTTATATCAGCTACAGTGCGGGAACACAGACTCTGAATGGTACTCGAGACAGAGAGGAAAAAGAGAGCCACATGGTCATGTCAGTACAGATGACCTCTAAAGGCGACCTCAGATCGCGGACCCTGAGCACCTCTGAGAGCAGACCTGGACATAGCTAAAAATTCTCTACCGTGTGTATGTGCTTCCCAGCCAAAAACCAACTTAAAAATAAAGACTGTTCTCTGGCTTGACACTGAAACCTCACTTTAATACCTTTTTATTGCAGAGAGGAATTTAATCTGCAACAAATCCTCCATGGCCCTCAGCCATCGGGATTTAGTTACTGAAACACCAGAAGGGCACCCTTCTCAGGTGGCTCCTGCGTGGAGGCCGATGGTGTGAGCCAGCCCCAGGAGGGTCACCGAGCAGGCAGTGTCGCTGTCCAGGCACTCGCACAGTGGACTATGCCATCGCTGGGGAGACCCAGTAAGGAGGGAGGCATTTCCTGCCTTCAGGAAAATCAACATCTCGTAACGGAGAAAGGCAAATATAGCAGCAATTAGGACAGTTACACCACGTCAGATGGGATGGTATTTTATAAGCTGAAAGCCCTGTTTATAGATTAAAAACATTTCCTCTTGTGGAAAATCTCAAGCACCTACGAGAGCAGAGAGAACAGGAGAAGGACCCCCACTAACCTGATTCACTTCTGCACAGAAAACACAACGGTCTCCGTGCTCCGCTGGCAGTGACAATTTCCGGTACCCATAGAATGATCTTTCGCGTTAATGGGGAAGACCAGCTCTGAAGCACTTTCGCAGCTGTATCTCACTTGGGGGCGGACTGTCATTTTACAGATGAGGGCTGAGAAATCTTCAGAGTTGCCCCATGTCACGCCCCACCTGGGAAAGCCAGTGTAGGGGTTTAAGGCCCCAGCTCCTACCACCGAGATCTGCCCTGCCCCCTCGCTGGGGGGAGGGGAATGCAGGTGTCAGGGCCACACTGTATGGGCTCAGTATCCCTCTGACCACCACTATCTGGGTCCTCGGGGAAGACTTCTTCGGGATGAGCATTTCTCTGCATTGGACTTAACAAGAAAGGGGTCTAACAAAGAGCCACAGAAATGAAGAGACCGTTTTGTCTGGGGTAGGAGGGAAGTCTCTCCCCAGGAAGTGCATCTGGACAGACAGGAAGAGCTCACCCAGCAAAAGAAGGGAGGTCTTCCTGGCTGTGAGACCATCATCCCAAAAGCATACCTGGACTGTGTTGAAGAGAGAGCTGCACCCCCACGTTCACAACAGCACTATTTCCAACACCCCAGACATGGAAGCAACCTGAGGGTCTGTCAACAGATGACTAGATAGAGAAGTAGTAATAAATATTACTCAGCCAAAAAAAAATAATAAAATAATGCCACCTGCAGCAACATGGATGGAGCTGGAGAATGTCATTCTAAGTGAAGTAAGCCAGAAGGAGAAAGAAAAATACCACATGATATCATTTATATGTGAAATCTAAAAAAAAAAAAAAAAAAAGGCAAACAAACTTATTTACAAAACAGAAACAGACTCACAGACAATAGAAAACAAACTTATGGTTACAGAGGGAGGGATAAATTGGGAGTTTAAGAACTGTAGATACTAATATATATAAAATAGATAAACAACAAGTTCATACTGTATAGTACAGGGAACTATAGCCAATATCTTGTAGTAACTTATGGTGAAAAAGAATATGAAAATGAATATATCTATGTTCATGTATGACTGTACACCAGAAAGTGACACAATACTGCAAACTGACTATACTTCAGTAAAAATATGTATTAAAAAAAGTAGCGAGATACACACACACACACACATATACACACAGTGAAATATTATTCAGCCATAAAAAGGATGAAATCCTGCCATATGCAACAACATGGATGGACCTCGAGGACATTATGCCAAGTGAAAGAAGTCAGAGAAAGACATGATGATCCGCATGATCTCACTTACAAGGGGAATCTAAAAATAAAATTTAAAATACAGAAAAAGAAAAAATTAAGCCTATTAGGGAGGATGACTGGTCCAGTTTGGTTAGTGACTAAATATACATAAAAGCATCCTGTTTATCTCATTATTCCCAGTGCCTCACACAGAACCCGGCAAACAGTGTTCAATAAATCTTTGTTGACTAAATGAGTAAGAGATGGGAGGTGAGCTGAGAACCCCGGAAACCTCCCGGGAGGGGCTGCAGACACACCATGATTATCAGAAGGATACCCTGACCTGAAAACACTTTCAATATCAATCTGAATTTTTTCATCTAGGAAGTTCTTAGCTCACTAAGTGATGAGAAATTAAAAAAAAAAAACTGCCTAGGCTGAGGGCTAAATCATTTGTTATACTCTAATTACAACAGCAAGATTGCTTCTAGGGAACTACTTTAAATTAATAAAACTCAGAATGAAGACGTCTCTACCATGTGACTGGCTTTCTGGGGATGAACCGGAGGCAGGGCAGTTCAGCAAAAACACACTAGCTCAGGGTCACTGGGTGCACCACCCCAAGGGCTGCCAAGCACAGGACACCATCTGGCCCTGCCCTTCCCTCCTGGCTCATCATTCCCACTACCGGTCCCATAGAGCCGCGGGGACACCAGAGCAAAAATCATAGCTGATTTCCAAACTAAACCACCGTATTTCTTCACAGAAGGCACAGATGCTCCAAGTCCTGGGACAGCGGGAGAAAAAGTCCTTTGAATGTTTTTCTTCCCTCGGCCTCACATGGCTACCAATCACGCTGGACCAAAAAAGGTCATTCTGTGCAATTCCCACCCTACCCAGAAGAACCTACAGACCTCACCACTAACGAACCAGACAACTCCCTGAAGGCAGTCTGTTTTACTTACATCTTACACTCAGCACAAGGAATTGCACTCTGCACGTGATCATTAACCTACCTGTCAAATAACAGTGTCCCTCACCACCTGGTCAGAATCAAACAAAAATGTACCAAAAAAAGAATCTGTCTTGGTCAATATACTTCAAAATCCTGGAGGTTCCCATTTGAGTCTATGGGCCACTTCTCTTCCCAAGGAAACTATTTCAAGTAGATGCCAACATTCTCTTGAAGGAGATGGGAACTATTACAATATTCAGAGGGGTGGATTAGATTTTTGTTCCAGAAAGCTGATTCCGGCAGCAAGAACTTACACTTCAAAGTACCAGCAAGAGAATCCTATGATCTTTCAGGTTTTCTTTTCTTTTTTTTTTTTCTTCAATAAATTAGCTTCTATATTCTCTCACCACCAACCCCAGTCCCAACCTGGAGAATTCTGGCCAAATCTTTCAAAATTCAGCATAGGCTCAACTCTGCTTTGCAGCACCTCCCACGCCTTTGTGTATACGATGCAGCACCGCCTCATAAGTACACCTCGTTTTATCCCCCTGCTATAATGTCTTTGTGGGGTCTCCCGCCACTAGACAAGGATTCCTGTTCTTACTAGTTCTTGGAGCCCCCGTACCCCAGTGATTGCCCACAGGATGGTTTCTGTATGAACAAATCAACCTGAAAAACTGGTTTATCTTCCGGTATTACCCTTGTAGGGAGCCGATAAAAAGAATATCAGACTCATCTGCAGGGGAAACACGACATCAAATATGAACGTCAACGTCTCCAAAATCTGAAGCTATTATGTGAAACAGAAATGTCTCTATGGTTGGCTAGGATGAGTTAGGAGGACTCAAAAAATATATGCAATTCTCTTCTCAGAATTTTAAATTTTGTTCTGGGGATAATGTGGCTTGCTCAAGAACAGTTTGAATCTACTGAGTACGGTGCTCAACAATCTTATGGACAACTCTTTACAGTTTTCCTAAACACATTACTTCGTCTCAGGCCTTCAGGCCTTTGCAACGCTGCTCCAGCCCCCCAAAGAATATCCTGTGGGCCCCCCCACCCCTCCTGCACACAACTCACCCAGATACCTTCTCCAGCAACTTCTGCTGACGTTCAACACTGTCTGGGGACTGTCCTGGTTACTCCCACCTTCCATAAGGCCGTGAGGTACCACCCCTTCCTGGGGCACCAAAATACATTCTAAACTCAAATCTGAATGTTAGGATCATTTGCGACAGCACAGCATTAAAGACCATCAAGTTATTATTCCCTCATCAAAGACTATTTACTGTTCTCTGCAAACACAAAACCCAGATTTCTCTTAAGGTAATGCCAGCTAAAGGAGCATCTTGTTTATTAACTGACAGTCACCACGTCAAGGCCAATCCTCTAAAAAAGCTTTCATTTCAATCGTTCGACTTTTATCAAGTTTTACTCTTCTTGCTCAGGCTAACTTATCATCTTTGCACGACCTGCAGCAGCTCCTTGACGCTTTCTAAGCACATGTGCATGTAATTCTGTCCAGGTCCAAACTCTACTGCCTGGAAAGGTCTGTTTACCGCTCCCACTAGGCCGTGAGCTCCTCCAAGTCCAGCTTGTGTCTTAGGCATTTCTACCCCCAAGTGGGCACCACACTCGGCCCACCCAGAGCAGCCGCTCCACATCCGTTTACCAAAGGGAACGGACCTGGGGCATTAGAAGAACAGTCCTTACAGTTATCCTGTTGGAATATTAGCTTAAAATCATGATTTATTTTAGAAACACACACCAAAAATGCTGACAAATCCAAAACATCTTGGACTGGATTCTAGCAGTCAAGCAAGAGGTTTAAGAAAAACTGCTGCAACTCTCTGAAACCTGGGAAGTGACGATCATGATTGGCGTTTACCAGCAGCCGCCTCCACCTATTTTGTAGAGGCCCTGTGTCACACAGAACACTGAGAGCCGCTCATCAGTGCTTCTTACTGGCTCTGGCCACATTCTGACCTCAAGAAACACAAGGACCCTAAGTCTGAGGTTCCGTATAGCATTTCAAGTTCAAGTCCACCGAAGCTCGTTCCTATTCTGACTTAATTCACTCACTCCCTTCTTAATTCTAGTCCATTTTCAAAAAGTCATGAACTTGTCCCCAGTTGGGCCATTCTGAGAGGGTCATTCTTTTCCATTTCCACAGTCACCCCTACAGGACTGGCCCTGGTCTTTCTGCTTGGACTAGACAACCATCTAAGTGGCTGCCCTGTTTCCAGCTTTTCCTCTGTTTAACCCATTGGTCACACTGCTACCAAATAGTCTCCTGTTAAGTCAGTGGTTCAAAATGTTGAATGCTATTGCCATCCCTTCTGCCCCAGAACGACTGACAATGTCTGGAGACTGTTCTGGTTGTCATAACTGATCTGGCCATAGACTGCCTTGTTACTGTGGGCCAGTCATTTAAATTCTTTGGGCCTCGGTTTCCTCATCTGTAAAATGGGGTTAAAGTACCTGCTTCAGAGGGCTGTCAGGAGGACTAAGTGAGCTGCTGTGTGGGGAACACTGACTCTGCACTGTGAAATTTCACATTAAAAAAAAAAGCTAACACTGTTACTTTTGTCTTTTTTCTCAAACAAAATTATTCTCACAGTGGAAAGGTTCTAACAGACACTGATAACACCAACAGAAGCTCCCAAGAAGAGGATTTAAAACTGACATCTACAAGGTGTTTTCTGGGCCAGGATAAATTATCTGCCAATAATATAAGCAAGCAAGGTTGCTGAACCATGCTTAAAACAGGTGCGATTAGCCTGGAAGAATGTTCATGTCATTACCAAAAAATGTAGCAAACAGATTTAGAAAACTGTGGGCCAGTGAGCATGCCATGCAAAAGAAAAAGTCCAAGTGAAGACGCGGAAGACTCAGAAATGAAGGCGAGGAGCCAGCATCAGAGAATCCTCCTCACACGCTGCCCTCTTGTCTTCGACAGAACTGTCGACAGGATGCATCTGGAATGCTGTGTGAAATCCGACAGGACCTCTCGTTAGAGTCTGGTGGAAACATGACTTGGGTGGTGACAACTGAAATAACTACACCAAAGGTGGTGGTGCCTCACCCAAGGCCACCACATGGACATCTGCTCGTTTCCTCTCCAAACCTACTTCCTCTCCCTTGCAATGGAGTAATTTCCCCTCTGCTTTCTGAGGTAGATTCCCACCACAAGCATCCTTTCTTCTCAAAGACCTCCCTCTTTCAGTTACCTCTTCCCAGCTTGGACGGCTACCAGATCACTCCATCCAGTTTCAGTGTGCCTCCCAGCCGTCCATCCTTCCCACACCTGCCCTTTGGTTTCTGCCCATTTCTCAGCATCACCCGAACCCTCACAGTCGACCATCGTGAAAGAGTTGTTCTAACAGCCTCGTCCTCACCTCTCAACCGAGTTCTGCTCCTATCATTCTGCTAAAATAGGCCAAATCCAAAGTCACTTTTCTGTCTTCATTTTACAGGTGGATTCTGAACCTGCATTCAAGCCAAAACAGAAAGACACAAAAGCACAGAAAAAAGGACGTAGCAGCAGAAACTTAAAAAAAAAAAAAAAAAGAATTCACTCACAGGAAGGTCAGAATGAGTCAGATCTTAGAAGGCCTAACAGAAATACATTCACTCTGTCCTGTGCGGGTCGGGTATCACTTGGAATTCAGTTCTGAGGATGACACCTTGCAAATTACGCCTTTTAAGCTATCGTAACTGCTTTAAGATGCAACCTGGGTAATCGTGTGGGGAAGGTCACCTAGACAATCACAACTTTAAAACTCTCATCTAAACGCAAGACTCCAGGAATCTGTCAGTAGAGCCAGCATTATATTTAGCAAGTGAAAAAACATACCCGAACTTAAGTCCAAGCTGTCTGACTCAAAGTTTAGAATACTCAGAAAGTGAAAAAAAAATGTTTTATGAAAGTGAAGAAACCAGAGTGCCACTAAGTCAGACCCTGGGACGCCCTGGGAAAGAGCTTCCACTTCTGCTCCACCTGACTTTGGGAAACGCCCAATGGCCAGGGACCCATGATTAGGAATAATGAGACTTTCCAACGGTGAGAACCATAACCCTCCTCCTGCGGGTTTTAATTTCTGCCATTCCCCCACCACTGCCCTCCTGCAGAGGGCACCTCCCTTCACCTGAACGACCCAAGGCGAAGATCTAATCTTGTTCGCACGCCTGCCTCCCTCCTAAACAGCACCTGACTGGAAGGGGGAGGGGGACGGGGCGGGGGTCACACTTAGCAAACCTAGCACTTCCCTCCTAGTTCCGGACCGCCAGAGCCCAGCACCGCCGCGCCCCCGGGGTTTCGTCGGAGGACCGGGCGGCGAGCCATGACGGCGGCGCACAGCTGTCCCCGCGTCCCGGCGCCCGGCTGGCTCACCCGCGTGCGACATGGGCGCGGTGAGGTTCCCGTGGCGCTCCTCGTTGTACAGGACCACGGCCGAGGCGTTCCTCCGCGCCGCCGCCAACACCTTGTCCCTGAACGTGCAGCCCCCGCGCGCCACCAGCGCGACCCAGGGCGCGGCTCCCCGGCCGCCGGGAACGAGGAAGCGCGTGTCGGGCGCGCAGCCCTCGGGGTCGCGGTCCTCCGAGCGCGGGATGCCCACCAGGCCGTGCGCACCCTCCCTGGGCGAGCTGTCGCCGAAGCGGCCGCTCTCCGAGACGCTCCGCACGGTCCGGTTCGTCTGCGGGTCCACGTACTCGGTGCTCACCACGGCCGAGTACCACTCGAGCGCCAGGCCCCGGGCCCCGGGCGCGCACAGGGCCAGCGCCAGCAGCGCCAGCGCGCCGCCGGCCCCGCCGCAGGCCTCAGACCGCCGCCGCCGCCACACCATGACCCCGCCGCCGCCGTCCTCGCCAGGAGGGGGCCGTAGGGCGCGCGGAGAAGCCGGCAGCCGCTGCCGAACCCGGGAAGAGCGAGTCTGCGCGACGGGCGGGGCCGCGGCGCACGCGAACCTGGAGCGCGGCGGGCAGGGCGGGGCGGGACGAGGGCAGGGCCGGCGGGCGGGGCGCGGCGCACGCGCACCTGGCGGAACGGCGGGCGGGGCGGGGCGTCGGGGTGCTGGGGGCGTCGGGGGCGGGGCCTACCTTGGCCCCTCCCCCACGCAGAGTCCCGCGCGGAGCGTGCGGGCTCCAGAGCCTTGGGTTCCCGGGATCGCCGCTTACTTTCCGCTCGGCGGTCGAGGACCCAGGAGCCCGCTGACCCAGGCGTGAGTGTGGGCAGGTCACGCGACGGCTTGCGCCACTCTGGGTCCCCGTGACCATGGACCAATCTTGTGCAACAGGACCTCCAGCGCCCCAAAGCCAGGGGAAGTGAACGCTGGAGAAACGGGGAGCTTCTCGGCAAACCGGCCGAGAGGCGTGGGAGCGCGGTTCTGTAAAATCCCTGGACGGATGTTTATGAAGAATTTACTGCAGAGCACATGGCAGAGGCCTTGCTTGCCTGAAACATTTTTAAATAGTTTAAGAAGTCCAAAGCGGCACATATTTTCCAGATACCTTTTCTTAGCGATTTTGTGATGCCAGTTGATTTTGGTCTTTTATGTGTAACCGGTGGTTTTGAAGTAACTGCATCAAACTACCTGTTTCGATGAGCACTTAAATTGTACAGCAATAGGTAAATTATTTGCGTTTTGGAAATAAAAGCTGAGTATGAAACTGCCCTTACTGCTGCAGCAGTTCAGAACTCTGATTTCTGATTGACTTATCTTCCTTCTTGCCCAAGGACCTGTAATTGCAGGAAGTAGGTTGCTGCCACTCACACTGGGTGTTTTGTTGAGCCTTACACCCTCTGTTTGCTTCTTGTTATCAGTGTTTCTTGGACTGCATTTTAAAACTCTGGAGGGAGGGTATAGCTCAGTGGTAGAGTGCTTGCGTGCTTGCTTAGCATGCATGAGGCCCTAGGTTCAATCTCCAGTACCTCCGTTAAAAATAAACAAAATTTAAAAAAATAAAATAAAACTGCTCCAAAATGTAGCCCACAACCCATAAGTTTTCCTTGAAGTTGAGTCTCCTTTCCCTATCAGGAAATTAGGAAACTATTCTTATACAACAAACTAATTTAAATGGTATGTACTTTCCATCCGTCCTTTTTCCCACAAATGGTAGGTTATAAACCGTTTTGCACCTTGTATTTTTCTCTGTTTATTTGTTGAAGAGCTTTCCATACTAGTTCATAAAGAGTATCCTCGGGGGCTCAGTGGTAGAGTGCGCACTTGGCACGCACAAGGTCCTGGGTTCAATCCCCAGTACCTCCAATAAAATAAATAACACAAATAAACCTAATTACCACCCTCTCCGCCCCCCAAAAAAGAGGCAAAAATAGCATCCTCATCCTTCCTGGGGCTATATAATGTTCCGTTGTATGAAGGTTCCATTTTCTATTTAACCGGTCCCCAAATAATAGACATTTAGGTGATCATCCATTCTTTGCCATTACAAACAATCTTGCACATATGCCTCTTTACACATTTATCTGTAGGATCAATTCCTAGAAGTAGAATCGGTGGGTGCAGAGGTTAATACATTTGCGATTTTGGTATATGCTTCCCCACAGAGGTTGTACCAAACTCCATTCCACCAGCGGTGTCCAAGAGCATCCTTCGATGTAGTATGTTAGCACACGTTTTGAACTTTGCCGGTATGACTGGAAAATAATGACAGAATGGTTGTATTTGGGTATGGGTCTTTTTATTGCTTTTTATTCAAATTAACCCCCTGGTCCTTTTTTATTTTGCTGTGGATCATTACTGGGAAACAGATGAGGAATTAAAGAAAATACAATCATGGGAAACTTCTCAGTTATTTTGTTCCTGATTTGTGATAGCTGTTAAATCAGTGGTTCTCAACTTAATTATACCTATGAATCTCCTGGGGTCTTTTTAAAAAATGCCAAGGCTGAAACCATTGTGTGTGATGGCGGGGACATGACATGATACAATGGGCAAAACCATAGAATGTACAACATGAAGGGTGAACCCATGTACACTATGGCTTTAGTTAATAATGACATGCCACAGGGGATTTTTAGGGCAATGAAATTATTCTGTTTACTATAGTGGTTTACATGTCATTATGCATTTGTCAAACCCCATAGAATATACAACATCAAGAGTAAACCCTCATGTAAACTATGGACTTTGGTTGATAATAATGTGCCCATGTTGGCTCATCAACTGTACCAAATATGTACCACACTGATGAGGGATGTTGAGGGTCAGGGAGTATATATGTGTGGGTGGGGAGGGCTATGTGGGAACTCTGTATTTTCTGCTCAATTCTGTTGTGAACCTGAAACTGCTCTAAAAGAATAAAGTCTATTAAAAACTTTTTAAAAAATGTTGTGCCAGTATTTATCAATTCATCAGAGTTTACCAGTTGTAACAAACACACCACACCAATGCAATATATTAATACTTTAGGGGATGGTGGGGGGAGTATATGGAAACTCTTTGTACCTTCTGTTCAATTTTTCTGTAAACATAAAAGTGCTACTAATTAAAGCCAAAACCAAAACAACCCCAGGCGCACCTCCCTTAGAGATGCTAATCATTGGTCTGGAGTGGAGCCAGGCCTAGGTAAGCATTAAAAAAAAAAAAGCTCAGGTGTTGCAAATGTGTTCCCAGCACTGAGCCACTGCCTTAAAATGGTAATTGAATCTCCAATCGGCTTTTATCCGGGTCCCAGCCCAGACAGTTAAATCAGATTCTCCAGAAATGGGACCAAGGCATCCTCAATTTACACAGAGGTCCTGTGTGATTTGTAATGTGCAGTCAGTCCTAGTCTGAAAGCAGGTGGACAATGGTTCAACCCTGGTCTGAGCCCAGAAAACCTTTGAGCCGGGCCTGTACTTCCTCCTTGCAAATACATCTGGTCAAGGCAAGCAAAGGAGGACAGCCACAGTTGGTTCTCGTGGTTCTCAAAGGTGGTCCCTGCACCAGTATTGTTGGCATCACCTGAGAGTCTGTTAGAAATGCATTCTTGAGCCCCACCTACTGAATCCTAAACTGGGGAGGGGCCCAGCTGTCTGTGGCTTCACAAGCCCTCCAGGTGACTTTGATCCACACCCACACTGGAGAACCCCTGCTCTAAACTCATAAAACAGTTCTTTCTGTTATCTGGATTTGTACCTTGCCCCTTGAGACACGATAAACCATAGCATTATGCTTGTACTATAGGACTTCCTTTGCAAGAGTCCCCATGTTAGCTGTAATATATTATTGTTCTTAATAGAGTTCCAGCTTCAAAGCTGTAATTAGGAAACACTTACTTAAATGTGTAATATACCAAACTTAATTTTATTCATAACACAGATTTTCGTTGTGCCTCCAAGATAGCTTTTTTTTTTCTATCTCTCTTTTCCCCATGTCTGGATAAAGATTTTTTCACTTCCACAGATATTTTAACTTTTTCAAAATGGTATTAATCAGGAAAATTGTAATTCTGCAAAGGCTCACTCAAAGAACACTGCATAAATGAACGAAGCAGAACCTACCTGTGTGATTGAAGGCTTTCTTCTTCATTAAAAAGTCTCTAATAAAGAAATACCTTAGAGGGTGAGGTTGATAAAACAAAGTGTCATTCATTTACACCCATTAAAGAACGTTGTATTCATTGAAATGGTTCTTTGTCTCATTTCTTGACTTTATAATATATGTAGCGGTGAGGAATCTCAATTTACAAGTTTACAATCTCAGGTATTCAAGAATTCTTCAGTTCTTTGTTCTTTAAACAATTAGACCACCTCATTGCTTGCCTAACTGCTCTAGCAAGGACTTCAAATATGCGGAATAAAAAGTGGAATAGAAGTGACAAGAGTGGGCATCCTTATCTTGTTCCTGATGTCAGAGGAAGAGCTTTCAGCTTTTCATTTTGAGTGTGATGTTAGCTGTGGGCTTGTCATATACAGCCTTTAATATGTTGAGGTATATTCTCTCTCTGCTTTGTTGAGAGCTGTCATCATCAATGAATGTTGGATTTTGTCACACGCTTTCTCTTCATCTATTAAGATGATTACCTGGCTGTTACACTTCGTCTTGTTAATGTGGTGCATCACGCTGACGGATTTGTGGATGTTGAGCCAGGCTTGCATTCCTGGAATAAATCCCACTTGGTCATGGTGTACGATCCTTTTACTGTGTTGCTGAATTTGGTTTGATAATAGTTGTTGAGGAGTTTTACATCTATGTTCATCTGGGATATTGGCTTGTAATTTTCTTTTCTTGTGGAGTCCTTGTGTGGTTTTGTTACCAAACCAAACTTGGGTCTGCTTGCCTGCAGGCAGTAAAGCCAATCTATGGACACGGAGTTGTGCTGAAACAAAGTGCTGGGTTTATTGTAGGGGACCAAGCACGGAGTCTGGGACAGCTAGTGCTCAAAAAGCCCGAACTCCTTGAGGGGTTTCAGGAAAGCCTTTTTAAAGGCAAACTGAGGGAGGGGAGTCCCAGAGCACGTGATCAGCTCATGCACAATTCTAATTGGTTGATGGTGAGGTAACAAGGTGGTGTCACCAGAGTTAATGTTATCAACCCTTAGGCATCAGTAGGTCTGGGGGCTATGTGCTCATGATCATCAAGTAGTTAATTTCTTCCATTTGGTGGTGGTTTTAGCATCTATAAAAAACAACTCAGGACCTGCATCAGATACTATCATCTGGGTACTTCAGAGAGGAGCTACAGCAGAGAATCGGGGGAGGGGCCTGTCCTGGGAAGGCCCCAGGGATTTCAGGGTAATGCTGGCCTTGTAAAGTGAGTTTGGAAGACTTCCCCCCTCTTCTGTTTCTTGGAAGAGGTTGAGAAATATTGGTATTAATTCTTTAAGTGTTGGGTAGAATTCACCAGTGAAGCTGTCTGGTCCTGGACTTCTATTTGCTGGGAGAGTTTTGATTACTGATTCAATCTCCTTAGTGAAATAGACCAGGACCCTGTGGGGTCCTCCCTGGTACAAATCCTTTCTGTGTCCCCCGTTTCTTGTTTGTAAGAAATAGGCTTCATTCAGCCTCCTTGACCTTCCCTGAATTCCAAAGGGCAGACTCAAACATTTGCTAATCAGGGAAGGGAGGGAGTGCAGAGCCAAGGTGAAGCCTCACTGCACGGTCCTGGTTCCTCCTTGAGGAACATACATAACAATACCTTTGAGTCCTTCTGCAGGAACTAAGGCCCCACCCAGGTGGAGGATGGTGACTTCAGGCCAAGCACAGGGTTCCTGAGCACCACCCTGTTACCTCATCACCAGCCAATCAGAAGAAAAGTCACACGTCCTGCTGCCCTCACCCCAAATTTTGCCTATGAAAACTTTTCCCCCCAAACCATTGAGGAGTTCTGGGTTTTTGAGTGTGAGCCACCCGTCCTCCTTGCTCGGCCCTGCAGTAAACCTTTCTCTATTCCAAAATCCAACCTTTGGGTTTTTAACTTTTGTTTGGTAACATTAGTAATAATTGATCTGTTCAGATTTTTTATTTCTTCATGATTCAGTCTTGGTAGGTTGTATGTTTTTAGGAATGTATCCATTTATTCTAGGCTGTCCAATTTGTGGGTGTTTAACTGTTTACAGAGGTCTTTATGACCCTTTGTATTTCTGTGGTAGCAGCTGTAATATTTTTTCTTTCATAGAAAACCCTAAAGACGCCATCAAAAAACTGTTAGAACTAATAAATAAATTCAGTAATGTGGGATACAAAAATCAATGCACAAAAATCAGTGCATTTTTATCTTATACATTAATAAGAAACTATCAGAAAGAGGAATTAAGAAAGTAATTTCATTTACAATTGCATCAAAAAGAATAATGTACCTAGGAATAAATTTAACCAAGGAGATGAAACACTTGTATACTGAAAACTATAAGACATTAAGGAAAGAAATTGAAGAGGACACAAATAAATAGAAAAAATATTCCATGTTCATGACCTGGAAAAATTAATATTGCTAAAATATCCAAAGCAATCTACAGGCTCAATGCAATCTCTATCAAAATACCAATGGCATTTTTCATAGAAATAGAACAAATAATTCTAAAATTTGCATGGAACCACGAAAGACCTCACACAGCCTTGAGAAGGAAGAACAAAGCTGGAGGTACCACGCTCCCTGACTTCAGCCTGTATCACAAAGCTGCAGTAATGGTAAGGCACTGGGTTGGAAGCACACAGATCAGTGAAACAGAACAGAGTGTCCAGGAATAAACCTACACACTTATGGTCAATTAATCTACAACAAAGAAGGAAAGAATATACGATGGAGAAAGGACAGTCTCTTCAATATAAGTGGTGCTGGGAAAACTGGACAGACACGTACAATAGAGTGAAACTGGACCACTGTCTTACACCACACACAAAAATTAATTCAAAATGGTTTGAAGACTTGAATATGAGACCTGAAACTATAGAACTCCTAGAAGAAAACATAAGCGGTAACTCCTTTATATGAGTCTTGGTGAATTGTTAAAATCTGATACCAATTTAAAAGAAACAGAAGTCCGAGGCCTCAGCATCTCCCTGGAGCCTGGCTCCCCTTGGCCCCCCGCCCCCCCCCCGCCCCTGCCTCTAACCGCGCGGTTCTCTCACCTCAGTGTGTGTGCTCATCACCTGAAGAGCCTGAGGAAAGAGTTTCCTGAGCCTCACTCTCAGAGATTCTGTCTCCAGAGATCTGGTGGGACCCATGAATTCACATTTTTAAAAAGCCCACTGCTCCTCAGAGGACCAGTGTTTCTCTTTTTTCCTTTTGCAGCCCCCAACCTGGGGCCCACTTTTGCTGTAACACTGCCTAGGACCCCGTCAAGTGGGGGAAGAGCCTTAGAGCAGCTGCTGTTGTCCACTCTGCAAAGCTTCCCGATGCAAAGGGAAACCAAGCCCTGGACCTGCTGGAGTTGGGGAGGGGTGTGGGATGACGTGGGCGTAGAGAGGAGAATAAACAAACTAGGATTTCAAAATAAATATTACCAACTTGTGTAACTTGGGGCAGCTGTTATGGAAAACAGTATGGACAGTCCTTAAGAAACTGAAAGCAGACTTACCATGTGATCCAGTAATCCCACTCCTGGGCATACATCTGGAGGGAACTCTAATTCAAAAAGAGACACGCACCCCAGTGTTCAGGGCAGCACTGTATACAATAGCCAAGACATAGAAACAACCTAAATGTCCACCAACAGATGACTGGATAATGAAATTGTGGTACACACACACACACACACACACACACACACTGGACTACTACTCAGCCATAAAAAATAATAAAATAAAATAAGAAATAAACAAAATAATGCCACTTGCAGCAATATGGATGGACCTGGAGATTGTCATACTAAGAGAAGTAAGCCAGAAAGAGAAAGAAAAATACCATATGATATCACTTACATGTGGAATCTAAAAAAAAAAAAAAAGACACAAATGAACTTATTTACAAAGCATAGACAGACTCACAGACACAGAAGACAAATTTATGGTTACCAGAGAGGGAAGGGT
Source organism: Vicugna pacos (assembly GCF_048564905.1). Lineage (NCBI taxonomy): Eukaryota > Metazoa > Chordata > Mammalia > Artiodactyla > Camelidae > Vicugna > Vicugna pacos. Next base: position 5,946,914 of record NC_133014.1, on the reverse strand, counting down.
GTGGGGAGGGATAAGTTGGGAGTTTGAGATTTGCAGATACTAACTACTATTTATAAAATAAACAAGGTCCTACAGTATAACACAGGCAACTATATTCAATACCTTGTAATGGCCTATAATGAAAAAGAATATGAAAAGAAATATATATATATTTTTATATATATACATATATATAAATGAATCACTTTGCTGTACACCAGAAACTGACACATTGTAAATCAACTATACTTCAAATTTAAAAAGGCCATTAAAAATAAATCAATAAATATTACCAATTTGAAGTTATGAAATTAGATCTGCTACTAAAACATCACTTTATCTGATTTATATGTGGACTACATGGATATTGGGATTCTGTTGAGACTGGAAAAAAAAAAGTTTCTAACGAAGCTAAAAACCCCTTTTCCTAGACAAAGGACCTTCCTGATGGCAGGTGCTGTGGCTTTCAGATTTGTGTACCCAGAGAAGTACGATGATGAATGAATGAATGAATGAATAATATATCAGAAAAGAAGAAGAAGAAGGAGAAGTAGGAGGAGGAGGAGGACGGGGAGTGGGGGAGGAGGAGGGGGAGGAGGAGAAGGGGAAGGAGGGGGAGGAGGAAGAGGGGAAGGAGGGGGAGGAGGGGGAGGAGGAGGGGGAGGAGGGGGAGGAGGGGGAGAAGAAGAATTATTTCAAAATACATATTCACCTACACGCAACGCAAGGCTGTCTAAAAAAGGACTTGAATGGAAATCACGGACTTGCTAACAGTGGTTGTTTTTGTTGTTGGTACTACTCTGAGCATTTTCTGAATTTAGCTTTATTTCACCATGAATTCAAAGAACTCCATCCCCTATTTTAGACATTTTCTTGAATGCACTTGTATGACTTTATTGACAGTGAACTAAATATAAGCTTAAATAAAACCTGGGTTTGCCAGGTCTACAGAGTCCTCCAGCTTCAGTCTGGGGTGTGTAGGAACACAATGAGGAGCACAGGGCACAGGACAACTGTAGGCTCCCTGGGGCGGGTGTCAAAGGCTTTGCCTGACTGGCCTCACAGGTGCCTGACTGGCCTGCCTCAGGGTGAACTTCGGCTGGACTCGATTCAAAACAGAAAATCCATGGCGGCTCCTGAGAAGAAATCTCTCCTGCCTCGTCTGAGTCTGAATCTAGGCCACAGTTGCTCTGGAACAGACCTTATATAGGTCAGAGGTGCCTTGGGGCCTTTCTCTACTTTTCAATCACTATTTGAAATAAATATTAATGAAGGAGCCTATAAATATGGCACCAGAGCATTGAGGGAGGTCATTTGGCAAAGCTGGTCATTAGGCTGTAAGTTGGAACATTATCAAACATCCTTTCCAGAGAGAGGGGGGTGACTCAAACTATAATTAGATCCAGCCTTCGGCATCCTTTACACAGTAGCCTGGTTGGTCTGTTTGCTGTGTGTTTATTTTTTAACTTATTAACTCCCTCTTCAGTTTTCTGAACACTGCCAGTATTTATCCACAAGGTGGATAAAACATGACTCCATTCTCCAAAAATTTTCCGGGATGAATTTTCAGGAAGAAGATTCCTGCAAGCATTCCTGGTGTCCCACTGCCTGTGATGCCACGCGTCAAGCTGTCTGTAATACACTAGGTCACCACTGTCCAAGAGAAACGTCATGTGATCCACACGTTCAAATTTAAACTTTTGTCTGTAGCCACATTAACAAAGTAAAAAGAAAACAGGTGAAATTAATTTTAATAATACATTTTACTCAGCTGAATACACTCCAAATATTTCAACATACAATCAATATTAAAATAACTGAGATTGTTTACGTTTATTTTGGAATACAGTGGGTGTTGTATACTTCCATCGCATCTTAATTAGGACTGGCCACATTTCAAGTGCTCAGTAGCCAAATGTGGCTAGTGGCTATTTTATTGGTCAGTGTAGGACCAGGTGAACAGAAGTAGGTCTCCTGACACTGCTGTTTGTCTAGCAAGAACCTGGTATTTGGTAATGGATTTCAAATACAACTGTCTTAACGTCACCCACAGGGTCTGTTTTTTTTTTTTAATTGAAGTATAATCAGTTTCAATGTGTCAATTTCTGATGTATAGCACAATGTCCCAGTCATGCATATATATATATATACCTATAATCGCTTTCATATTCTTTTTCATTAAAGGTTATTACAAGATACTGAATATAGTTCCCTGTGCTATACAGAAGAAATCTGTTTTTTAAATCTATTTTTATATAGTGGTAAACATTTGCAAATCTCAAACTCCAAAATTTATCCCTTCCCACCCACTTTCCCACCGGTAACCATAAGATTGTTTACTATGTCTGCGAGTCTGTTTCTGTTTTGTAGATGAGTTGATCAGTGTCCTCTTTTTTCTTTTTTTGTTTTAGATTCCACATATGAGTGATATCATATGGTGTTTTTCTTTCTCCTCTGGCTTACTTCACTTAGAATGATGATCTCCAGGTCCATCCATACTGCTGAAAATGGCATTATTTTACTCTTTTTTTTTATCACTGAGTAGTATTCCCACAGGGTCTTAAAGGAGCTTTCCTGACATTTGCTCAATCAAGCTATTTCTCAAGTACCAAAGACCTTAGTTCTCAGGATTTTTATGTACCTAGTAGCTCCTGTTTTCAAAATATGATTCTCGAATAAATATTGCTAAATGGATCCATGGAAACTGCCTTACTGTCATCTGAAAATTGAGCTCCAGTATATGAAACAATTAACTTATCAGATGATGAAAAATTATGAAGTTGGATATTTACCAAAACAACTGTATAAAAGCTTCTTTATCCTGGTGAAATAAGCAGGCTATGACATCCTACAAACCCCATAAACACACACATGTGTAAATGATTGCTAAAGGCCCATAAACAGGGGTGTGTATACAAGGCTGTAATTTTTTAGTTCTTAAGTGCATTCCTAGCACTGGGTCATCCAGAGATTACAGCTTGTGTTAGCAAAGCCTGTTAAACAATGTCACAGTTCACCAAGGGGAGAAAGTCTTCCATTTCCTCAAGCTTGAGGATTGCACTGCTCTTTGGGAAACTAGTAATACATTGATTCACTTATACTCATGTAGCCAGGGGCTCTTCTGAGGACGTTTAAAAGAAGAGGCCAGGTTCTTCAACTGTGCTTCATTGAGCCTATTTAGATAATCAGCTGTACCTTTAAAGGGGGACCTAAGAACAGAATAAAGAAATAAAAGAAGGTATATGACAGACTCATCTGCCAATACTCAAAATGGTCTCTCTCCTTCTTTAATTTTCAGTTAGTCTTTATTTTTTTCTCCATTTAAAATTTTTTTTCAATTAGTCTTTGGAAATATGTTTTTATGGACAGGCAAATAAATATAGCTCCCTTTTGTGGATAACTGCATTGTATTTATCTTTCTAAGAATTTTTTCTGTTTTGTCTAGCTATCTATGTTGGCATATAGGTGTTCACAACAGTCTCGTATAATTGTTTCTGCAAGGTCAGCATAATGTCCCCTCTTCCATTCCCGAGCTAGTAATTTGAGCTCTTTTTCTTTGTCAGTCTAACTAAAGGTTTGTCAATTTGGTTTGTCTTTTCAAAGAGCCAAGTTTTGGTTGCACTGATTTTCTCTATTGCCTTTTCTCTTCTCTGTCTCATTTATTTCTGCTCTAAGCTCTATTACATACTTCTTTCTGTTTGCTTCGGGTTTAGCTTGCTCATTTTTTCTACTATCGTAAGGCGAACGTTTAGGTTATTAATTTGAGATCTTTCTTCTTTTTAACTAAAGGCATTTGCTACAAACTTCCCTGTAGGCACTGCTTTAGCTCATACCATAAGCTTTGGTGTGTTTTGTTTTTCATTTTGATTCATTTCAAAGTATTTCCTAATTTTTGCCTTTTTAAATTCTTTGACCCATACGTTATTCAGGAGTGAGTTGTCTAATTTCCACATATTTTGTTAATTTCCCAAATTTCCTTCTGTTACAATTTCTAATTTAATTCCATTGTGGTTAGAGAATATACTTTATATGATTTCAATTATTTTAAATTCATTGAGAATTGTTTTGTGGGCTAAGATATGGTCTATTTTAGGGGATGTTACAGGTGCTCTTCTGAGGAATGTGTGTTCTGCTATCACTGGTTAGAGTCTTCTACAGATGTCCCTTAGGGCTAGCTGGTTTATAGTGTTATTCAAGTTTTCTATTTTCTCATTAATCTTCTGCTTAGGTTTTCTTTGTGTTATTTAATGTAGGGTACTGAGGTCTGCAATTATTATGCTTGAACTGTTTGTTGCTCTCATTAGCTCTGTCAGATTTTGCTCCACGTATTCTGGGGCTCTGTCTGAGGTGCATAGATGTTTATAACTCATATCTTTCTGATGGATTGATCCTTTTATCATTATAAAATGTCTTTTTCTTGCAATAATTTTTGTATGAAAGTATACTATGTCTGATATTAATATAGCCACTCCAGCTTTCTTTTGGTTACTTTTTTCAGTTTGCATATGGTATCTTTTGCCATTCTTTTTTTTTTTTTAACATTTTTTATTGATTTATAATCATTTTACAATGTTGTGTCAAATTCCAGCGTAGAGCACAATTTTTCAGTTATACATGAACATACATACATTCATTGTCACATCTTCTTCTCTGTGAGCTACCTCTTGCCGTTCTTTTAATTTCACTTTATTTGTGTCTTTGATTCAGAAATACATCTCTTGTAGAAGTACATGGTTGGATCCTGACTGTTTTTTTAATCCTGTCAATCTCTGCCTTCTTACTGGACTATTTATTCCATTTATAGTATTGTAATTTCTGATGAAATAGGATTTACATTTGCCAAGTTGCTATTTTTCTTTATATATTTTATGTCTTTTTTGTTTTTCATTTTCTTTGGTTCTGCCTTCTTTTGTGTTAAGTAGATATTTTCTAGTTTATCACTTTAATTAATTTGTGACTTATTTTTTAATTTTTAAAAGTTATTTTCTTACTGGCTGCCCTACGGATGATAAATAACTTTCTTAACTTATAATAATCTAGTTGTGATGAATATCAACTAAATTTCAAAAATATAGATAAACCTTGCTTCTATATGGCCTTGTTCTCTCTTCCTCCCTTTTTGTAATTATTCTCATACAAATTATATCTTCATACATTATAAGCGATCAACCCAGTTTAATAATCACTGCTTTATGAAGTTGTGTTTTAAATCAGATAGGAAAACAAAAGAGTTACAAAAAAAACCTCCATAATTAAACTGTCTACATTTACTCATGTAATTACCTTTACTAGTGTTCATTATTTCTTTGGGTGGATTCAAGTTACTGTCCAGTGTTCTTTCATTTCAGTCTAAAGGATCCTTTTTAAATTTCTTGTAGGGCAGATTTGCTGGCAAAGGCATACTCCTAATTTTTTGTTTGTTTGTTTATCTCAGACTGTCTTAATTGCTCCTACATTTTTTGAAGTATAGTTTTTCTGAATATAGAATCCTTGGTTGACAGTCTTTTAATTTCAGCATTTTGAATATGTCATCCCACTGCCTTCTGGCCTCTATGGTTTCTGACGAGAAATCAGATGTTAATCTTACTGAGGATTGTTCATATATGATGAGTCATTGCTTTCTTGCTGCTTGCAAGATTCCGTCTTTCAACAGTCTGATTGTGATGTATCTAGACGTTAATCTCTTTGAGTTTACCCTAGTTGGAATTTATTGAGCTTCTTGGATGTGTACAGAAATGTTTTTCTTCAAATGTGGGAAGTTTTCAGCCATTACTTCTTCAAGCATTCTTTCTCCTCTGGGACTCCCATAATGCATATACTGAAACCTGTGGTGCCCCACAGGTGTTTGAGGCCTTCTTCATTTTGCTTGAGTCTTTTTCTCTGTTTCTCAGACTGGATGATCTAAGATAAACTGCCTTCAAGTGTCGTCACTATTTATTCCACCAGCTCATATCTGTTGGTGAGGCCCTCTACTGAATTTTTCATTTCAGTTCTTGTAGTTTCAACTTCAGAATTTCTATTTGGTTCCTTTTTTTCTTTTCTTCCCTTCAAAAATAACTTATATCTCTGAATTGGTATTGTCTATTCGGTGAGACATCATTCTCACACTTTTCTTTAGTTCTTTAGACAGTTTCCTTGAGCTCTTCAAACATATTTATCATAGCTTATTTTAAACCTTGTCTAGTAAGCCCAATGTGTGGGTTTCCTTGGGGACAGTTTCTAGTGACTGCTTTTTTTCTCCTGTATATGGGCCATACTCTCCTGTTTCTTTGTCTCATATATTTTTGGTCAAAAACTGGACTTAAAAATAATATAATGTGACAACTCTGGAAATCAGGTCCTCCCTCCCCAGAGTCTGCTATTATTGATATGTGTTTCTTTAGCAACTTTACTGAACTGATTCTGTAAAGTCTGTATTTGCTATTTGTGTCCATTTCATTCTTTGTTCCGTTAGCTTCATGATCTATTAATGACTGGTCTGAGATTTTCTTAAGTGCCTCGAACCATTAGGTTTCCTTGCCTTTGCTTAAGGGCTCTGTGTGCATGTGGGGGCATGTTTTCAATGTTCCAGAAACATTTGTAATTCTGCCTTAGCGTTCCCTTCTGGATTGTGCAGAGCCTCAAGGGCACGTGAAGGTGAGAGATTAGGGCCTCCTCTTTCCTGAGCATGCACAAAATTCTGCACAAGCATGTGTCTTTAGAGTCCTAAGAATTTGTTGGAGGTTTTCAAAGTCCCTGTGGACATTTCATTCCTCAGCTCTTCAGGTTTTTTGGTCGGCTTTTCATTTGCCTCAACTGTTAGTACCACTCCAGGCAGCTGAGAAATTAAAACCTTGCTGCCAGTTATTTTCAATAAACGCTCCTGGGAAAAGGCTGTTCCCACTGAACAAGCTCTGAATGAGGTCAAATAAAGATAAACTCTATTGTGAGTGTTTCCAGGGAACTTCCAGGCAGGTCAAATAATGCAGTTCTCTGGGAATGGGGTACTACTGGGAGCTTTGAGCGCATTATGCTAGGCTGGGTTGGCTGCTAGACTACTGTTTTTCATGGCTATCATAGCTGCAAGGCTGTGGGTTTTAAAGGCGACTGTGGGGCTGGGGAGAGATGGATGGAGGTAGGGCATGTTAAAGTACCACAAAGCTTGCTGTTCTCACCGAGATTCAGCCATTTTTCTTGAATTAATGCTCCTTGGATTGTTGTAAGCATTTGGCTAACTTCTAGGGATGTAAAAAATTGATTTTGACCATTCTCTGGTGATGTTTTTGTTGCTTTTGTGGAGATGTAGGTTTTCAGAGGTCCTTAATCTGCTATTCTAGAAGTGTTTTTTTCTCTGTGTAGTATGTTTGATATACTTATCTTCATGTTAACTTGCCAAGATGAAAAAGTCTATATCAAGAAGCAATGAAAAAAATTACAGGAAACTAACACAGACAGGTAGAGAATTACTGATAGGGACTAGCAGGTGACACTAAGTGAAAATTAGCTAGTCCATAAGATTATTGGTAATAACCTCTAATAGAGAAGAATAAGACTGCCCAATGACCAGAATACTTATTCTTAAAACTATGTACTGGAAGTTACTGTGTCCTAGGGCAGTGCTACCAAAGTGTGGTCTGTGGTCTGGTGCCAGTCAGTGAACTGTTTGTTAATGGTCTGCCCTGGGACAAGGAGTTTGTGCCAGAGGGTAAATCAATCTACTGTTTCTTTTATCAAAAAAAATTGTCATGATATAAAAAGAAAACAATTCAGCTGAACTGAGCAGTGTGCTTAGTGATGTGGACCATATTTTGCATGAGGCGCTGTATGAGCTGGATGCAAAGAGAATGTCTCCTTACTAGTTAAATTGTAGTAGGTACCCTAAGAAGATCCAGACAATATGAAGAGAGCTTCCATGTCGAAAAATCTGGCAATGCTTCAAGGAAGCAGTGACTATAAACTAAAATTTGAATGATGTGAAGTTTTTTTTCAGGAAGAAAAATAATTTTTCTAGCATTTTGGAGGCATAATTGACAAATCAAAATTGACATACAATGATGTGATATTCCCTGTAAAATGATTACCACAATCAGCTTCACACATCAATCAGCTAACGTAATTACCGTCTTAAAAGCAAATTTCACGTATACCATACAGTATTGTTAGCTATTTTCACCGTGTTAGACATTAGATGCCCAGAATGTATTCATCTTATAACTGAGAGCTTGTACTCTTAACCAGCATCTCTCTACTTCCGCCATCCCTGAGCCCCTGGCAACCACCATTCTACTCTGTTTGTATGAGTTCAACTTTTTTAGATTTCACATCTAACTGATGCTATACAGTGTTTGTCTTTCGGTGCTCTCTTTTTTCACACCTTCACCAACACTTGTTATCTCTTGTCTTTTTGAAAACAGTCATTCTAACAGGTGTGAGGTGATGTCTCACCGTGTTTTTGATTTACATTTCCCTGCCGATTAACCTTTTCCTATACTTGCTGATCATTTGTATGTCTTTTTGGAAAAAAATGCCTATTTGGGTCCTCTGCCCTTTAATTGGGTTGTGAATAATGGCTAAGATTTTGATGGGGAGGTAGGGTGAAAAGATAATGCATCTGAGGTAGGACCACTAAGTAGTCAATTTGAATGGAAAATAGGGTATTGAAGTTAGAGTGAAGTAAGGTCAGAAAGTATGTGAGGCCATAGTAGAGAGGAATAGTTGGATTTCATACCATGGAGTTTATCTTTCACTTGGTGGACAATAGGGACCCCTTGACATTTTTTGGACCAGGAAATGACATGATTCTTTGATTTAAAAAATTAACCTCGTGTCTTTGAGGAGCAGGCATCTACAGAGGAAGAGACAGGAGTGAGGGAGACTAATTAGGATGCTATTTAAATAGGAAGAGACGAATAATGAGGGACTGAGCCAGGGCGGTGGCGGCGGTGGGATCTGAGAGGAATGATAGTGTATAAAGGGCTATGATTGAGGCAGCATTTACAAGTCTTAAAAACTGCTCAGTTGTAAATTGCAAGGGAAAGAAAGAGTGCTTAGAAGGGTGACGGTGCCAAATCAAGGGAGAGAAGGCAGCCGGAGAAACTGGTTTGGTGAGAAGTTGATGAATTGGCTTGGATTGAGTTTGAGGTGCTTGGCAAGCCAGCCAAGTAGAAAGGTGCACTGACCACGCAGGTCAGCAGCTAGAGAGAGAGGTGAGGTCTAGTGATCCTAATCTGAGACGTGACAGCCCAAAGATGATGAGGGAGTCATGAGGACTGAGATGCTCAGCAAGGGAAACTATTTGAATGAGAAGGTCGAGACCCTTGGGAGAAGAGTAGCGGTCGGGAAGGGCAGGAGAATGAAGAGACATTGCAAATGGCAGGTAAATTTTCCGAAGGAATAAGACTCCCAGGATTATACTGACTGTAATACTGGGGGCTCTAAGTACACGGCACTTTAAGTCACTGGAGGAGAAGGAAGTTTGATAATTTCAAGGCATAGGGTTGAGGGAAGTGCTTTCTTTCTTGGGGTGAGGGAGATGCAAATGTTTGTAGGTTGAGGAGAAGGAACCAGCGATAAGGAGAGATTGTGGATGGAGGTTAGAGGGACTGGTTGATGGATCCTGTCTGCAAAAAGTCACTAAAAGGGTTGGATTTAGGTAGAGGAGGCCACGTTAGAAGGAAGGAGGTGTATATCTTTCTTTGACACAGGGAATAAGGATGAAATGGCAAGCGTGGATACAGAGACATTTTGATGCAGACAGCCAGGACAGCATTCTCAGCGGGCCATCACATTTCTCAAGAGAATAGAAAGTGAGGTCCCAAGAGACTGGAATGGGACAGGAATTGGGTTTTGACAATAAGGGACAAGACTGAAGCTGTTGCTGGGGAATGAGACACAGAGTAGATGGGCAAGTATGTGTGGTAGAACCAGTTAGCATGACCATCCGTGAGGAGCCCCTGGAGGGCAAAGTGAAGAAAGCAGAAGAGATATAACCTGGCCAGTTCTCTATGTATTTTACATTCTCACTGCGAGTGAAGAGCAGGTTCATCCCCTACCCAATACCCAGGACAATTACCACGCTCATAGCTAATAAATGTTTATTGAACAAATAAATGAAGTGTGTGACAAGATCAAAATTCTCATTAACTGGCTACCATTTTCAGGAGAGAAGCAGTGTTATGACGAAGGCTGAGTCAGTGCTGTGTCAGCAGTTGCCCTATCTGATGACAGAAGCTCGGCTCCCTCTCCCCTGCAGAAGCTCCCCATGTCTGCCTGCGGCATGGCAGGGATCCAGAAGAGTCCCCGCCCTCCTTTCCTTTGTTATCAGGCTTGCCTTGCAGTGTGGCTCCTGAATTTGGCTTCCTCAGATCTAACAGTTCTAATAACACAGCCACAATCATAGTTTACTACACATATTTTATCTTCTTTTAATATTAATAAATTGGCATGATGGCTTATAAACCAGTCTTGTGAGAGTTCAGTTGATGGGGAACATGTTAATTCATGAATGAGTTAATAAAACAAGTTCTAAAGCTGCAAAGCTGGGCACCAGTATCCGTACCAGAGGCAATTTACTGTAATTGTACCTCTAGAAACAACATTTTACACTGCTGAGGCTGAAGTCAAGAAATGTAGAATTTAAGTGAAGACTGGCCAGGATGGTGGAGCAGAAGGACCCTGAACTCACCTTCTCTCACAAGCACAACAGAACCACAACTATCTGCAGAACAACCATTGATGAAAGAGACTGGACCCTCATTAATGAATTCAGTCAAGTTGCAGGATACGGAATCAATACACAGAGACCTGTCGCATTTCTATACACTAAAAACAAAACTTTCAGAAAGAAGAATTAAGGAAACATCCCATTTACCATCACATCAAAAAGAATAAAATACCCAAGGAGGCAAAAGACCTGTACTCAGAAAACTATTAAATACTGATGAAAGAAATTGAAGATGACACAAATAAATGGAAAGAAATATTGTGTTCTTGGACTGGAAGAATCAGTATTGTTAAAATGACTGTACTAACCAAGGCAATCCATAGATTCAGTGTAGTCCCTATCAAAATATCAAGGGCGTTTTTTTGTGCTGGAGAGGGTGTGGAGAAAAAGGAACCCTCCTACACTGTTGGTGGGGACGTAAAATGGTGTAGCCACTATGGAGGTCAGTATGGAGGTTCATTAAAAACTAAAACTAGACTTACCCTATGAGCTAGCAATCCCACTCCTGGGTATATATCCAGAGAAAACTATAATTCAAAAAGACACATGCACCCCCATGTTCACAGCAGCACCATTTACAATAGCCAAGACATGGAAACAACCTAAATGTCCATCAACAGATGACTGGATAAAGAAGATGTGGTATACGCATACAACAGAATATTACTCAGCCATAAAAAAGAATGAAATTTTGCCATTTGTAGCAACATGGATGGACTTGGAGGGCATTATGTTAAGTGAAATAAGTCAAGCAGAGAAAGACAAACACTGTATGAAATCACCTATACGTGGAATCTACAAGATACAACAAACCATTGATTACAACAAAAAAAGAAGCAGACTTACAGATACAGAGAACAAACTAGTGGTTTCCAGTGGGGAGAGGGAACGGGGAGGGTCTTAAGGGGTAGGGGTAGGGATTAAGAGGTACAAACTAACAGGTGTAAAACAACCTACAAGGATATATTGTACAATACATTGAAAATAGCCAATATTTTGTAATAACTACAAGTGGAGTATAATACTTAAAAATTGTGAATCACTATATTGTATGCCTGTAACTTTTATAATATTGTACAGCAACTAGACCTCAATTAGAAAATAGATGAGTTACCAAGATGCAATGTACAGCACAGGGGGGAAAAAAAGAGAAATACAGAATTTAGAGCTCTCTTTGATTAGAAGTGTCTAATATTTTAAGTAAGGATGTGGGGTTTTTTTTTCAATTAAAAGAATCAGGACTCCCAAAAGGAAGGTATTAGACAAAATAAATAATCATTCAGACATTGTATGAACTTTGCAGTGTACAGACCTAAATTCTCAGAATTTCTTATTTCTGAGCAGTACACTCCTTTAGGTAGAGATGACTGTGGAATTGCTGTGGCCATAGAATGCCTCTCAGAGATCTCAGACTGTGGGGGTATAATTGGCCACCACTGTTGGCCTGTTCACAGCCAAGACTGGGTGTTTTGGTGAGGGATGCTAAGACAATTCCCAGAAGACACGGACCTCTTCTAATGGATGGCTTTGGCTGAGGGAACCTTACACCATATGGAAGCCTAGAAAATCTCCAGCCGGTCTTTCTTCCCTGTCTCCTTTACTCAGAGTTGAAACTTGCATGGGGTCTAATGTTGCTCCCAGCATTTACCAGCTCCCTCCTTGTTACCTCACAGGCATAATAAAATCCATGCACCATTCATCTCATCCTAGAATTGTCTTCTTGGAGGACCTGGACTGACAAAGAACACTTGCATCCTCAGGCAAAAATGTCAAATAAATTACAAAAACAAAAGAATTAATGTGGCATCAACATTTTCAAAGCCTATACACTGAGAAAGCAATAAAGACATCATTTCAAAAACAAAAACAAAAACAACCAATGAAAGAGAACATGATCCAAAAATTTTATACCCAGCCAAACTGTCCTTCAAATATCAAGGCTAAATATATATATAGTTTTCAGCATATAATAATGCAGGGAAATCTGTGTCCATCAACCTTTCTTGAGGATCTACTGGAAGATGAGTATTATCTGAATGATGGCTGGGGAAAACGTCAGCAAACAGACTGATGGTGAGTATTTTGAAATATAAAATATACATTAAAATTAAAACAAAAATGGGAACAAAAGTGGAAGACAAATGTACAAATGTCACACACTGTGACAAAATAGAAGTTAGGCAACTAAAATAATGGAGAAGGGAATGAAAAAGAGGAAAATAGAATAAGCTCATTGATTGGTGTAGACAATACGTGGGCTTTAAAGACTGATTTTTGAAAGTAAACCAGATAATAAAATACAAGTAAGAAAATAGGGACCCAGTGGTGACTAGCATGACTGAGTGGCAAAGACTGGATTTATTCTCCAGCTTGAAATGACTAAAAGATGAAATATGTGAAACAATGGTTTTCAGATGTTGCTCATCAGATAATGAAGTGATTCCTGACAGAGTGAAAACACACAGCTTATTGTCTGAGAGAGTTTCCAGGTCATGGTGCAAGGAAGGGGAACCCAGTGGTTTTCCCGAATTGAAGAGATGGGACTGGAAGTACTGAGAGGCCAAGATGGCTAGAGTTTGCAGGGCAAAGTACCAGAGAGGAGAGAGCTGTGCAGACACACATGCATGTGCATGCATCCACACACACACACATGTACACACAGCTCTGGAGATCTGCAAAGGGTGTTTTTGCAATTTTCAGCCAAGTATTGATGAGTGTGTGTATATGAAGAAACTGCTCAAGGCTGTGAAAAGAATCACTTGAAAGAATTAAAGGGAATCAACCTGGGAACTCACACAGGGCTACTCACTGTCCCTGTGTGCACTAGCCAGAGGGCAGAGCTTCATAATTCATGGCACATTGAACACAGTACTCAGGAGGTTATTGCCTCAGTCATGGGGCAATATTAACTTTAGACTAAAGGCTGCCCTGGTTCCATCTAACCAATCTCAAAAAAAAAAAATATGAAAGAATCAAACTGTTTTTAAATAACTGAACTTCATCCCCGAACAAAGCTCACAGATATTTACAGGAATACAAAAACATCTAGCATCCAACAAGATACAATATTCAATCCAACATTCAATTCAAAATGCTGATATTCTCTTATTCAACCAAAAACTGCCAAGCATGCC